>NW_026606863.1:827500-1102500 GCF_029890125.1 Rhinichthys klamathensis goyatoka
TATTTAAACGCTTATAGAACAATTAATGCATGCGTGCAAATCAGTTTTTATGAAGCTGATGCATATAGATATATTAATGCATATAGAAACTTGGTGCTCAGGTTATTTAGAAAATGAACACTTACCTGAACGTGTAAAGATAAAATAAAAAGTGCATATTCTCAATTCTATTAGAAAAAAATTATTCATATAAACTCTGCTAAAAATATGCTGACTGCATATATAAACTATTGCTCGTTTTATATAGATTAATTACTATATATATATATATATATATATATATAGTAATATGCATTAGTGATTGGTGTATGTATGTATATATATATATATATATATATATATATATTAAATAAAAGTTCCATACATTGAAAGTTAATGGTATAAATTACCTATCTATCTATCTGTCTATCTATCTATCTGTCTATCTATCTATCTATCTATCTATCTATCTATCTATCTATCTATATATCTATCTATATATCTATCTATCTATCTAATGTACTTGTATGAAATATTAATGTTCAATGCACATGGAACTTTAATGCACGTTCTATGAATGTAGATTAGAACATGAATGATCAGTGCATAAAAAATTCATACTCCGCTTATTGGACATCAATGCTCAATTCTTATAGAAAATAGAGGATGAGTAAAAATAAAAACTGTTGCATATTTTATTTAGAACATTACCACTTTTACTAATACTATATACATATGCATTGAGCATTAATGGTCTATACATATTAAAATCTGTCTATTTACTATAATGTATAAATATTATATTTAATGCATAGGTAACCTTAATGCAAAATGCATGTAGAACATTAATTATGCATAAAAACATTCATACTTTTTTGCTTGTATAGCATTAATGCTCAATTTACTGTCTGCTTAATGCATAATATAATGTATAGACCATCTAATGCATGTATAACTTTAATGTTGACTGCGTTTAAAACGTGAATAATCAGTGTATAAGAACATTAATACTCAATGCATTGACCATTGCACATTATAGTAAGCATAAGCATGTAGAACAGCTTGCATTAACTGACTTATAATATCACTAATGTTCATTTCTGTGGGGTTGAGATGTGAAATGAATGAAGCCTGCATTAGTGATTGGTATCGGATTTGAAAGGCGTATACAAATGGAAGAATGTGTGTGTGTGTGTAGAAAGTATCTGAGAGATTTACCTGGCAACAGCGGCTCAGATGCACATTACACACTTACTCTGATGTTTGTCACACATGGTGAAATAGGACACAAGTGACAAACCATTAGGGGATCCAAAGGGCCCGAGACTTTCATCTGTTCTGTGTTTCAACCTGCCAGAAAGCCTTTTTACACGTTTCAAACATCCGCGGTGTCAGAGAATATCAGCTGATTATTGTGTTTCTGTTAAATATTGTATTTTTAGACAACCAGAAGGCTGTGCATGAGGTGTTGGTGGGCGTTTTGTCGGCTCGGCACCATTATGAGCTCCGGCAGGCCATCAGAGACACATGGCTGGGCTACATCACACATCACCCGCACTTCAGCACACGGTCGGTCCCGCACACATCATTACAACTCTGTTACACAATGATTTACTGTAGAAGATCAGTCTCAGCCTTACCTGTGTTTCACCCGTTTCAATTGAAACAGGCCCCGCCTTCCAAGGGGAGCCCAACAGACCAGCAAAATCCCATTCATTTTCTCCGTAGGATATTGATTTTCTGCGAGAGCGGGGCGATTATTTTTTTTTCCCCTAAAAAAATCTGTGATATTTTTTTTATTTTTTATTTATTTTTATTATAAACTCGATTTACGATTCGATTCCCCCTCTTCCATTTAAGACAAAATAACTGCGAACTGTAGGGGTGTAACGATACCCTTATGTCACGATTCATTCGATACATATCACGATACTGAACTCACGATATGATATTATTGCGATACTCCAAGACATATGGTAAAAGGTTAACAAAAAATGTACTGTTGATTAAAATGCTAAATTTGATATTACATTGTGGGTTTAAATGAATAGTTTTGGACTTGGTGCTGAAACCCAAGGACAATGGTGACACCAGAATAACAATATTCCTGATTCTGAAGCTGAAAATACAGAATAATTTTAGACAAATATGCTTGCACTCTGTCACTGACTAGATATATTTAAAATAAATGTAAGGAAACATAAGACATTTGGCATTATCAGGACCCACAAATATCCCCCACTGCATTATTATACACTATATTCAACAATGTATATATAGTAGTTTAATGTAGTACTGACACTAAAACTCTGTAAACTTGAATTTTTTCAATTTTTATTTTGGGGGAATTATCCTCGATACATATTGTTGCATTTTTGTATTGCGATATATTGTGGCACGATATATTGTTACACCCCTAGCGAACTGTAAATATATTTTAAAAATATATATTTATTCTATTTAAAGGTGCATTGCGCAACATTTCATGTTAAAAATACCCGTTTTTCTAACTCATACATGCTTAAACAATTGCCTGATGGGCTGAACGAGCCCTTCTCTGATCACTGCGATTGCCTCTATAATCCTGTACAGTAAAATAAATAAGAGGGATTCGGGACGGAGTTTGAGACTGGGCGTGACGTCATGCGCGTTCACGCTCACCTGGTTATGTCTGGCAGGTTTGTGTATTCGCCGCCATTCTCCGTATCAGCGAAGACAACTCGAGCGACACAACTTTAGTCAACTTTCGACAAAAGTAGAAGATGGATTCAGAGAGACCGGCTTGTAGTTCATTTCCAACCTCCACGCAAACTCCACGTAAGACAAAGAAAAGAAAACGTTTGTCTAGTGCCACCAAAAGGGCCAAATTGGAGTCAGACCGGCGTCGGAATAAGACGAGAGTCAACATCGGGAAGGCTTTCAACAAATGGAGAGATCTCCGGTCTGCTCTAGGGCTCAAACGGGATCCTCAGTTGGCTTTTACAAAGTAATAACTTATATTGTTCATGAACGTGTTTCCATAATAATACAATCATAAGTGGATACAGTAAACACAAAGAACAGTTCAACATGGAGATAGATGGAAACAAAAACAGAAGTTTTCTATTACCCCCGTTTTCCCCTCACACATAAGCATGGTTCGAATTACGTGGGAGCCAGTGGGAGCTGAGCTCCCATAGAGAGAGTATGAGCTCCCATGAAAGCAGTAAAATCCTACACCTGTGGGGGCTCTAAAAATCATCAGCACCATCATTTTAAATTACAAATAAAGCACGTTTTCCTTCAATAATCGAGGCATATTTGTTCACCCTTTCGCACGTACGTTCACAGCGGTGTGATTAGAACAGTCAGTGCATCACGTGATCAACTGCTAAATTCAAAAGTGCTTTCGCGCACTGGCTGCATGGTTGGCTGGCGCTGAGCCAGAGACAGATGCGCTCAATACACAATATATCACAACTATTCAGTGTTTTCAACCACATAATGTTTATTTTAGGTTTCAGACATTTAAATACACAAAAGTAGCTACTAGCAAAAAAATGATTTGGGGGGACGCTAGGTAGGCCTCCACCAATATTTTAGCGAACTCCTTTCAGGGTTTTCCTGCATGGAATTACGAGACAGCCGCCTCCGGCTCTCAACAAAACTCGGCCTGTGGCCATTCTCAAACCGTATAGTTGGCCGATAGTGCTGCGCGGGTCGGGCGAGTTAAATAATAAAAAAAATTAGCCTACATTCAAATTAATCGAGGATGGATGAAAGATAAATCATGGTAATGTGTTGATTTTAATAAAGACACGGAACTCTTATCATGGTAAAACGCAATGAGCGTCACTCTTTTACTTTCGTTTTCAACAACGTAATTCTCTTTAGAGAAAATCAATCAAGGAAAACATGTCAGGGCATTTACTACAGTTGTAATTTTTCAATGTAAATTATTTAATTTGATTGGTAACAGCCTACTGTCTTATTATTCTGATTTAATGTATTGATCAAATTAAGGAATATTTTAAAAGAAAGATGGAGCATAGGCTACATAAAATTAGAGGGGAAAATGCCCTATTTTAAAGGTAAAAAAATTATTCTGATAAGAGTGTTTGCCAACAGTGATGTAATGAAACATTGACAATTTAACTTTGAAGGGAGTAAAAAGCCTCTGTTAAGGATATTAAGGAAATGTAATTTTGGCCAAAGAATAACTTTTAATTTAAATAAAAAGTTAATTTTAAATCAGCCTACTTCAGTGTGATATTTTACCATATTATCATGCTTAACATTGAGAATTTGAAAAATTGTAATGATGATCAGATGCAGATCTAAATCAAAGAATATCATATGTTTGGGCGGTTGGATTATTTTTAACAGCAGATTCGGGTGACTCAAAGTGCAGCAGATTAATGAATTTATCTTTAAAATGTACAAAATTTTCTTCCTGGGGGGGCATGCCCCCAGACCCCCCTAGAGGTAACGAACTCCACCCAAATATTCTCTACACCTGTATTAAGAAACGTACGTTGAACTCAAAATAATGAAGTGCAGTATTTAGCTATTTATTTATCACATACACCACGCCTGCTCATGGGTTACTTTTTTTTCTTTCTTTAAAGAGACCCCCACAAAGATGAAATCATAATTCGAACCCTGCACATAAGTGTGTAATTTACTCAAATGCCTTTCCTTTCATATATTTAAAATGACTTGCAGATTTATAACTTTATTAGCTCTGAGGACATTATGACTGTAAACAAAAGATATGTGCGGCTGATGCTCCTTTGGTTATGAACAGCTCGTGCAAGCGTGCGTGTGTGTGTGTGTGTGTGTGTGTGTGTGTGTGGTCCATGAGCGTGCACACCTCTGGTTGCAGTTTCGCTTGTCGCCAGAGGGGGCGTAGTTCTGCAAAAACTCAGAGACTTGCGCAATGCACCTTTAATTAAAGTGCATCAACATAAACAAAATTGCAAAGGCAAACGCTTTCTCTAACTGAAAAGTCACTGTGCAGTGTGCAACAAAGATTGTTAAACATCTTAATTATTTATACTGTATTTGGATTGAGCTAATAAAACAACAAAAAACCTGAGGTAACTCTTAGTTGAATTGAACATGTAAACAGTAACACCGGTGGCACCCTGAAGGAAGATCTGGCGAATGCAAAATGTTTGTACGCTATACTGAAGAGGGGAGACAAAAAATCTAAAAAATCTATTTTTTTTTATATGAATTGATTTGACCTACCAACTCAACTCAATTTTTAAATCAAATCGATTTTTTTCCCAGCCCTATTTTCAGCCATAATGTCTAAACCATTCAAGATAGATTGACTACGAGGTTGTGAAACGAAAGTTTCTGCTCCTATAAAAGCCACAAGGTATGAAATCAACTGTGTTATTTGAGATCTTCTGGAGAAATACTTCACTACCCACAATTCTAAGCAAAACACTGGCGTCTCTGATTGGTCGAACTCGCGGTTACCATGGCGACGTTGGATCTGAAGTATAATATTTGTAGTTTATGTATTTATACCTTTGCCTTTTTTGCCATTAGGGTAAAATGTTATTTTGAGCAGGAAAATAATTTTAAGAGGAAATGAAACGTACATATGCCAGTGGTGCTGAAAAACGAAAGATATCGGACAACAAAAGAAAAGCTTCAGTCTACCAAAAGTGAAGTTACTCTGCGTGAAAGGGCGAGGCTTATTCCAACGTAAAACGCTGTATAATTGTATGTAGTTTTAATCAAATAAGTTTGGATTATTTCTATGTTGAGCTGCCTGTTCATGAAGCTGAAAGTGCACGTGATAAAATAATATACCATTGATGCAAACCAACAGGAATCCTCTCTTTTTATGCTCTATTATGTTTATGTTTTATGTGGGTAGGGCCCCATGTTAGTTATTGAAACCCCAAATGCTTAAGGCCGCCACTGATCAGGCTTTGTTATTGACTGAAAAATTGAGTGCTTGATCTGAGACCTTTATCGAACCTTATAAAAATCCTTAAAATATTCCACATTTAAACATCATTCCGACAAAAGCTCATTAGGTTTCTTCAAGCGTTGCCTCAGTTCTTCTGGATTTCGTCTGTCTGTTTCTTCATGTAATCCCAGACGGACTCGATGATGATGAGTTTAGATCATGCCGGCTGTTGTCAGACTCCTTGTGCATACAAAAATCTCACTGGATTATTACAGTTAATGGCAAAATGAATGTTTGGAAATGTAAACTGATATTTCCTGCAGCAAAAGATACAAATAACTGACTTAAAACCATTTGAACTAAAGAAAGTAGCTATTGAAACTATTGAAAATACTAACGTGCCTTAGACTTTTGCATTGTACTATATAATTATATCACAGGTTATAAAAAAAAATATTAAGCAGTACAACTGTTTCCATTTAGTGGAAACACTTTCCCTATTAGAGTGATTTCTGAAGGATCATGTGACACTGAAAACTGGAGTAATGATGCTGAAAATACAGCTTTGATCACAGGAATAAATTATATTTTAAAGTATATTTAAAATAGAAAACCATTATTTGAAATGTTAATATTATTTCACAATATTGCTGTTTTTTACTGTATTTTTGATCAAATAAATGCAGCCTTGATGAGCATAATAGACGTCTTTTAAAAACTTCCAAACTTTTGACTGGTTATGTATATATATATATATATATATAAAATGTTGTCACTAATTTGTAATTTTACAGTCTTACGATTATCATGACAGTTGTTTTTGCTGGAAAAAAATATTTAATTTATTCTTGTTTAATAATTGGTAATTATGTTTCTAAAAATGTGAATATGTAATTCTATTTATGTTTTCATTACTTAATTTGTAATTATGTTTTATAACCATGTGAGTATGCCTATTGGTTAATACAGTCAGTGAATGAAATACTTTACAAAAATGACGATTGAAAATCTGACTTGAATATTTTCTCTTTTTATTTGAAAATCGATGCAAAAGATCAGATAATAAATAACAAATAAACATTCAGTGTTCAAGACTGGTGTAAAGAGTACAGTGAAAACGTGAAAGTTTGTATTTTTTTGTTGTATTATTTTCATGTTATCTCTGTGAAGCTGCTTTGATACAATCTGTATTGTAAAAAAAGCGCTATATAAATAAAGGTGACTTGATTTGAAAGTCTCCAATCCCAATCTGACTCGAGTAAAAGTCTTATCCTCGCTTTCACAGACGAGGCTTGAGTCTAGTCTCAGTCTAAAATACACGTTTGATCTGTTTTAACTGAAAGTGTATCTTAAAATATATCAGTGCCACTGATTTGTCTCAAGATGCACACCAGTAATGTTGTTTTTTAATACACGTTTATAAAATGTCCTAACTGAACTAAAGCCTAATCCTGGTTTAATCTAAACTCTGTCTGTGAAACCGGTCCTTGGAGTATCTGAGTTTATCAGTACTGAAGTATTTTACTCTCAAAACCTGAGAGAAATGCCAGTGAAAACAAGAAACCTGTGTGAGGAGAGCAATGACACATTCATTTTCTAAAAACAAAACCTCAATATTGCAGTAAATCAAGGTCGACACAACAGCCTCTTAAACGCCTACAAAGACTTAGTTGAGCTCAAGTGCTCAGAAAGAGCAAAGTAAAGCAAAATCCTTCAAAAGGTCTCTTGGATATAACGGATAAAGAAGTCAAATTAAATAATCAAAGCCTAATTGCACTGGATATATGAAACACAACGACCTGCTAATGCACTCATTCACTTCAGTGGCCTTGTTGATGATTTTGGGTGAAATAAGTTTCCAGAAATAAACTGATGCAGAAAAAGTGAGTTGCCGTGCAAAATGAAATGAGTGAGAAAAGTATTGGAATAAAGAGTACGCAAAAATGCAGTCAAGTCGAGAATAAAAGTTGCTAATATATATTAAAAAGCCTCTGTAAAATAGCCAAAATAGCTATTATATTACATTTGACGTTACACCCTTAGTAGTGTTGCACTTGCTAGTCGGTGTCACAAATGAGTGATTTTACTACAGAATCATGTATTGATGTTTATTATTATATGTGAAAGGGTGATGGTGAAGTTCATCGTGGGCGAACATGGCTGTGCGGTCGCTCCAGAGGATCGTGAAGACCCGTATTCCTGCACACTTCTGAACCTCACAGAGACCGGTCAGTGCATCTGAGAAACCACACTCGTGTTCAATACTGCATGTTCCTGATTCAGAGCAGTTTCGGGAGGCTTTAATGGCACTTTGCTCCAGTTTGTACTTTAGCATTCTGCGTTTTCTGCCTCGTTTCCTCCCTTTGATTCTGTTCATTTCATAGAGCCTCTACACACACACACACACATGTACGCCTCGCAGGATGTGGCCTGAAATCATAGTGTGCACTTGGGTTCTCTTCTAAATAGTCAGCATGTTTTGGCTTCCAATAACGTTCTGCATTTTGATGATGTATATTCATGGTCAGTTCGAGGAAAATTGAAAAACAGGCTTTCTGCGAGTGTTAAAGTCACAAATTAAGGCCTTAAAATGGTCTTAGAACAGAGCAGAAAGTCATGGCGTTAAATGTTGCATTTCCTCAGTATTTTTGTCCTGTTTTCCAGTACAAATATCTAAACAAGTTTAAATTACAGGAGATACAAATGTAAAATTAAGTCTTGAAAAAGTTTATGCATAAAACAAGAACAAATATTTTTCAAAAGCTCTAAATTAAGCAGAATTAAGCAGAATCCACTGGCAGATATTTGTTCTTGTTTTAAGCATAAACACTTCATTTCATTTTGATCAATTTCACAAAAAAACAAGATTTTGTCATTTTACATCTGAAGTAAATGTATCTTGATATAGGAATCTGTAGTGAAAAAATGAGGAAAAACATCACTTTTTTGCAGTTTGATCAGAAGGAACAGTAATAATGATTTCCATATTTTAGTGGTTTTAAGCAAAACCAGTAAAATGAATTAAAAAGTAACAGATATTTGTTACTGACTCTGAAACTTTAAAGTGTTTCTCCTTAAAAAATGTACATTTAGAGAACATATTGATGTATTGTGTTCCCTCCAATTTATTTCTTAAATTTCCGTTACTTGGTCTTTAAGTCTTAAATTACCCTTCATAAAATCTGGACAAACTCAGAAAAATGACGAGTTCGAATTTTCGGAATGTTCACTTTTTCGAATTTGAAAGTGAAAATTCCGAAAAGTCAAACTTGTTATTTTTCCGTGGAACATGAAAGAGAATTTTAAAAGTAGCCACTTATGGATCGATATTCCTGTAGCTCAACCATTACAGCATGTATATTAATGATGATGGTGAATGTCAGAATGTTGACTGGATGTGATTGGTCAGTTGCAGTTGCAGTGGCAGATCGACTCTCAGGTGTGATTTTTACTCCGTTTTTACTGTGTTTTGAAGAGCGTGACGGTTTGAGAGTTTCAGAGCTGTGATTGGTTATGCGTTATGCTAATGTGTGAGAATATCCTGTGTGTCTAAAAGCTTTTCAACACATCTGTGCTCCTGCCTCTCGTCTGCGCCGTCTTTAATTGGCTTTGGTCTCAAGGACGAGGAAGCGGTGCGTCTGGAGCTGGAATGAGCGGCTCGTTTCTCCATAAACGACTGCGTTCTTCCAATTGATCTCCTGGGTAATAAATGGCCGCTTTCTAATTAAGCCGAGCAGCGAGTCTCTTAAAGTGCTGATGTGTGTATTATTCTGCAGCGGCGCGTGAACACACCTCCACATAAGGCTTTATCTTTAACCCTTCTTCTGCTTATTTGTTTAATTATTGGGCCATCACGTGATAAAATTAATGTGTTTCTGCATTTAATCAAAACTATTAAAAGACCAATTAAAGTATGAGAATTATGTTGTGAGCATAAAAGGTAAACGGATGATTTGTCAAGGTCTGTTCACTCATCAGCATCACTCATGCATTCATCAGGTGCATTCTGGGATGCTTTTATACGCTTATGAGGAGGAACATGTGTGATGCACACCTGATGATGCTTTTCACTACAACTCACACATTAAAAATGAACTAATACAAATATGAACCATAATAATAAATGAAAAGAAATAATAATTAAAAGTAATAAATATTATTAATTACCGGTATATTTTAATTTAAATAATTATTATATATTTTATTATTATTATCGTTGTTGTTACTACCAACAAAAATAATAATGCTAATTATAATATTGCTATTAATAGAGAAATTATTTAATTTTATAATATATAAATTATTATTACTATTAATATTTTATATTTTAATTTAAATGAATTTTATTATAATTAATAATAACAATAATTATTATTAACAGCTAAATTAATACAATTTATTATTATTAATATTAATAACAAAAACATCAATATTAATAATAGTAACATTTAAATACAAATATAAATGAATAATAGTACTATTATTACTTTTAGAGAAATTAGTAAAATTAAAATGTAATTGAATAATAAGTTATTATTATTATTATTAAATTATATTTTAATTAAAATCATTATTTAATAAAGATAACAATTATAGTATTGTACTAAAAATATATCCATTGATTATCAAATAAAACCATCATACTATTAATATTATTTGTATTATTATCAATGATTTAATTTTTCTAAGGAGTCGATAATTTCCTGCTGAAGTAATTCCAGGCGTTTCACCCTCGACTGATTCAGCTGATGTGTTTTCAGTGTCGGATGAGGAGATGTCCATCTTGAGTGTCCCTGAGGGCTCAGCGCTGGTGCCGTGTGACGTCTCTGCGCTCAGTCTGGACTTCAAGGTCCTTCACTCGGTGGTCATCACTCAGCTGGGCGTCTTTCCCAACGGCCCGAGACACGAGTTCACCGGGAACGTCACCGTCCGGCTGCTCCAGGTGGACCAAGAGGTACGAGCACAGTCAGTGTCACCTGAATATAACGCTGCGTTCAAGTTATCTCGTATAGATCGTGTTTACGAGTTGAGCGCACATGAACGCCACCACGATGTCGTAAATACCAGTGGGAAGTTTGTGATTTTCTTTAAGCCCTGATCTTCACGAGTTGTGTGCGAAACATGGCGGGATACCACAATACTTACAGGTATTTAGCAGTGATATTATCAGGCTTTTTTATTTACAGCGCAGTAAGCTAATTGCCTGCACAGAATATGATAGCATTATTATAATATAACAATGTAATATGTAACGATAAAGTTTGCAGGGGCTTCATAAATTATTTAAAAACATAAAGCAAAGCACACATGATGCACATTTTTTTGTTCTTCATTTTCTAGAACTAGAGTTTAAGAACCTTGCTGTATTTTTGTGTAATTAATTAAGAGAAAGTACAGCGCCATCTCACTCTGGCGAAAGTGAGTTGAACGCTCATAAACACGACTTCCCACCTCGTAAACACGACTTCCCACCTCGTAAACACGACTTCCCACCTCGTAACCTCGACTTCCCACCTCGTAAACACGACTTCCCACCTCGTAAACACGACTTCCCACCTCGTAAACACGACTTCCCACCTCGTAACCTCGACTTCCCACCTCGTAACCTCGACTTCCCACCTCGTAAACACGACTTCCCACCTCGTAACCTCGACTTCCCACCTCGTAACCTCGACTTCCCACCTCGTAAACACGACTTCCCACCTCGTAAACACGACTTCCCACCTCGCAAACACGACTTCCCACCTCGCAAACACGACTTCCCAACTTGTGAACACGACTTCCCACCTCGTAAACTCGACTTCCCACCTCACAAACACGACTTCCCAACTTGTGAACACGACTTCCCAACTTGTGAACACGACTTCCCACCTCGTAAACTCGACTTCCCACCTCGTAAACTCGACTTCCCACCTCGTAAACTCGACTTCCCACCTCGTAAACTCGACTTCCCACCTCACAAACACGACTTCCCAACTTGTGAACACGACTTCCCAACTTGTGAACACGACTTCCCACCTCGTAAACTCGACTTCCCACCTCGTAAACTCGACTTCCCACCTCGTAAACTCGACTTCCCACCTCGTAAACTCGACTTCCCACCTCGCAAACACGACTTCCCACCTCGTAAACACGACTTCCCACCTCGCAAACACGACTTCCCACCTCGTAAACACGACTTCCCACCTCGCAAACACGACTTCCCACCTCGTAAACACGACTTCCCACCTCGCAAACACGACTTCCCACCTCGTAAACACGACTTCCCACCTCGCAAACACGACTTCCCACCTCGCAAACACGACTTCCCAACTTGTGAACACGACTTCCCACCTCGTAAACTCGACTTCCCACCTCGCAAACACGACTTCCCAACTTGTGAACACGACTTCCCAACTTGTGAACACGACTTCCCACCTCGCAAACACGACTTCCCACCTCGCAAACACGACTTCCCAACTTGTGAACACGACTTCCCACCTCGTAAACTCGACTTCCCACCTCGCAAACACGACTTCCCACCTCGCAAACACGACTTCCCACCTCGCAAACACGACTTCCCACCTCGTTAACACGACTTCCCACCTCGCAAACACGACTTCCCACCTCGCAAACACGACTTCCCACCTCGCAAACACGACTTCCCAACTTGTGAACACGACTTCCCACCTCGTAAACTCGACTTCCCACCTCGTAAACACGACTTCCCACCTCGTAAACTCGACTTCCCACCTCGCAAACACGACTTCCCACCTCGCAAACACGACTTCCCAACTTGTGAACACGACTTCCCACCTCGTAAACTCGACTTCCCACCTCGCAAACACGACTTCCCACCTCGCAAACACGACTTCCCACCTCGCAAACACGACTTCCCACCTCGCAAACACGACTTCCCACCTCGCAAACACGACTTCCCAACTTGTGAACACGACTTCCCACCTCGTAAACTCGACTTCCCACCTCGTAAACACGACTTCCCACCTCGTAAACTCGACTTCCCACCTTGTAAGCACGACTCGTAAACTCGACTTTTCGTTTGAAAGCGCCTCTTTTTCTCTCTGTTTCGGCCTTCCGTCCGTCCACACTGAGATTAGGTTTTTATTAATGAAAACGAAGCTTTTTGAAAACGCTCTCCAATGTGGATACATCTGAAAATGCCGTTTTTGTGTTGTAGTGTGGCCTGTCAAAGCGGAGGTATTTAAAAACGATGACGTAAGTTTAGTCATGTGACGCATGTTGTACTAATAGATATTGATGTTTATACTGGTATTGTGCCTGTTATGTGCTGTTGACTTTCACACAGTTGCTAAAATATGTAACTTCACACACTCTTCACATCACAGTCCTGCACAGATGACAGAAAACTCACTCATGTTTGCTGTCCTGTGGTAAAACATGAGCAGTTTTAGCGTTTTAGACCAAACATGGTGAGTGAGTGCGACCCGAACGCTTCAGATGCGGAGATATTCTGATAAATAAAATTATCCTGCCAGAAGAATTGCGCAATAACTTTATTATTTATTTTTGTGGGGTTTTATGCATGCGCAGTGAAGGTGAATTTAGCGTTTTCAGGCGTTTTGGCCTGAAAACGCGAGTGTGGACGGAGAGCGTTTTTAAACGAAACGCCGTTTTCAAACGTATCCAGATTAATGTAGACGTAGCACTGCTTCTCAACTGGGACGCAATATCATTGTACAAATCAGAATAGCCCTGTGACCCATTTTTGCGTCTCGGTCCACCAGTTGCTGTAAAATATGCATAGAACAGTCATCTAGCATTAAACTCTTTTAGAAACTCGGATTGCACTTTGTAAAGTCACTCAATTAGTTCTTGCCACTGGAGGAACCGAAAATATCCTGCTGGCTTTTTAAGGTGAGTTTTCATCATTCCCCTCTAGACATTACTCATTTATTTGATAAATGTGCTCGAGATGTGCCGTGCAGCAGAAGTCAAAAGACGTATCGTTCATTCCGACAAGCTGGAGAGATAAATGCGTGAGGAGCAAATTCAATAAAGTCTTCTCTATCAGCGCGACTGGAATTGGACGCTTTGATTGTGAAGTCTCTCTGATCTCGCGTCGGACGAGCGAGAGGTCGACGGATCTGCGTGATGAAATAATTCCACAATTTAATACATTTCCACGCTTTGTCGAAGTCAACAGACTAACACAGGAGAGCCGCTGATGTGAGAACACGGATGATGAAAGGACAGGATTCAACAGTCGTATTAGAAGTGTGTTTTACCAATACGTCCAATAATGTGGTCCCATTAAAAATGATTACAGCTTGTTTTGAATTATTCATACATTTCCAGTTTTTTAAAGTCATTGGTTTGTTCTTGGCCTTTCTTGGCAATTACAGTTTAACTGTGGTATTAGTAATAAACCTTATAAATCACGGCTCCTCTTTGCTGTTGTTGGATCAAACGATGACATTGAGAGATTATAAATACAGCAGCTGCACTAATGGATTATAGTCCCTCAATATTGATGGTTATATTTGATATAATTATACTGGTCATATAATAATGGTTTGAGTTTGCGTACTGAGAAATTCAATTCAAACTGAGTTGTGGGTTTTTCAACTATTAACATTTTTATGTCCAGGGGTTTATTTTAAATAAAACTAAGAGATTTCAATCTTTAAATTTGTTTGTTATAGGAAGGTCACAGTAAAACTTTTTTTATCATGCCTTTTATCATTTGGGCAATTTCTGCTTGCAAAATGCTTTTTATTTTATTTTATTGTTTTTTTTTTTAACTTTCATCCAAGACCCAGATGTTCACTCTTAAAATATGAAAACCTATCATGATAATATTATTATATTTTAAAACATCATAATCTTGATTAAAAAATAAAGAGTAAGACTAACATTTCAAGATTTCCACGTGTGTGTATATATATATATACACACATCTTATAATTCACAGCTTCAATTATAATTTATAATTTTTGATAATGATAATTTTTATTTATTATGCTAAAAATCAGAGTTTCTTTCTGATCAGTTATCATAATCAATTATGTAAAAGGGTTATTTGCATGCATTTAAGGATATATAAAATAGCCTTAACTAGACAATTAAGTCCTAAAATGTCATTATTGCTGCATAATTTCTAAATTCATATGTGATGTGATGGCAATGACAAAATATGAACATATGAAAAATGTTAAATATGAACATCGATCATAAAAGTATATATTTTTTTTTTAATGTAACATGATCATCTTAAATAAAATAAAATATATATATGACGTACATGTTTGTTTGTTTATCTAAAAACTTTTTTTTGTATCAGTTAAATTATGCAAAAGTTTAAAAGTATTATTTATGTGCATTTAAAATAGCCTTAAGACAAAAAGCCTGCCATTATAATCTTAATGTTGTCACCGCCATGGGCTTTCACACTGAATGCATAACGTGTGATACGATGATGTGCCAGTCGCACCAGGAAAGAGGAAGAGGCTGTGAGACGTGTCGTCTGGAGACAGATGGAGATGAGCAGCAGAAATCACATGTTGACTCGTGTGTGTCAGTTTATTCAGAGAGTGTTGCCCTTTCAGCTGTGCAAATATGCTCTGTTTTTTCTTTGTGTGTGTGTGTGTGTGTGTGCGTATGCAGGAGGCGGTGGTGAGCGCTCGCTTCAGCACACTAAGTCCAGGATCACGTGTGGGTGGGATGTTTTACAAGCCCGTGGAGCAGTTCATTCTACCCAAGGTGACACGTTCAGTCATCATTCACACCGGAATCGGTAGAAAAACACCTACTTTAATGTCTCAGTTATGGATAATGATGATTTTATACAGGACTCCCTTGTAAAAGAGACTGTGTCTCAATGGGACATTTCCTGTTTAAAATATATATATATACACTCACCGGCCACTTTATTAGGTACACCTGTCCAACTGCTTGTTAACACTTAATTTCTAAGCAGCCAATCACATGGCGGCAACTCAGTGCATTTAGGCATGTAGACATGGTCAAGACAATCTCCTGCAGTTCAAACCGAGCATCAGTATGGGGAAGAAAGTTGATTTGAGTGACTTTGAACGTGGCATGATTGTTGGTGCCAGAAGGGCTGGTCTGAGTATTTCAGAAACTGCTAATCTACTGGGATTTTCACGCACAACCATCTCTAGGGTTTACAGAGAATGGTCCGAAAAAGAAAAAACATCCAGTGAGCGGCAGTTCTGTGGGCGGAAATGCCTTGTTGATGCCAGAGGTCAGAGGAGAATGGCCAGACTGGTTCGAGCTGATAGAAGGGCAACAGTGACTGAAATAACCACTCGTTACAACCGAGGTATGCAGCAAAGCATTTGTGAAGCCACAACACGCACAACCTTGAGGCGGATGGGCTACAACAGCAGAAGACTCCACCGGGTACCACTCATCTCCACTACAAATAGGAAAAAGAGGCTACAATTTGCAAGAGCTCACCAAAATTGAACAGTTGAAGACTGGAAAAATGTTGCCTGGTCTGATGAGTCTCGATTTCTGTTGAGACATTCAGATGTTAGAGTCAGAATTTGGCGTAAACAGAATGAGAACATGGAACCATAATGCCTTGTTACCACTGTGCAGGCTGGTGGTGGTGGTGTAATGGTGTGGGGGATGTTTTCCTGGCACACTTTAGGCCCCTTAGTGCCAATTGGGCATCGTTTAAATGCCACGGCCTACCTGAGCATTGTTTCTGACCATGTCCATCCCTTTATGGCCACCATGTACCCATCCTCTGATGGCTACTTCCACCATGTCACAAAGCTCTAATCATTTCAAATTGGTTTCTTGAACATGACATTGAGTTCACTGTACTAAAATGGCCTCCACAGTCACCAGATCTCAACCCAATAGAGCATCTTTGGGATGTGGTGGAACGGGAGATTCGCATCATGGATGTGCAGCCGACAAATCTGCGGCAACTGTGTGATGCCATCATGTCAATATGGACCAAACTCCCTGAGGAATGCTTCCAGCACCTTGTTGAATCTATGCCACGAAGAATTGAGGCAGTTCTGAAGGCAAAAGGGGGTCCAACCCGTTACTAGCATGGGGTACCTAATAAAGTGGCCGGTGAGTATATATATATAATGTACATCCATCAAAATAATAGCTTGTATCAATGGACAGGATGTACATTACACAGCGATTACATTAAAGAAGTGTCTCAAATACATTCATGAGCATCATTATACAGTGATTCTGTGACCTCAGAGTGTTACTGACCAATCAGAATCAAGCATTTCTGAATTCTGATGAGTTAATGGCTCTCTTTACATTTGCTTTTCTAGGCACACTGCAAAAATGCTTTTCTTACTCAGTATTTTTGTCTTGTTTCTAGTCCAAATATCTAAAGATTCTTAAATCAGGATGCATTTACTAGATGAGTAAGATGACATAAGATATTATGTCTTGTTTTCCGGGGGAATTACTCAAAATGAAGTGAGTTATTGCTTAAAACAAGCTAAATTATCTGCCAATGCGGTAAGAAAAATAATCTTAATTCAAACAGAAACAGGATTATTTTTCTAACCCCATTGGCAGATAATTTTGCTTGTTTTAAGCAAAAACTCACTTAATTTTTATTTATATCCCCAGAAATCATAATATCCTATGGCATTTTCCTACTTTAGTAAATGCATCTTGATTTAAGACTTTTTTGATATGTGGACTGGAAACAAGACAAAAATATTAAGTAAGAAAAGCATTTTTCTCAGTGCACTTTCAATTCCAGAGCTTTGTTAATGTTTCCCAATAATTAAAGTTGCCACAGTCATTGAATACTTTGCATGTGCTTCACTTTATTTGTACCATTTAGTTTTATTAGTTAATTGTTATTTATCTATATATCTTATTTAGAATTTGAAAGATAATGAAGATATTGTTTGATAAGTGAGATCTCTGATTGTGGTCCTTGGAAACACATAAAGTAGTGCTTGAGAAGCTGATAATGTAACTCGTGCTAGAGAAAGTGTTTTCTGTGAATGATCTGTTAGGGAATCTACCGTTAAAGATATGATGATTCAAAAAGACCAGGGCCCGTATCCCTAAAGATTCTGAGAATCCTCTCAGAGAGCTCCTAACTTAACCTAAAAATTCCTTGCCAGGAGTTTTAGCTTAGAAGTGATTCCAGAACATTTTCAGTGAACTCTGAGCAAGGAATGGATGGAAAATCCTATCTTAGTGAGGAGGTGTGGTTGACCCCGTTGCTAGGTATGAGTCATCATTTCAAAAGCCGTGATTGGTTGATCCTACAAGTTTGATGAAAATGAACTTTTGGTGATAATGAGCAAAGGATGTACCCTCAAATCAATAAACATAATTATACACTCTAATCTTATGCAGACTGTAATTGTAAATAATATTTCACATTCAAGAAAATATCTGGAAAATGAATAGTAAGCTGTAGGGGTTATAGCCTAACATTAGAATCTAAAATATGTGAAAACTTAAGCTCATTACACCCTGTTCAAATAATGATTCGTGTCTTATTTGCTCATATTAATATCCTAGCCGGCATATTTTGTACTTTCACTCCCATATGGACCCCATTGAAAACAAGATGGCCTATCTCAAGGGGCTGTCCTTAATGAAGTAGAAATTGCAACGTTACAACTCAGTGTGGTCTTAACGAGGGTAACACGGCTCAGCTTTTATCAATGTCTGTGATTGCTGGCTGGTCTATTTATGAAGGCTTGTTAACAAATATCCTACAACTCCTTGAACTCCTAAGCCACTAAAAGTCCTCTTCCCTGCTCTTAGCAGATCTCGCCTTAGGAGCCCCTTTAAGCGCTAAGAATCTTGAGGAATAGCTTTTATATTAACTGGGATTTTCGTGTCACTTTTAGGGGAAATTCTAAGAAAACGTCATGACTCTGAGAATTTTCTTAGAATTTGGCCGCTAGGAGCCACTTTTTGCACAAAAATTCAGGACCCGTATTCGTAAAGAATCTTAATGCAAAGAGTCGCTCCTAGAGACACAATTCTAAGAAAAGTCTTAGAAATGTGGGCGTTTACTCTTAAAATTAAAGAAAAAATCCTAGTAAAGAAAAAAGTAATTCAGAAAGCATCTTAACCCTTAAAAGAGGTCTTAAGGTCAAAATTGTTAGGAGTACGGACGAGGACTTTTAAGAGGCTTAAGAGTTTCTTTAGCAGAGGAGAAAATGACAGAACGACGAAGAGGGAGAAGAAATGTGTTGCAGACCATGGATGACAGTGAGTTAATAAGACGCTATAGATCGACACCCAGCCTGAATGTTCCTTTAAGGATGGCCTTGTGTTCATCCACTAACTGGGCTAACAGTAAACACTGTTCCTCTGTCCAGTCGGGCTTTCTCGTCCTTCTAGGTTTTGATTCCATGTTTGTTACATTAAAACCAACATTCAAACCACCGCTTAAATAGACATGCCAGCAATCGGTGTAATTGGAAAGAGTGGAACAATTTTTATCATTCTAAGCCAATCAAACACCTTATAGGAAATGAACAGCATGGTAAATAAAATAAAAAGGATTTATATACACATATATAATGTGTGTGTGTGTGTGTGTGTGTGTGTGTGTGTGTGTGTGTGTGTGTGTGTGTGTGTGTGTGTGTGTGAGAACGGTCAAATAGGAAAAATTACGCATGTAATTTCAAAGTGAAGGCTTAGAATAGACCCTATACTTAAAATCACTCTTTTTTTTCCTTCTTGGACAACCAACCAATCACAGTCTTCAAAAGATTGTGTCACACATAGCAACGGGGTCAGCCCCGCCTCCTCACTAAGATGCACGTTTTTGTCTTTTCCTTACTCAGAGTTGCTCTCAGATCGGTCCCGAATCGCTCTTAAGCGAAGACTCCTACGTAAAAGTTTTTAAGCTAAATTAAGAGTTTTCTGAGAGGATTCTTAGAATCTTTATGATTATGAATACGGGCCCAGGCGTTAGAAGTGCAGTCAGTTTAAGACGAGAGTCAGAATTATAATAAATTGAAGAGAATTTTTACTGAAGATAGTTTGCAGTTTCATCAGCAGAAGTCGGCTTTAAGACTCACGAGGAGTTCGTAGGCCGCTCTGTTACAGTTGCAAAGATCACAGCACTTGCACCCTTTTTATGTAAGCAATAAGGTACGAGAGGCTGTGCTGTATCGTGAATAAGTAACGGCTGGAGGGCGTTGTTAGGCACGACGCGAAGCGGAGTGCCTGCAACCCCTTCAGCCGTTACTTATTCACGATACAGCACTTGCCTCGAGTACCTTATTGCTTTTATAAAACGGTTGCCACACAATAAAAATATTAAAGCCGAAAAATATGTATCTATGCAACTTTCATGAAGTAAAATCACTAAAAGCCTGCCTTCCGCTGGAAAAAATAGTCCCGGAACGTGAACAGCAACAGAAGTTACATATATTATTTCGCCAATAGATGGCGGCAAAGACTGTCTTTATGAGTGAGTGAGTGAGTGAGTCTGTAGAGAAGGCTTTTGAAAGGACTCGAACTTGTGATCACGGAGAAGACAGACGCAACTGACAGATGACTAACGTTATGCACGGAAAACCCCATGACTGTTAAAAGGACAAAATATGCAGCGGACATTCAAACGCATTTTTTTATTATGAATATAGGACTGACCTGAAGGAAAATGCTACGTCTACTGTAAATGCAGGTACACTCGCTTACTCGATCTCTCACAATGCTCTGCTCTAGCTTTAAATGAACAATATCAATGAGATGAAACATCTGTTTAAGTTGCTAAGAGTGGTTGCTAGGGGTGTTGTGTAGTGATACATAGAACCGTTGGGTGAAGCGGTCATAGCCGTGTTTTATCGTGAATAAAGCACAGCTATTGACCAATCAGAATCAAGGATTGGAACTAACCGATTTATAAATAAGTTATATTCACTCTTGTGTTCGTCCAACAGCCTTTCATAAAAGTGAGGGATCTCAATTTGGATAGTGACTTAGCCAATGTGTCACTTTGTTTCTCTGCCGTCAAGTCTATTATTTTTTACGTTTACCATTATGATCACACTGCAGGGTGGCCGCGGGTAATTAAATAGTCTTAAAATGTCTTAAAGTAAAAGGCCTTTAAAAGTATTAAAATGTCTTAAATTCAGATTCGATGGGTCTTCAATATTTCTGGTCACATTACCGCTAAAATTACTCCAGTCTGACGGACCCAATGTCCATCAGATAACCAGCGAAGCATCGAAACGCCTGAATGATTCTGATTTTATTACATAAACAGTGATTGATAATGATAATGTATTTCTGGTAACGCTTTTGAGACTCGCACCGCCTTTCTCTGTGAGATTTTATAGTTAGAAATCAAAACAAACGAGCATAACAGCACACATAAGAAAACTCACAGAAGTAACATACTGAGGTATGAATGTTGAGTTTATAACATATGACATAGTTAAGTAACATAACATGACGGGAGCTATTTTGCTGAATATTCTCACGACTGCAAATGTAACATTGATTTTAGTTCAATAAACAAGTAGTTGATATTAAATTACTTCAATTACTTAGGTTAAATATTACATATACGTATGTAATATAATGTGTATTTCCATCACAGGTTTGGTCTTAAATTTCATTCAAAGTGGCATTAAAAAGATCTTAAAAAGTCTTGAATTGAACTGGTTTGTATCTGTAGACACCCTGCACTGGGAACTTCTATAACGAAGTAAAATCTCATAAACAAGAGTTTGAGAATGACTCTGAGAAGTCATTCAACTCATTTGATATTTCGAAGCAGAAATATTGATTAATACCTTGATTATAATCACTTATTAGATATACTTTGAGGCATCAGTGGATTGGCTCTCTTCTGGTGTCAGTGTCTCTGGTCTTCATCTGCAGGGTTTTGAGGGAACGCTCCTGTGGGAAGCTCAGGATTCGTCCGGTCTGATGTCTGTCAACACTTCAGCGGTTCGTCTGAATAACGGCGGAGGCGTTCTCAAGTTTGGATCTGTGAGAGCAACAGCTTCTTTCATTTGAATGTATTATAGTAGAACGTGCACTGCAAAAATGCTTTTCTTACTTAGTATTTTTGTCTTGTTTCCAGTCCAAATATCAAAAGATTCTTAAATTAAGATGCATTTACTAGATGAGTAAAATACCATAAGATATTATGTCTTGTTTTCTGGGGGATTTAATCCAAATTAAAGGGATAGTTCACTTTGAAATTAATTTTTGATATGTTTTAGCGTACCTCAAGGGCATCCAAGATGTAGGTGTGATTGTTTCCGCTGTAGTTTCAATTTTGATATTTTTAGGTCAAACCGTTCTTGTCTGTCAGTCATATAATGCAGGTCTATGGTCACCACCTCAAAGAGCATGCACAGAGAAGTCCAAATTAAACATGATTTAATGACTCGTAAATGTAAGTACACATTGATGGCCTAAGACACGAAACGAGCGGTTTGTGTGAGAAAACGAACAGTATTTATATCGTTTTTACCTCTTGTAAACACAGCCACGTCCAAGTGATCTGAGGGCGCCGGCGCTTCGGTCTGCGCAAGCGCTGCAAGTGATCTCTCGCGCGTGTACGTCACTCATTGTTTACACAGAGATTTCGGAAGTGTTACCTTTCACTGTGAAGATCTAAACATATTTAGATATACAGGAAATCGCAATGTAAGACGATTTCGATATATCAACAGACAACGTTGAATTATTTTTATTTATTTTTTCTTCTGAAGAGATCCCTTCCAGCGCTTGCGCAGACCGAAGCGCCGGCGCCCTCAGATCACTTGGACGTGGCTGTGTTTACAAGAGGTAAAAACGATATAAATACTGTTCGTTTTCTCACACAAACCGCTCGTTTCGTGTCTTAGGCCATCAATGTGTACTTACATTTACGAGTCATTAACTCATGTTTAATCTGGACTTCTCTGTGCATGCTCTTTGAGGTGGTGACCATAGACCTGCATTATATGACTGACAGACAAGAACGGTTTGACCTAAAAATATCAAAATTGAAACTACTGCGGAAACAAAGACACCTACATCTTGGATGCCCTTGAGGTAAGCTAAAACACACCAAAAATTTATTTCAAAGTGAACTATCCCTTTAAGTGAGTTGTTGCTTAAAACAAGCTAAATTATCTGCCAATGGAGTAAGATTATTTTTCTTACTCCATTGGCAGATAATTTTGCTTGTTTTAAGCAAAAACTCACCTAGTTTTTATTTATTTCCCCAGAAAACAAGACACACCGGTAATATCTTATGGCATTTTACTACTTAAGTAAATGCATCCTGATTTAAGACTTTTTTGATATTTGGACTGGAAACCAGACAAAAATACTAAGTAAGAAAAGCATTTTTTGCAGTCCAAAAACTTGTCACTGAAATGCAGAGCGGTTCCGGAGGGTTTTATTGGCTCAGATCAGGAGGTTTTGTAGATGTGGCACGAGTCCATCCTTCAATCCCAGAGTTTTCTTCCCATCAGGATGAGGTTATGTTGTGTTTCCTCAGGTTGAAGATGGCACGTTGCCTCACAGGAGCGCTCTGGGCTTCCCGGGTCTGGCTGGAGGATTCATGTTTTCAGTGTACGGTACGTTGAGGAGAATTATGTAGTGTTTGTGTTTGGTGTCATTCAGCCTTGTGCTTTCATGATCAATCACTGAATGGATTGGGATGTAGGAGAACTTTAGCAGCTTCGGTAAGATTATCGAAAGAAGTCTCATCAATTCTGCATTTATTTGATCAAAAATACAGTAAAAAATTTGAAATATTATTACAATTTAAAATAAACCTTTTCTATGTGAATATATAGTAAAGTGTAATTTATTCCTGTGATCAAAGCTGAATTTTCAGCATCATTACTCCAGTCTTCAGTGTCACATGATCCTTCAGAAATCATTATAATATGATTTGACGCTCAAGAAACATTTATGATTATTATCAATGTTGAAAACTGTTGTGCTGCTTCATATTTTTGTGGAAACTGATTTTTTTTTAAATACCGTAATAACATTTTTCAGATGTGGAGGTGTTGTCTGAGCTGTTGCGTGGGCGAGCGGGACGGCAGCGGAGTCGAGTGGATCAGCTGAAACACGAGGACGAAGCCCTGCGGGACGAGAGCCTCAGACACGGAGACATGGTGTTCGTGGACGTGGTGGACACCTACAGGAACGTGCCTTTAAAACTGCTGCAGTTTTATAAGTGGTTAGTGCATTACCCAATCACCTCCCAGACCTCGCTCTCCAGGTATAGATTTGCATATTTGCCCGAAATTATAGTAAGTCCACCTGTAGTCAATCATTTTATCCCTTAACCCTCTAGGCGCCACGGTCGAGTTTACTCGACAAGATGCGGCACTGAATAAAACGGCCGATTTTGTCAAATTGGGTGTAAAATTTCGTTCGACCTCCCCTCCACTGGATGGCAGACATGTCATACTTCATCCCCGACTCAAAAAAACATCATGCTTCTATACAAAATGTTCGAGTTAGAGCACATTGAATCAGTGTGATCAAAAGCGGAGCTAGTGTGCGAGTGAGCCATGTTATCAGAGCCTCTCCGCAATCGCGGCGACAGTATTGTGGTGGAGACTTTGTCTAATACCACTGGGTATGTTAGACGAGGTCGAGGTATCCATAGGACAGTTAGGGGGCGACGTGGAGGCAGGGTGAGGAGTCGCAATGACAATGACAGTAGTCCGAGCTGTGCACACTCGATCTGGCCGCGCTGCTCGTATCATCTCACTCATGATCTGTGCGAGTGAGCGTTTGAACTAAACAGGTCTTGTCTACTTGTGTTTGTATGTCATATGAATAATATATATGTGCCCCATACATGGAATCAGAGTGCCTACTGTATTTAGTAAATGGAAAATCTCTACAGCAAAAGGCCAACCGCTACATGCATTCGGTTTGTTTCTACCATTTATTAGTAATGATTTACACAGTTTGTTTACTACTTACTATATACCTGAGCATTTAGTATTGTGCAATATAGCATACAGAAGGTGATGGACATTTTGGGGGGAAAGAAGTGCTGCATTTTATCATTTAAACGTGACTTTTCATGAAAATTCTATAATCCAAGATTGCCGCCACCATATGACGTCATAATATGCTAATTAGATGGGAAAATGTAATCCCTGCATAAACTTTAGGTCATCCTTAATATTTCTCTAATTTACAGAAAGTCTCTATCTTTTATCACTTTTAAGATATAGCCTTTTGAATTTAAGATGTCAAAATCGAACGTTTTAGGAAAAAACCTCTGGCGCCTAAAGGGTTAAAACTCATATTTGATCACCAAAATGACATATAAGCGTTTATTCCTCCAAAATTAAATGTCTTTATGGCTTAAAATATCTTGAATGTATGTAACTCGACACCCTTGCCTCATTTAGTATATGCGGTTCTATGAATATGCAAATGAGCCCCGCCTCCACTCACTCACTCACTCAGCTCAGAGATCCACTGGTTGACGATCACACGTTGATCTGATTGGTTACAAGGTTGTTTGTGACGTCAGAAACACCAGCGATTTCAAACCGTGTTTTTGAGACTGTCTTTGGTTCACTGCCGTTTTAAGCAGAAAATACTCGACTTATGAATTTAAGCATATTAAAAACACCACATAGACACATAAACAACATTAAACGCTGGATTTTCCTTGTGTTTATCAGTCAGTCAGTAATAGGTTATTATGGTAACTGACATCCTCGGGTTTTCTGGCTGTCGTCTTGTATTGTGAGTCTTCTCCAGTAAAGCAGATCTGCAGAGTTCAGGGGTTTTCATTAAGTGTGTAATTCCCGCTCGCACAGGTCGGTGGGAAACGCTGACTTCAAGCTGCTTCTCAAGACTGATGATGATTGTTATATCGACGTGGACGCCGTCCTGCTGAAGACGGAGCGCCTCACACACACCATCACACACACCAGCCTGTGGTGGGGCAAGTGAGTGAGCCGAACACTTTCTCTTCGCAAATCAGATTCAACATAATTCATTAGAATAGATGTTATGCAAAGACTTTATAGAGAGCAGAATGAGTCAGGTTAGAGTTATAGATTAGTCTTAAAAGATTGATATAAAATTAGAAATCAGGATTCTTTGATGAATGGAGGGTTCAAAAGAACAGCATTTATCTGAAATAGAAAGCTTTTATAACATTACACACTACCGTTCAAAAGTTTGGAGTCACTAAGATTTTTTTTTTTGGAGGGGGATAAAAAAAATCAATACTGTTATTCAGCAAGGATCAATTATATTGATCAAAAGTTACAGTAAATACATTTATAATGTACTAAATAAATGAAATATAACTTTCTATTCATCAAAGAAACTGTTTTCAACATTGATAATAATCATAACTGTTTCTTGAGCATCAGATCATCATATTAGAGTGATTTCTGAAGGATCATGTGACACTGAAGACTGGAGTAATGATGCTGAAAATTCAGCTTTGATCACAGGAATAAATTACACTTTACTGTATATTCACACAGAAAACAGCTATTTTAATTTGTCATAATATTGAACAATATTGCTGTTTTTTTGTTTTTTTAATCAAATAAATGCAGCCTTGGTGGGCAGAAGAGACTTCTTTTTAAAAACATTCAAAATTTTACTGATCCCAAACTTTTGAACGGCAGTGTATATTTATTAATTACGTTAATAATTAATACTTTTATTCAGCAAGGATGCATTAAATTGATCAAAAGTGACAGTAAAGACATGTATAATGTTACAAAAGATCTGTGTGTGTGTGAGATATTACTGTGTGTGTGTGTGTGAGAGAGATATTACTGTGTGTGAGAGAGAGATATTACTGTGTGTGTGAGAGAGAGATATTACTGTGTGTGTGAGATATTATTGAGTTGTGTCAGTGTGCGTGTGTGTGTGAGTGAGTGTGAGATATTACTGAGTTGTGTCAGTGTGCATGTGTGTGTGTGTGAGTGAGTGTGAGTTATTACTGAGTTGTGTCAGTGTGCGTGTGTGTGTGAGTGAGTGTGAGATATTACTGAGCTGTGCGCGCGTGAGTGAGTGTGAGATATTGAGTTGTGTCAGTGTGCACGCGTGTGTGAGTGAGTGTGAGATATTACTGAGTTGTGTCAGTGTGTGTGTGCGCGCGCGCGTGTGTGTGAGTGAGTGTGAGATATTACTGAGTTGTGTCTGTGTGTGTGTGTGTGTGTGTGTGTGAGTGAGTGTGAGATATTACTGAGTTGTGTGTGTGTGCGCGCGCGTGTGTGTGAGTGTGAGATATTACTGAGTTGTGTCAGTGTTCGTGTGTGCGTGCGCGTGTGTGTGTGAGTGAGTGTGAGATATTACTGAGTTGTGTCAGTGTGCGTGTGTGTGTGAGTGTGAGATATTACTGAGCTGTGCGCGCGCGTGAGTGTGTGTGAGATATTGAGTTGTGTCAGTGTGCACGCGTGTGTGAGTGAGTGTGAGATATTACTGAGTTGTGTCAGTGTGTGTGTGAGTGAGTGTGAGATATTACTGAGTTGTGTGTGTGTGTGTGTGTGTGAGTGAGTGTGAGATATTACTGAGTTGTGTGTGTGTGCGTGCGCGTGTGTGTGAGTGTGAGATATTACTGAGTTGTGTCAGTGTTCGTGTGTGCGTGCGCATGTGTGTGTGTGTGAGTGAGTGTGAGATATTACTAAGTTGTGTTGTGGACCGTGTTCTTCAGTTTCCGGCAGAATTGGGCTGTGGATCGAGTGGGTAAGTGGCAGGAACTGGAGTATGCGAGTCCTGCGTATCCGGCCTTCGCCTGCGGATCCGGATATGTGGCGTCCCGGGATCTGGTGGAGTGGCTGGCCAGCAACGCACAGCATCTGAAAGCGTACCAGGTGCCGTCTCATACTAGAGGATGATGTGTTTTCATGACCTTCTTCAAAATACAAAGGGATTACTTTTTAGAATTACCCAGCATGCAACTATATCATGATAAAGATCCCTATAAACAGAAATCCATGATGACAAAGACATGCGTGACACCATTAGCAGCCTGTTCATAAGCGAAGCTCTCTCGAAATCAATGCTTGCAGAATCAGATGTGTCTGTACCGATTTCATTCGCTCTAGATATCACACATTTGTTCTGGACCCTGAGTCTCTAATCGGTTTCTCACTGTTACAGAGCCACTGAACCAAGAGAAATGCTGCTAAATTCATTTAGATGATGTATACAGTAGATATTTACAATGTTTTCTGCATGTAAATGCATGATTTCACAGGGAGAAGATGTGAGCATGGGCATTTGGATGGCTGCGGTGGGACCTCGCAAATATCAGGTGAAAAAGACATTCATTTTACAGCTGCACACCTTCAGAAAACAACTACTGCCTTAATATATCAATAATATATATCCATCCATCCATCCATCTTCTTCCGCTTATCCGGGGCCGGGTCGCGGGGGCAGCAGTCTAAGCAGAGATGCCCAGACTTCCCTCTCCCTGGACACTTCCTCCAGCTCTTCCGGGGGGACACCGAGGCGTTCCCAGGCCAGCCGGGAGACATAGTCTCTCCAGCGTGTCCTAGGTCTTCCCCGGGGTCTCCTCCCAGTGGGACGTGCCCAGAACACCTCCCCGGAAAGGCGTCCAGGAGGCATCCGAAACAGATGCCCGAGCCACCTCAGCTGACCCCTCTCGATGTGGAGGAGCAGCGGCTCTACTCTGAGCTCCTCCCGAGTGACCGAGCTTCTCACCCTATCTCTAAGGGATCGCCCAGCCACCCTGCGGAGAAAGCTCATTTCGGCCGCCTGTATCCGGGATCTTGTCCTTTCGGTCATGACCCAAAGCTCATGACCATAGGTGAGAGTAGGAACGTAGATTGACCGGTAAATCGAGAGCTTTGCCTTACGGCTCAGCTCTTTCTTCACCACAACAGACCGGTACATCGACCGCATTACTGCAGAAGCTGCACCGATCCGTCTGTCAATCTCCCGTTCCATCCTTCCCTCACTCGTGAACAAAACCCCAAGATACTTAAACTCCTCCACTTGAGGAAGGATCTCTCCACCAACCTGAAGTGAGCAAGCCGCCCTTTTCCGACTGAGGACCATGGCCTCGGATTTGGAGGCGCTGATTCTCATCCCAGCCGCTTCACACTCGGCTGCAAACCGTCCCAGTGCACGCTGAAGGTCCTGGTGTGAGGGGGCCAACACGACAACATCATCCGCAAAGAGCAGAGACGAAATCGCGTGGTCCCCCAACCTGACACCCTCCGGCCCCTGGCTGCGCCTAGAAATTCTGTCCATAAAAATTATGAACAGAACCGGCGACAAAGGGCAGCCCTGCCGGAGTCCAACATGCACCGGGAAGAAGTCTGACTTACTACCGGCAATGCGAACCAAGCTCCTGTTTCGGTCATACAGGGACCGGACAGCCCTTAGCAAAGGACCCGGGACCCCATACTCCCGGAGCACCCTCCACAGGCCGCCTCGGGGGACACAGTCGAATGCCTTCTCCAAATCCACAAAGCACATGTGGACTGGTTGGGCAAACTCCCATGAACCCTCCAGCACCCTGTAGAGGGTATAGAGCTGGTCCAGTGTTCCACGGCCTGGACGAAAACCGCACTGTTCCTCCTGAATCCGAGGTTCCACTATCGGCCGTATTCTCCTCTCCAGTACCCTGGCATAGACTTTCCCAGGGAGGCTGAGAAGTGTGATCCCCCTGTAGTTGGAACACACCCTCCGGTCCCCCTTCTTAAAAAGAGGGACCACCACCCCGGTCTGCCATCCCAGAGGCACTGTCCCCGACCGCCACGCGATGCTGCAGAGGCGTGTCAGCCAAGACAGCCCCACAACATCCAGAGACTTGAGGTACTCAGGGCGGATCTCATCCACCCCCGGTGCCTTGCCACCGAGGAGTTTCTTGACTACCTCGGTGACCTCAGCTAGGGTGATGAACGAGTCCACCTCTGAGCCCCCAGCCTCTGCTTCCTCAATAGAAGACGTGACGGCGGGATTGAGGAGATCCTCGAAGTATTCCTTCCACCGTCCGACGACATCCCCAGTTGAGGTCAACAGCTGCCCACCTCCACTGTAAACAGCGTTGGTAGGGCACTGTTTCCCTCTCCTGAGGCGCCGGACAGTTTGCCAGAATCTCTTCGAGGCCAGCCGATAGTCCTTCTCCATGGCCTCACCGAACTCCTCCCAGGCCCGAGTTTTTGCCTCCACAACCACCCGGGCTGCAGTCCGCTTGGCCTGCCGGTACCTGTCAGCTGCCTCAGGAGTCCCACAAGCCAACCAGGCCCGATAGGACTCCTTCTTCAGCTTGACGGCATCCTTTACTTCCGGTGTCCACCACCGGGTTCGGGGATTGCCGCCTCGACAGGCACCGGAGACCTTACGGCCACAGCTCCGAGCCGCCGCTTCGACAATGGAGGCGGAGAACATGGTCCACTCAGACTCAATATCTCCAGCCTCCCTCGGGATCCGGTCGTGGCTCTGCCGGAGGTGGGAGTTGAAGATCTCTCTGACAGGAGATTCGGCCAAACGTTCCCAGCAAACCCTTACAGTACGCTTGGGTCTGCCGTGTCTGTCCAGCTTCCTCCCCCGCCATCGGATCCAACTCACCACCAGGTGGTGATCAGTTGACAGCTCCGCCCCTCTCTTCACCCGAGTGTCCAAGACATACGGCCGCAGGTCAGATGAAACGACCACAAAGTCGATCATCGACCTACGACCTAGGGTGTCCTGGTGCCACGTGCACTGATGGACACCCTTATGCTTGAACATGGTGTTCGTTATGGACAAACTGTAACTAGCACAGAAGTCCAATAACTGAAAACCGCTCGGGTTCAGGTCGGGGGGGCCGTTCCTCCCAATCACGCCCCTCCAGGTGTCACTGTCGCTGCCCACGTGAGCGTTGAAGTCCCCCAGTAGAACGACGGAGTCCCCCGTCGGAGCACTTTCCAGCACTCCTCCCAGAGACCCCAAGAAGGCCGGGTACTCTGCACTGCCGTTCGGCCCGTAGGCACACACGACAGTGAGAGACCTATCCCCGACCCGTAGGCGCAGGGAAACGACCCTCTCGTTCACCGGGGTAAACTCCAGCACATGGCGGCTGAGCTGGGGGGCTATAAGCAAACCCACACCAGCCCGTCGCCTCTCACCATGGGCAACTCCAGAGTGGTGAAGAGTCCATCCTCTCTCAAGGAGTGTGGTTCCAGAGCCCAAGCCATGCGTAGAGGTGATCCCGACTATCTCTAGTCGGAACCTCTCAACCTCACGCACGATCTCAGGCTCCTTCCCCGCCAGCGAGGTGATGTTCCACGTCCCTAAGGCTAGTTTCCGTGTCCAGGGATCGGGTCGTCGAGGCCCCCGCCTTCGACTGCCGCCCGATCCTCTCTGCACCGGCCCCTTACGGCTCTTCCTGCAGGTGGTGAGCCCACTGGAAGGCGGTCCCACGTCGCTCCTTCGGGCTGAGCCCGGCCGGACCCCGTGGGGAGAGGCCCGGCCACCAGGCGCTCGCATACGAGCCCCAACCCCGGGCCTGGCTCCAGGGTGGGGCCCCGGCTGCGCCATACCGGGCGACGTCACAGTCCTTGTTTTATTGTGCATCATAAGGGGTTTTTGAACTGGTTGTGGTTCAAAAATATATTAAAAAATATATATATATACACACATAATAATCTATATGTGATCTAAAATTAACGTTAATAGATGTATATTATTAGATTGTGTGTGTGTGTGTGTGTGTATGTGTGTGTGTATAAATATATATATATATATATAATTTATTATTATTTCAAAATTATTAAATTTATTTTTCCGCTGCACACCTTCAGGAACCAACTACTGCCTTTATGTATATACACTCACCGGCCACTTTATTAGGTACCCCATGCTAGTAACGGGTTGGACCCCCTTTTGCCTTCAGAACTGCCTCAATTCTTCGTGGCATAGATTCAACAAGGTGCTGGAAGCATTCCTCAGGGAGTTTGGTCCATATTGACATGATGGCATCACACAGTTGCCGCAGATTTGTCGGCTGCACATCCATGATGCGAATCTCCCGTTCCACCACATCCCAAAGATGCTCTATTGGGTTGAGATCTGGTGACTGTGGAGGCCATTTTAGTACAGTGAACTCATTGTCATGTTCAGGAAACCAATTTGAAATGATTAGAGCTTTGTGACATGGTGGAAGTAGCCATCAGAGGATGGGTACATGGTGGCCATAAAGGGATGGACATGGTCAGAAACAATGCTCAGGTAGGCCGTGGCATTTAAACGATGCCCAATTGGCACTAAGGGGCCTAAAGTGTGCCAGGAAAACATCCCCCACACCATTACACCACCACCACCAGCCTGCACAGTGGTAACAAGGCATGATGGTTCCATGTTCTCATTCTGTTTACGCCAAATTCTGACTCTAACATCTGAATGTCTCAACAGAAATCGAGACTCATCAGACCAGGCAACATTTTTCCAGTCTTCAACTGTTCAATTTTGGTGAGCTCTTGCAAATTGTAGCCTCTTTTTCCTATTTGTAGTGGAGATGAGTGGTACCCGGTGGAGTCTTCTGCTGTTGTAGCCCATCCGCCTCAAGGTTGTGCGTGTTGTGGCTTCACAAATGCTTTGCTGCATACCTCGGTTGTAACGAGTGGTTATTTCAGTCACTGTTGCCCTTCTATCAGCTCGAACCAGTCTGGCCATTCTTCTCTGACCTCTGGCATCAACAAGGCATTTCCGCCCACAGAACTGCCGCTCACTGGATGTTTTTTCTTTTTCGGACCATTCTCTGTAAACCCTAGAGATGGTTGTGCGTGAAAATCCCAGTAGATTAGCAGTTTCTGAAATACTCAGACCAGCCCTTCTGGAACCAACAATCATGCCACGTTCAAAGTCACTCAAATCAACTTTCTTCCCCATTCTGATGCTTGGTTTGAACTGCAGGAGATTGTCTTGACCATGTCTACATGCCTAAATGCACTGAGTTGCCGCCATGTGATTGGCTGCTTAGAAATTAAGTGTTAACGAGCAGTTGGACAGGTGTACCTAATAAAGTGGCCGGTGAGTGTATATGATAATATACATATGATCTAAAATAAACATTAATATATGTATATAATGAGAGAGTATATATAGATATATTATTATCATTTCAAGAACCAACTATTGCCTTGATTTTATATATAATCAATTATATAAATATAAAATACACTATATACTGTGTATATATATTTTTTTTTTAATGAAAGAGAATATATATATATATATAATTATTATTTATCTTAGTCCTTACTGTTATTTGTTATTGTAATATTGTATTTTATTTCATGTGTAATTCTTTGCCAGTATTGATTGTAAACACAATCATGCATTTTAAGTACTTTAAAACTGAAATATATATATATAAACTACCATATATGACTAAATTCTGCATTTATCGAGCCTGAACACACAGCTCTTGTTGATGTGGAGGTTTAGTGTCCCGCTGCACACAGTCACACTGCCGGCGGTCACATGTTGATTTCTGCAGCATTACGCGTTTCGTCATTCTTGTATTTTTGCAGCTCATATGAATAAGTGGATAAAGGCATCTGAAAAATGCAGTTTCATTCGATGCATTATTAAAGGTCATTATGCACTGCATTAAAGGTCTATATTTGATCAGTTCATGCATTAACGGCACACTGTAAAAAGTGTTCAGTTCACTTAAAAAAAAATTTATTGTAAACCCATTGCCTTAAAATTAAGTAAATAAACTTAATGCTTAATTGAAAAAAATTAAGTTATATGAGCTTGACAATTCCACATTACTTAATTTTTTCGATTAAGCATGAAGTTTATTTACTTAATAATTTTAAGGCAACGGGTTTCCTCAATTTTTTTAAGTTAAATCAAATTAAATCAATTAAAACTGACTTAACTTAATAATTTTAAGGCAATGGGTTTCCTCAATTTTTTTAAGTAAATAAACTTCATGCTTGATCGAAAAAATTAAGTAATGTGGAATTGTCAAGCTCATATAACTTAATTTTTTTCAATTAAGCGTTACGTTTTTTAGGCAACGGTTTTACAAATTTTTTTTAAGTGAACTGAACACTTTTTACAGTGTTAATGCATGAACTGATCTAATATAGACCTTTAATGCAGTGCATAATGACCTTTAATAATGCATCGAATGAAACTGCATTTGCCAGATGCCTTTATCCATCACTTTATTCATCACTTTTTACAGTGTGGGAATCAAACCATGACATTGATGTTTCTGCCGGAGTGTCATAGGATTCTAACGGGTTCTAATGTGTGTGTTGTTCCGTGTCGTGTGTGTGTGGCAGGATTCAGGCTGGCTGTGTGAGAAGGAGTGTTTCGTGGACATGTTGTCGTCCCCGCAGCATTCGGCTCAGGAGCTGCGCTCGCTTTGGGAACGGAAGAGGAAGTGTGGCGATCCCTGCGGATGTGCCTGAACTCTGATGTCTCACACTCTTCTCTTCTCTTCTCTTAATAATGTTCACTTGTCCTTTTCTGTTGTTGGTCACAGGCTGGCTTTGAGGATCCACCAGAAGACGAGACAAAACTCCAGGGTTTGTGAATCGTCAGGGCAGCTTTCCTGTTCTTTATCTTGTCACGTGTCTTTCTGTCACTATTGCTGCGAGTTCTCAATCACCAAACACGCAAACCCTTTTCACTGCTTTTAGCTGAGCTGGACGCCAAAATTGTTACATTGAAATGTTCATTTATGAACAATAAAAACAGTGCAACAGGTTGTAAATGTGTCTGTTTGTGTGATGAGGAATCAGCGTAGAGCAGCTTCTCAAGGCAAGACATTACAGGTGATTAGGGTAAGAATTAACAAATGGATATCTCCATACTTTGCGTTAAGAATTGCATATTACAAGTTTTCTGAAATGTTATGTTAAATATGTAAAAATGATGCATTATGTAATAAACCATGCACTCATTTTCATGCATTTCCTGAACAGAAATCTGAACACTGGATCAAGCGAGCTTTAAAATTCTTCAATCAAACTTCTTTGATTTTGTTGAGTTTATTGAGATTTCTCTATTAATCATTCCATAAATCAGAACATACTGTCAACAGCCAAAAGTAATATTTTCACCATGTTTTAGGAATAAAATGTTCTATGAATCAGGTGAATGATATATGAACAAACCTTCAGAATACAAATGTGAAAATTGTAAGTTTCTGACTCAAACTCACAGCCTTTATATATTTGCGAGATTTTAAATTCAATCCATATCTTTTAAAGTCCAATAATAAAATAGGCCAAAATTAACAATCGCACACAAAAAAAACTCTACAAACTATGTATTTGCCCGTAGTGTCTTGCTTAAAGGAATAGTTCCCCCAAAAATTAAAATTCTGTCATCATTTTCTCATCCTCAAATTGTTCCAAACCTATATGCGTTTCTTTCCTCAGCTGAACACAAAAGATAATATTTTGAAGAATGTCAGTAACCACAGTTGGACCCCATTGACTTCCATAGAATTTTTTTTCCACACCATGGAAGTCAGTGGTGCCCATCAACACATATTGTTCAAAATATCTCGTGTCAACAGTTGAACTATCCTTAGCTAGCTTTTTCAGGAAGATTCTTGGATATTAAAAAGTCGCTGGTGACCATGTTTTAGAGCAAGCTTTTAGAAATCACTGTTAATCTGAGGTTACAGAGCTCAAATCGAATGCTGTAATGTGGTTTGTTTCACATTTAATGCGTCACTGCATCCAGATTTACCTCAAACACAGACACATCAGCAGTGAGCTCAGAGTTCATGCTGGTATTTTCTACCTCTTGATGCCTTACTTGCTCATCGCTTCTCTCCACATAGTGTCAAAAATTATAACTGAAATGAGATATGGCTGAATGTTTTTTATATCTCCTTTTCCAAGTGAAGGCCCTTTTAAGGCATTCCCTCAATCCCCTGTAAAGTACATCGCCTCAAAATACACGAGGACTCAGCCTGAGTGAATCATTCTTCTGTTTCCGCATGTTCTTCTCAGTGCTTTTAGTGAACGAACAGAGATTGTGCAGAAACTATTCTGAGCTGGTTTGACAACACAGATCATTTCAGTTTAATGCCACCATCTGGAGTCAAAATTATATCATCCCATATTCAATCCAAACCAATCCTGGCATGTTTTAACAATTTAACATGTAAAAATGCATCGAAAGTATTTTAAATATAAAATGAAGGACTAGAAGAGGAAGTCTGATGAAGTTTTAATACTTAAGGCGTTTGAAGGTTCAAGTATGTCGGATGTAGGCCGCACCGCGGTACCGCCGGGGAACTTTCACTCCTCTGTAAAGTTTGTTTATTAAGATAACTGCTCTCTAAATAAAATTTATAGAACGTTCTTATAATATTTTTGCCAAATTTACACTGCAAATGTGGCACAGAAGCACTTCAGAGCTGGCGTTTAGGTGTCTTTACACACCTTTAAATGCATCTTAGAAGTGGCATAAATGCATTTACACAGCAATTACAATGGTAAAGTTTGATCCTACACTGCAAAAATGCTTTTCTTACTTAGTATTTTATATTATGTCTTGTTTTCTGGGATGTAAATCAAAATTAAGAGATTTGTTGCTTTAAAAAGCAAAATTATCTGCAAATGGGTTAAGAAAACAAGACATAAAATCTTATGGTATTTTACTCATATGCATCTTGATTTAAGAATTTTTAGATATTTGGACTGGAAACAAGACAAAAATACTAAGTAAGAAAAGCATAATCCCGTCTCAGACCCTATAGGGTCTGAGACAGGTCAGAGCATGCATAATTTAGTCTGGTTTTATGCTGCATTGTAACTCTACATTGAATTTTGAGCAGGCACAGAGAGCTGCCTTAAAGGTATTGTAGGTAGAGATTTTATAAAAAACTTTTTTCCAAATTTTTTTAAACTTTCTATATATATCAATGCATAATTAAAATGTAAGTACTCTGATAAAAAGAGTATAAAAATCGAGTGACTCTAGACCGTTTAATCTGCACTAAACACAGCTCATTATTTCCATCCGGGACGAAACAAAGGATTGGCTTAGGCGACTGTCACTCTCTCGCAACCATGGCAACCACCCTTTTGCCACACAGGACCTGCCCACTTGCGCGTACCCGTTTGATTTGAGGAATTCAAGAGGCACGGAACCTAGGAATAGCAAAACAATGGCAGAGAAAGACCAATCAAAATTCACATATGCAGTTCGCGAAGGCAAACCAGCCAAAAAAAGGAAGAGAGTAACGTTACTAGAAAAGGTAATGAACAAAAAGTCTTTGGATAAACAATGATTTATCTGTCCTCGAGCTGACGATGCAGTACTTGTCTCTGGAGTGTAGTCCTCATCAGAGTCAACAATGCTTTCATCATGGAAACTCTTACATGCAGAACACCATATATGTTATGAATGTTACACGAAATTCATCTTAATCACAGAGTAAATGATGGCAATGGAAAAACGTGTATCATGCAACCTGTTTTTAGCTTTGCCTTATAGATAACTAGCTCGTTAGCGAATCAATAAATATATATTTTAAACTTTACCGATATCAATATGCTAGCTTGATAGTGAGTACAAAAATACAATGATAAAGTTAGATTTTTTTTATTACATGTGATTCTGACATGATGTCACTACATGCACTGCGCTCCTTCCTCTCCGCTCGTCTCAGGTAAATAATGCGTCTTCAGCTCAGCGGTCGGAGTCGCGAGTTCATGTGTTTTTGGGGCGTGGATTTGGAAGGAGCCCAGAAGGGAGGGGGTGGAGTGAATGAAAATAATGAGCTGTCTTTAAAGGGGTCATATAATGCCATTTTTGTACAAGCTAATATGATTCTTTAGGGTCTAAATTAAAAGTTTGTAATATACTTTAATTAAAAATTCTCATTAGTATTGTATGAAAACACTTATTTTACCTGGTCAAAAACAGCTCTGTTTTCAGCACGCCGTTTCAGTGCATATGACTTTAAATGATCGAGCTTTGCTGACTCCGCCTCTCTGTTCTGTGTACACCAGAGCCGGCTCTTGCGTACACCGTTTGTAACACAATAACCATAACACGTTGTTCAGTATAAACGTGGGATTATGCATTATATTGAGAACGTCATACATAGAAAACATGCCGTAATGTACCCTGAGTGTAAACCTTAGACGCATTCATCGTGAAGCGTGCAGCTAGCGATTTACAAGGATTAATATAAATATTAATATAAAGTTTAATAAAACGTTACACTCACTTCAGTTGTTCTAGAGGTTCAGCAGGAACACGAATAGCTGGTACCGATCTTTTTTCAGGAGCAGCTGCTTAGCAAAACCAGCTTTATACTGACCCTCGTTTATAAAGCAGTCTGCTGAGAAATGATTCGCGCAAACATGAGAGCATTGACGTTGCTCGTGGGGAATATTCCCTTCGAAAACAAACTCAGCCACTGCGTCTTCAGCGGTTCGGATTTAGGAACATTAAAATGACTGTGTTCGTTATTACACCCAAGAACAGAACACCACAATCGCTCAGACGCCATTCTGCTCATAGACAGTGCTCCAGCACATCAACAATGACCGCGCCGGTCCGCGCAGACTATGATTAACAGCTCTCACGAGCGAGGGCGGGTCTGTGTTGAAACGCTCCTGTCAATCAACAATCGTGGGAGGGGCTTCCGAGCGTGTGACGTCACACGGTCGAACGGCTCGATTTGAGGCAGGGGAAAACATATAAGGAGATTAAAACAAAAACACTGGATGGATTTTTATCATTATATGATGGTTGTGTACAGACACTGCCAACACACATTTCAGTACAATCAACTTGTAAAAGTGCATGTACCATTATATGACCCCTTTAAAACAGTCGTGAGAGGACTACAGACATTCGATTTTTATACTCTTTTTCAGAGTACTTACATTTTAATTATGCATTGATATATACAGAAAGTTTAAACAAATTTGGAAAAGAGTTTTTTTTGTAAAATTCCTGCCTACAATACCTTTAACTTGTGGCAAATTTACACTGCAAATGTGGCACAGAAACGCTTCTGAGCTGGCATTTAGGTCTTTACACAGACTTGTGAATGCTGCTCAGAGGTGGCATAAATGCATTCACACAGTAATTTTAACTGTATATATTGATAATAGGGACTGGGGTGGGTCTGAGCAGGCATAATTTGGTCTTTTTGCATCTTTACACTGAATTTTGAGCGGGCACAGATCAGCCTTAACTGCATCTTTATACAGCCAAATTTAGGCGGCTCTGTGCAAGCTTTAATTCAGTGTAAATATGCAATGCCTTATATAATGTTTATATTATTTGTTATTTTTATAGCATTTGTTTTTGTTAAAACTCATTTTAAAATTGTAGTTTAGTTATTTTCAAAGGTATGTTTCCCACACTTTTAATTCCTGTGTAAATGCATTTCTGCAGCTTCAGACCAGCATTAAACAGCCTGTGTAAATACGCATTTTCGTGGTTTTATGACGCTTCAGATTTGGTTTCTGTGCTGCATTTGCTGTGTAAAGATGCCTAAAGCCAGATTAGTTATGCCTGCTCAGACCCACCTCAGCCCCTAGTATCAAATCACACAGTTGTTATTGTTTTTTTATTTTTTTTTTTTTATTTTTTTTTTTATTCAACAATTGCACAGTTTACAAGAACGTTCACCTCCAATGTAAAAGTAATACATTGTGCAGTTTCCATCATTGCGGGTGTTTAACATAAACAAAACAAAGACTCATATCATCACATTTTGCCAGGGGAAGTACGGATTTACAAAAATATATCAAATTGTTTACACACATTCACAACACAGTTGTTATTGTGTAAATGCATTTATTCCACCTCTGACGTAGTATGCTGTGCATGTAAAGAAGTTCACAGCAAGAACTATAAAGATAACTTTATTAGCGAGGTCGTTGTTTATTCTAAGCGCGTGCTTTGTCTGCCGCTTTACACGTGAAACTCAAATAATTTGAATATCGTGCAAAAGTTCAATTATTTCAGTAATTCAACTTAAAAGGTGAAACTAATATATTATATAGACTCATTACATGCAAAGTGATATTTCAAGCCTGTATTTGTTATAATTCGATGATTATGGAATATTACAAATACATTTTTACTTTACCTGATCATCATCATCATCACCTCATCAAGCTGAACAGCTGTAACGAGTCTAGATTCTGACCAACACCACAACACCATACCCCTCCAACACAGGGCTTTTCGTGAGAAATGTTTAGTTTTTCACTTTAATGTGTCGTGTTTATTCATAATGAGTGTGTTGGAGATGAGGAGAGGCTGAACTCGTGCAGATTTGCAGAAGCTGCTGATGTTTTTCAGGTGAGTTTTCAACATTCATCAACGCTTCCAAAGTCAGTAAATTATTCTTCTCACTTCTGGAGTCGCGAGTAGGCCTACGAGCATTAAAGTAGCCTAACTTACTTTGTTATCGGAAAGAACAGGAATAATGGAGGACACCATGTTTTATTCTCGCTTATTTATTAGGAAAATCTACAATCTTAAACCAAATGATAACGTCCCATTCACTGACAACCAAACATTCACCACGCGATCTAGTCATCTTGCTGACGATTCTCGATTTTAGGTCTAATATAGGCTATTTTCGCTGTGTATAAAACATACGCTTCGTATGATTATTCATAACTATAAGTATGTAGGCCTAATACTTTAACAACAAGGCGATGTAGCTGTTGTAGAAAACTAATATAAAGAATAGTAGTCGGAGAAGCAATCGTTCTCCCCTCCGCCATGTTTAAAGTCCCCATGAAATCAAAATATATATATTTTTTGCTTTAAGTATGAATATGTTAGTCTACGATTATCTTTAAGTTAGTGTGCTCCAAAACAATGACAAAATTGACATCAAGAAGATAAGCATTCAAAACTTGCAGTCTCTCACTTCCGCCAATATGGATAAATGATTATTTATGGATAAATGATTATTTATGGATAAATGAAATTTATGCTCTGTATAATCTGAAACTCCGCCCCCTAATTATAAACACGCTGAAGCTGTGGCAGAAATCGGTCACTCTTTACACATCTACTATTGTCTACATGGTGAATGGCACAGTGCAATAATAAGGGGATGTTTCAGACAGTGTAAAATGCTTTCCATTGAGGCGATTCAGGCGAATAAAGTCTGGTTTATTGGAACATGGAAACTCATATTTACGATAATTCTGAAAGCACGTATTAAAGGCAGCAACACCATGAGAGCACATGTAGAGGCTATCTATCATAAGTTTTGATGTGGAAATGGACGTTCCTGCTAAAATACACCATAATGTATCCATAAAGATCATAATCAATCTTATATTTGGCACTTTTGGCAGAACTCTCCACCAAAATAGACCTCAAGTTAAATGGCATAGGCTATAGCCTATTATTTAATAAAAAGAAAAAAAATCATGTGAGGGAGTCTATTAAATATTCTATTAAATAGGTCAATTTTAATTTTATTTATGAGAAAGAGGTATTTTCAGTGTTTAATCAGCTAAATCATCGACTGCAACGTTGAAGAGCCTCGTTTTCATGCCAGAAACACCAAATATTTTAATTTTTTTTATTCTGGTTCCTCAAACTTCTCCAGGTTTTTCATCTGATTTCACTTGAATTATTTACTTCAGTCCCCCAGCGATTTTAAATTAGGTTACTATTTTAATCATTTAAAACACATTTGCGTGTCCACAATTCTCTTATGTTGGTTAATGGGCACATGCCGCCGTTAAATGTTGTTTGTAAATGTTTTGCTGTTATTTTACGGTTTCTTTTTCAAACTATTGGGCAAAATAACTAAATAAAACAACAAATAAACGAACTGATAAGCGTTTCGTTATTAAATGAATCCTCATTAAGACTCAACTTAGCGCCATCTACTGGCGGGTTTAGTTTAATATTTTTTCCATTACATATTTCTATATTCAAAATTGTAATGGTTTACACATTAATCTTATTGCATTTTGTCTGCTGTAATTGTGTAAATACTAGGGGGCAAATATCACACCTTAATGGAAAAAAAATCACTCTTTTAGATGTTTACATTTTTATGATTTATGATCAATTCTGGTTTAAAGAAGAAACCTAAGAAACCAAGTATGGAGCAGAAATGCAGCAGGACGACACACACTTTAATTTTGCTCAGCACTTGAACAAACCTCTAACACTAAGTACACCATTAAATATTTTTCAGCACATTCCCATTTGAAGTTATAGTTTTCATTACAGTTTCTCTCAGGTTTATGTAATTCCACACCAACTTCTGAATCCTGCTGAAATGGCACAGCAAAGTTGGACCACAAAATTAGAACTGGCATAAGAACCATAATGAGGTTAATAAAATGTGTATTTTATTGCATTACATTTTTTTATTTATGAAATCACTACTCACTGCCCTGCTCTATGTAATTCTAGCGGTTGCTTTTGTGTCTCTATTGCGCCACCAGGTGTTGAGATTCTGTTCTGTCATTTCATAAGAGGAAAGAAATGATCAATGACATTAATGCGACTGACTGGCAAAATTAGCATCATATCAGGAACTGCAACGTTTTACCCACAATAAATATCTGACTAGTAACACATGACAATTATTCTTCAAATCACATGACAGTAGTAAATCTATTCATGCATGCAATGTACATTAGTTTCCTCTTCATGAGAAAAACAGCAGCTCAATACACACTTGAGGAAGACTGTAGTGTATGAAAGTGTTTATTCACAGAAGTGTTCCCTGAAAACATTGACCTCCGCTATACGAGATCAAATGTGCACATATTTGTTTAAAGGTAAAAACAAGTGACCTTTCATACACCAAACACTGTGAGATATCATCCCAGTTCACGATTTCAGAGGTATTCCAGCACCAAAAGTGACGGATCCATCTTTAATTCTTACCATCATCAACATCAGTCAAAAACCAAAAGCTGCTAAAGTGTAGAAAGACATGAACTTGATTCCAGGAGTGTTAAAGCTGACCGTAAGGCCGAGTTTCAGCATCAGCATCTGCAGAACTACAGGGAACAACACGAGTCTTGCTCTGTGCACTCGGGAACGGCAATCGGCTCTTATTTAATAATATTTTAATGGCAAATAAAATTCACAAAAATTGCCCAGGTCACATTTCACCCCAAAATCATAAGCAAAAATATAATAAAAATATTAATAATAAATGTTACACATATATATATATATATATACACACACACATTAGTTTAAATACACTGTGTGTGTCTGTCTATATATATCTGGACATTCCAATTATTCTCAAATTATGTTCACAATTTTTTTAATTCCATTACAATTAAATATTATTTACTGATTTAAACAAATTCTATTAGAGGCAGTACAACAGACATTTAAATATGTTTAAATATACTAATAATAATAATAAAAAAGTATTATTGAAATTATATTATTGTCATAAATAATTGCCACTGCCAAAAAAAACGATTAAATGGTAAAGATCCATATAAACTTGGCTTAATTTTGTTAAAGCAAAACGATGCATTTACTTTGATTTTGAGGTGAACAAGTGACTGTTTAAGCGTTAAATGCGTTTCATCCGACAGTTTGTAACGGCTGTCACTCATACTGAAACGAGCAGCATCTCCTCCAGTAAAGTCTCAGAGGCCAGAACAGTGTCTTTTACACTTCATACTCCAGTTACAACTTGAAAAACGAGACAGAATGAGAGACTTTGGACTGAAGGCAATTTGCTGTGGAGAAAAAAAGTTTGAGAAGTCAGTTCAGTGTTCAGACGCGGTTAATGCCAATCAGGGTTTTGCTCGGCTGGCTGCAGCCCCACCCCCAAGCTCTATTGATTGGCCAGCAGAAGCTCCGCCCCCATTTTATTTTGATTGGCCAACAGAAGCTCCGCCCCAAGCTTTATTGATTGGCCAGCAGAAGCTCCGCCCCATGTTATTCTGATTGGCCAGCAGAAGCTCCGCCCCCATGTTCTTTTGATTGACCAGCAGAAGCTCCGCCCCAAGTTCTATTGATTGGCCAGCAGAAGCTCCGCCCCATGTTCTTTTGATTGACCAGCAGAAACTCCGCCCTCAGGCTCTTTATTGGCCAGCAGAAGCCCCGCCCTCAGGCTCTTCTGATTGACCAGCAGAAGCTCCGCCCTCAGGCTCTTAATTGGCCAGCAGAAGCCCCGCCCTCAGGCTCTTCTGATTGGTCAGCAGAAGCCCCGCCCTCAGGCTCTTTATACATGCGACTCAGATGCTCCATCAAGGCCTCCAGTTCTGGATTCCCTCCGAGCTCCTTGATGAGCCGATACGCCTCCACTTCCAGATCCCTCAGCGTGTGCCGCGTGTACGCGAACGACCCCACCTTCTCCAGGTAGTCGACGCAGTAGCGTTTAATGTCCAGGTTCTCCGTGCGCTGCCGCAGGATATTCTGCACCTGCGTGCTCTCGGGACGGGACCAGATGGCGTGAATGGTGGGGAAGGAGAACTTCCCTTCCGTCAGGTCTTCACAGAAGCTCTTGTTGGCGGTGTACTCTCGCGAATTCAGGTTGGCGTAGTCGTCCCGTATCTGAAAGTAAAGGCCTAAAGTGTCTAAAAGAGGCTTTAGATCATGTTTCCAGCCGGAGAAGAGCTGCATGAGGCCCACAGCGAGGCCGAAGAGCCCGCCGGTCTTCTGGAGCACCATGGCCCGGTACTCGCTCTCGCTGGGACAGGTGTAGGTGTCCCGCCAGTGGATGTCCAGGCCCTGTCCGCGGTGAAGCTCCAGAAGCTGACGGGTGAAGACTCGCACCGCCTCGGGGTGCTCCAGCATCAGCACCTTCTCCAGGCCGAGGAAGTAGACGTAGTTGGCGGAGTTGATGACCGACGGGACGCCGTAGATGCTGTGGGCCACCGGATAACCGCGCCGCAGCTTCGAGCTGTCTTCAATGTCGTCGATCAGCAGACTCGCATTGTGCAGCATCTCCGTCACCCCGATAATGACCTGAGGAGACCAAAGAGGAGATCGATATGAGAACCACATCAATCAGATTCAGTCTACCGGTGTGTTACACGTATAAATGAAATAATCCAGTCACTCAAATCATTCAGAGCGAGTCAGAAACATGGATTAGCAGATTAGAGCTGAAAGATACAGTGTGTGTGTGTGTGTGTGTGTGTGTGTGTGTGTGTGTGTGTGTGTGTGTGTGTGTGTGTATACATATATACACACAGAAAATTTGGGAGACCAAAATATGAAAACCAGATCAACAATATTCAGTCTACAGGTGTTTTACACGTATAAATAGAGTCTGAAATAATCCAGTGACTCAAATCATTCAGAGCGAGTCAGAAACATGGATTAGCAGATTAGAGCTGGAAGATACAGTGTGTGTGTGTATACATATATACACACACAGAAAATTTGGGAGACCAAAATATGAAAACCAGATCAACAATATTCAGTCTACAGGTGTTTTACACGTATAAATAGAGTCTGAAATAATTAAATCGCTCAAATCATATTTGGAACGAGTCAGAAACGTGCATTTAGCAGATTAGAGCTGGACGATAATATATACGGTACACACAGTCCCGGTCAAAAGTTTGGAAACATTACTATTTTTGAATGCTTTTGAAAGAAGCATTAATGCTTCTGCTCATCAAGGCTGCATTTGTTTGATTTAAAAAAAAAAAAAAAAAAGTAATATTGTGAATTATTACTACAATATAAAATAACTTTTCTATGTGAATATACAGTAAAGTGTAATTTATTCCTGTGATCAAAGCTGAATTTTCAGCATCATTACTCCAGTCTTCAGTGTCACATGATCCTTCAGAAATCACTCTAATATGATGATTTGATGCTCAAGAAACATTTATGATTATTATCAGTGTTGAAAACAGTTGTGCTGCGTCATATTTGTGGAAACTATGATACTTTTTTCAGGATTCATTGATGTATAAAGTTAAAAAACAGCATTTATTTAAAATAGAAATGTTTGCGATCACTGTTTATCAATTTAACACATACTTGCTGAATAAAACGATTAATTTCTTTAAAAAAATAAAGAAAAATTACTAAACTCACATTTTGCGGTTCTTTTTTTTTAAACTTGAAAATAACTACCGGTAATAATAATCACAAAAAAAATTGAGCATCAAATCCTCATATTAGAGTGATTTCTGAAGGATCATGTGACACTGAAGACTGGAGTAATGATGCTGAAAATACAGCTTTAAATACAGGAATAAATTACACTTTACTATATATTCACATAGAAAACAACGGTTTTAAATTATGATATTTCACAATATTACTGTATTTTTGATCAAATAAATGCAGCCTTGATGATCAGAAGAGACTTCTTTCAAAAACATTAAAATAATGTTTCCAAACTTTTGACCGGTATGTTATTATATATCACAAATCTCAACTACCAGATTTTATTTATTTATTTATTTAAGAAACAATTGAATTTAAATCAAATTTAAAGCTAGAATAGTATATCACTACACAATATTAATAAATATAGGACTACTTAATTTAAAACCATTTTACATGCAACGGTAATCAATATACTATGAAAGCTCACTGCTAATTTATTATTTATATATATATATATATATATATATAAAATTCACTGTATTTTACATAAACATTCAATCTTGTTGTATAAAAGTTATATTATCATTGCATTGCATAACTAAGTACAAGTTGTATTCAACTTTATCCACATACTATTACTTGCAATACTCACTTGAAGCAATATATATACTATAACCAATCTCAACTGCTAGTTTTTTTTTTATTGCACAGCTTTTTATATGAATAATATATATATTATTGAATATAGAAGTATGTCCAACTCTCAGCATACATACAGTATACTCAATTGCTTGTATCATCATAAAATATGAACTCGTGTCACCCAGCTCTGCCAAATGTGAGATTAAAAACATTATTATAAATCATGATTTTCTGTAAAGCTACTTTGAAATTATTGTGTACTGTGAAAAGCACTACATAAAAGTTTGACTCGGACAACAATGATTGACAGGCCTACTCACCTGTCAATCAACAACTGCTTCTAAAGTAAACGCATCTGAAATACACACATAAACAAACCTGCAAAGAATACTTCGGTGTGACTGATATCAACACATCTGTGGCTCAGGTCAGTTGTGAAGTGTGTGTGTGTGTGAGACGTGTATGCAATCATGAAAAAGCGATTACAGGACTTAATACTCGACGCAAACACCAGTCCATCTCAGATGTTCAGCAGAGATGTGTCCTGACCACACGAGTTGTAATGTAGGTGACGGCCTGCAGAGAGCAGCAGCGGCACACACACACACACTGCACTGCATTACACAGGAGTGTTTACAATCAGGGTGTGTCTGAAATGCAGACTGTACATCAGTGTATATTCAGTGAAGGTCATCATATTGCACACTCATTGCATGATCATTAAATGCACGATTATTGTGGTTATTGTGTAGGAGAAAGGCGTTTGTCTAAAACTGCAGAAACTTTTTTTTTTTTTTTTTTTTATACTTTATTTTTTATAGTTTCATCACATATATACAAAAATTATAATTAGTAAAACAAACAAACACAAACCAACGAAAAAAAAAAAAAAAAAAAAAAAAAAAAAAGGGAACAATCTGGATCACCTAAACATTACAATTTAGTGAATGAGATACATCAACTTCAGACCTCTTCTTGTCGTTGGGATGTAAATACAGTCCATTTTCCCCAATTATTTGCGCATTGATCCTCTTGAACTCTTATCTTATGAGTCAACCATTCCATTACACTTATTTCAGACACTAGTTTCAGCCATTCATCTCGTGTTGGGGGGTCCGGCTTGTACCATCTTTTCGTAATGGCCTTTTTACATGCTGCTAACAAAATTTTAAACAGGTATCGATCTTCTCTTGACACAATGTTTCTTTCCATATTACCAAAATACAGCACTGAACATGACTTGGGTATATCATAACCCAAGATTTCAACAATAACCAAGTGGACATCCTCCCAAAACTGTGTAATAACAGGACAGAGCCAAAAGACATGTGAATGGTTTACATTTACCGCTCCACACTGTCTCCAACATGGTTGTGGTACTGACAAAAATTTGCTCTTAATTTTAGGTGTAATGAAAAATCGTATTACATTTTTCCAACAGAATTCCCTCCATATACGAGACGATGTGGTAGATTGTTGTGTATTCCATATATGTAACCAGTCTTCTTCAGATATATTCATACCTAGCTCTTTTTCCCACTTCTGCTTGACATATGACGTTGTATTTCCCTTCCTCTCCATCAGTTGCTGGTATAATGTAGATATTATTCTGTATTTCCTTGAGTTGTATATTCCTATTATAGTTCTAATTATACCGTTTTCCCCCAGATTTACTTTTGGTTTTACTTCCTTCATATAAAAATCCCTTAATTGTAAGTATCTGAAATGATCCTGATTGTATAATGTAAAGTTTTGTTTCATCTCTTCAAAACTCATAAAATTCCCGTCCTTCATTACTGTACACAGTGCTGTTATTCCATTCAGTCTCCATTGCTGGAATCTCTGGTCAAGAGTATTCGGGGTGAAGTGTCTGTCATAAGCTATCCATCTAAGTAGAGGGAGATCGGCCTCTAATTTATATTTTCGTATTATGCTGAACCACAATTTTAATGAAAACTGGGTGATAGCATCTATCTGTTTAAATAAATCCTTAGCTTCCCCTTCATCCCCAATAAGACTTTGAATTTCCCTCCCTTGTACATACTGCTCTAGGTTTTTCCATTTAGCCTCGTAATCCTTAGCACACCAGCAGACTAAAGGTCTAAGTTGTGCTGCATGAAAATATTCCTTAAGATTTGGGAGCGCCATACCTCCTTCATGTTTTCCAAGCTGTAAAGTTTCATATTTGATTCTTGGCCTTTGACCATTCCATATAAACCTAGAGATAACTTTATCCCACGTTCTAAATTGATTCTCCGGTATCTCAATAGGGAGTGATTGGAAGAGGTAGAGGAGTCGAGGGAGGAAGCTCATTTTTATAGTCTCTATCCGGGAACTAAAGTCCAGAGAAAGGACATTCCACCTCTCTACATCATTTCTAATGGATTTATCCACTTTAACATAGTTGGTCTCATATAGATCATCCATTCCTCTTGTTAAGGTAACCCCAAGGTATTTCATTGTATTTGCATTCCAATTGAGATTGTATTTTTGTTGTATATTTTTGGATGGTAGATAGTTCAATGTTAAGATCTGTGTTTTGGCAAAGTTTAACTTATAACCTGAATAGACACCGAACGCCTCGAGTTGATTAATTAATATTGGAAGGCATGCGTCTGGGTCTCCTAAATAGCAGATCACATCATCAGCAAAAAGACCAATGATGTGGTCTTCATCCCCAACCCTTATCCCTCTCAAATCTGTATTCTGCCTAATTGCTTGCGCCAGGGGCTCTATAAAACATGCGAACAGTGTTGGTGATAGGCAGCAACCTTGTCTGGTAGATCTTTCTAACTGTATACTCTCAGTTAGACTCCCATTAATTTTTATCCTAGCAGTCGGCTTTTGATAAAGTGTCTTAATACATTGAACAGCCTTCTTGTTCAATCCAAATTTTTCAAGTGTCTGATATAGAAATGCCCAATTAACACAGTCAAATGCCTTCTCTGCATCAAGACTTATCAAGGCTGCACTGGTATTGTTTTGCTTAACGTGTTCAATAATATGTAGGGTTCTCCTTATATTGTCATGGGTTTGGCGCCCCTTAATAAAACCCGTTTGATCCTCATCTATGATGTCGTTCATAAATTGTTCAAATCTCTTGTTCAAAATTGAGGTGTATAATTTATAATCTACATTAAGTATAGAAATCGGTCTGTAGCCTGAGCAGGTATCCTTGTTAATCCCCTTAGGGATCACTGTTATTACTGCTTCCTTCCAGGATGGTGGTAGTTTGCCATGGTCAAGTGTATAATTAAATGATGACATAAGTAATGGTATAAGTTGCTCCCTGAATGTTTTGTACCATTCAGCTGGTAGGCCATCACTACCCGGGGATTTTTTCGCTTTTAATCTACTGACTGCTTTCTCTATTTCTGATACTGTAATGGGTGAGGTCAAAAGGTCATTTTGTTTTTTCCCAATTGCTGGTAAGTCAAGATTCTCTAGAAACATTCTCATTTGGTCAGTAGTGGGTGATGGAGGTTGGCTGTACAGATTTTTATAGTAGTTCCTAAAATTAGATTCAATCTCTTTGGGTTCATATGTCATCTGGTTTGTGTCTACATCTCGTATTTTGTGAATTGTTCTATCAGCCTGTTGCTTTTTTAATCTTTTTGCTAGTAATCTGGTAGCCCTTGGTCCCACTTCATAATATGATTGTTTTAAAAATCGAATCTTCTTTTCAGTTTCTATACTTAACATTTTATCAATATTATCCCTAGCTTCTTTAATTTGAGGTAATAATGAGGAATCGCGTGTGCTCTTATGTAGCTGTTCAATTTCAGATAGTTTCTCCTTTTCTCTCTTAAATGCTTCTTCTCTAGCTTTTTTAATAGACACTGTCTTAGCTATAATTTTCCCTCTCAGGACTGCTTTAAGGGCATCCCACAGAATGACAGGGCTAACCTCTCCATTGTCATTTACAGCTAGATATAGTTTAATCTCCTCTTTAATCTCTTCAGCTATTTTTTTATGATTCAGAATTCCAACATTTAGTCTCCATAATTTACTTTTCTCTTGTGTTTTCAACTGGAGTTTTAGGTAAACTGCACAGTGATCTGATATGTCTGCACCTTCAATTTCACACTCCTGTACTCGGTACAACTCATTTTTATTCATAAATAGATAGTCAATTCTGGAGTAGCTATCATTAGGGGCCGAGTAATGCGTGTAATCCTTTTTAAGGGGGTGAAATTCCCTCCAAAGGTCCACTATACCAAATTCTTTAAATGTAGTTTTGATTATTTTAGTAATGTGGTTGCATTTTTTGTTTTTGTTTGTTGTATCTAGTTTATCATTCAACACAATATTAAAATCGCCCCCACATATCAAAATGCCATCTGTTTCCAGAATAATGTTGTCGAGCAGAGTTTTGATGAAATGTTTTCCACTGTTGGGAGGGGCATAAACATTAACCAGTGTCACTTTTTCATTTTCTAACTTTCCTTTTACAATAATAAATCTTCCTTCCTTATCGTTAATCACTTTAGAACATTCAAATTTAACTGAATCTGAAATTAGTATAGTCACCCCTCTTCTACACCCATGACGGAAATAACTATAAAATGTATTGTTATAACCAAACCTCTTAAGTTTCTCGCATTCCTGCCCAGACAAATGTGTTTCTTGTAGATATATAATTTGAGATTTGTGCTGTTTTAACCTGGTCATTACCTTCCGTCTTTTAATGGGATTATTAAGACCATTAACATTCCACGACAGTATCTTTATGTTATTCATTCACGTAATATCATTCCCATGGATGAAAAGTTGTAATCCAGAGTTCAACATAACAAAAGTAAAAAAAACATTGAACATCAATTGAACATAGAACTTTGTGCCTTCCGAAAACAAGGATGGATTTCCCCATCCTTCATGGTCCCTGTTGGTGGGAGGAGGGAAAGGTGCCTCATTTTCGTAGGGGCCCTCCCTAGTAATGAGGAAATACTCATTTTCACTAGAAATGTCCAACATTAAGCGTTTAAGAAAGCTCCTCAGTCAGTTTCATGAACTATTTGGATTAAGTCACAAGACTTTTTTTAATTTTATTATTATTATTAGCCTATTCTTATTTATTAATTTTTTATTGCGGACTGTTAAAATGGAAATAGAGTCGAAAATAAACAGAAGGGAGTATCCATAGGTAGGCCCATGCTAGCCTGCCTGAGAAACCTGTCGTGAATCAAAAAAAAAATTAAATGCGTAGGCTATTTTGCTACTAATACTTGTAAAGTTAGCCTCATTTATTCTTCCTCTGGGCCATAGTTATCTCATTAACTATGTAGTGGCAGGTCTCTTCTAAACTCTGTAAGCCTCTCTCTTGCACGTTGAGCTGCTCTGTCCGAAGTGTTGATGCGTTTCCATGGCAACAGTTCATTCAGACGTTCCTCAACAGCTCTTGCAGCGTTCCTCTTCGATGCGGTAATCTTTATCTGAAATCCACGTTTAATCAAATCCTGAGCTGCTTCATCCGCACTCCCGTAGATCCGTAGCCCGGAGTCCCAGTGTACTCGCATCCTCGTGTAGGGTGTCTGGAATCGGATCCCCCTCTCCTTCAGGGCAGCTTTGATTGGCCCATATGCTTTGCGTTTTTCGACGATATCAGCTGCATAGTCGTTGTCAAAGTAAACTCGCTTGCCATCGATTTCAACCTTCTTCTGCCATGCTTTCTGAAGAACCATCTCTTTGGTACAGAATTGTAAAAAGTTCACTATTATTGATCGCGGTGGTGCGGTTGTTGCCGGTTTCGAAACGAGCGCTCTATGTGCCCGTTGGACTTGGAGCTCAACTTCAGCTGGCAGTTCGAGGTGGGTTTTGAATAGTTCACTTACAAAGTCAGTGACCGATTTGCCTTCTTTTTCTTCCGGTACTCCATAAATTCGAATATTATTTCTTCTAGAGCGACTCTCCAAATCCACTAGCTTGTCCTGCATCTCCGAGTTTTGTTTCACGACTGTTATCAGCGTATCTTTCATTTCTAAGCAGGCTAATTCCAGGTCCGCTATTCGTGTTTGAGCCTCTATGATATTGGCGTTTTGGCTCTGCACCTCTCGCAAAACTTCGGTTTTGAATTCAACGAGGTCATCCTTCATAGTTTTCATGACATCATTTTTAAAATCACTCAGGTCCTGTCTCACAACTTGCTTGAAGTCCTTCAGTTCTTTGGATAGAAGGGCCAGGCTTTCGAGCAGAGTGTTTTGGTTAACAGTAACTTTAGCTTCAGAAGCGTTACCTGAGGCTGTTCCTTCACCGCCATCTTCGTCAGGCCCGGTATCCACATCCACATCCGAGTTTACTTGATTTTTGCTCATCTTCTTGTCGATCTTATGACTTCTTTGCATTCTTCCTCCTTTCATACTCGAGTTTAGTTTATTTCACTGCTTTTTCTAGTGCTAGGAGGTATTTTTTTAAACGACTGTGGGGAGCAAACCGTTACACGTCCATCTCGCTCTCTTGCGCCACCGGAAGCCAAACTGCAGAAACTTTGTTACACACAAATACCCATAGGCCAACTGAGAGTACACATTTATAGATATAAAATTAAATAATTCTTGGAAACGAGATTCAAAATTATATTAAAATAAATTAAAAGCAATCTAAATTTAATGTAGTAATTTAAAATAAATATTAAAATGTTATACACACACATTACATAGTTGCATACAAATGGTTATAATTTCATATTTTTAATTGGCTTGAATTTATTAGTAGTACTAATTAAATCTTAATATATGACCGCCCACTGCTATTTCTTTTTATGAAAAAAGTCATAACTTCACTCCAAAGAAATATATTCATTGTATTTTTACACACATTAAATCTAAACCAAGCTTTCCTTTTGGGAAGATAACAGGCGAGTATATTTTGAATAGAATAATATATATATATATATATATATATATATATAATATATACACTACCGTTCAAAAGTTTTGGGTCGGTACGATTTTAAATACGTTTAAAAGAATTCTCTTCTGCTAACCATGGCTGCGCTTATTTGATTAAAAATACAACAAAAATCAGTTATAGTATTAAATATTATTCCAGTGTAAATCAGCTGTTTTCTGTGTGAATATATAGTAAAGTGTAATTTATTCCTGTGATCAAAGCTGAATTTTCAGCATCACCAGTGTCAGTGTCTTCAGTGTCAAATGATCCTTCACAAATCAGTATAATATGAGGATTTGATGCTCAAGAAACATTTATTATTATTATCAATGTTGAAACAGTTGTTGGTCTGTCAGTTGTACAGCTTTTTTTGTTTTTGTTTTTGGATTCTTTGATGAATAGGAAGTTCAAAAGACTTTCGTAACATTCTAAATGTCTTTACTGTCACTTTCGATCAAATTAATTATTCCTTGATAAATAAAAGTATTGATTTCTTTCCTCCAAAAAATAAAAATAAAATTCTCACTGACCCCAAACTTTTGAACGGTTGTGTGTGTGTGTGTGTATATATATATATATATATATATATATATATATATATATATATATATATATATATATATATATATATACACATTTGAAGTGGATCTAAACCTTTCATCAAAGTTATACATGAATTTTGAACAATACTCGTTCTTAAAGGAACAACTGATGAACTTTTTTGATCCACTTCAAATGTTGACAACTGTAATATAATAATAAAAATGTACAATTTATTATTGTCACTTGTCCTAATCAATTTAAAATCATTATATCGGGCGTGATACTGATATCGGTGCATCCCTACTATAAGATAATAAATTTAAAAAATATATATATATACATATATACATTATATATACATATATATATATATAATGTCAGTGTAGACCAATTTAATAGTTATTTTAATGCATCAGTAATTAAATCTCAATATGATAGCCTACTGCTAAAAAAACTTTTTTAATTTATATAATGTAAAATACATTGTTTTATGTAAAATGCACCAGCACAACACACACGCACTCTCACTCAAAATGTGTGTATTGTATTTTTTACAATATAGTACAAGAGACAATATATAATCACTTAATTATATAAATTCTATATACGATATGAACACTTATATCGAATACCATTAATCCAGAAAGAACAGGTGAAGATCTTGACGAGTGAATCTGCGTTCACTCGTCACACACACACACACACGAGCGCTGAAAGGGAACATATGGTGAGCAGAGGGGAGTCTGGGTAACGGATTCACTTGTTAAAGTGATCATCGATGACACCGGAGCTCGAGGCGGGTCGAGTCGAGCAGTGTGTGTGTGTGTGTGTGTGTGCTGCGTCAGCGCTCTGAACACGACCTCAGATGACCTGTTACTCCACAGACAGGACAACAAACACGCTTTTACTGACTAACCACACACACACACACACACAGTAAATCACAGCAGCGTGAGCCAAAGCAAATCCCCCATGCGACCTGCGGATACTCACAATGTTTAAGCCTACATTTAAGATTCATGTATTTGAATTTGATACAAAATTACCATTCATTTAATAATTGCATATACAGATTTCTGCAACAGTACTAATACTGAATGTATTTTAAAAACAATAACCAGGTTTATATATTTGTCAATCAGATGTTTCAATACATTGATTCACAGCTAGCCATTTATTAACCATGTTCATACGCAATTGTTGAATGAACAGATTCTAAGAAATAAATTCATTTTTGAAAATTATTTGAATAAAATCAAATAGATGCAAACTATTTTTGCAAATTTGAGTGCAGAAAACATACCCGTTTAATTTATTTATGACTAATAAATATGCATCAGATTTATTCTATACAGATTTATTCTATTCAGGATTTATATATATATATAAATCCTGAATAGAATAAATCTGTATAGAATAAATCTGATGCATATTTATTAGTCATAAATATATATCCTAAATATATATATCCTACATATATAAAATTTCCATCCATTTCGATCACACACACACACATATATATATATATAAATATATATATGTCTGTGTGTGTGTGTGTGTGTGTGTGTGTGTGTGTGTGTGTGTGTGTGTAATCCAAATAGATGGACATTTTATATACAATCCAAATACATGAATCCTAAATGTGCAACTTTTTCTTTTAAATAAAACGATACATGCTGTGAAACAGGCCTTTGTCTAAATGCAGTTTTGGTTCTGTAGACGTTTAGAAAATCAAAGTCCACCAGCCCACTGTAGAAACCTTCTTTTAAGACAGACTTTAACTTTTCTTTACTTAAAAACAACAGAACTAGAAAACTACAAAAACTGAACATGGAAACGCAACAGAAGCTGGCGCGCCGGAGCCACCAGGGGGCGTCAGTCTCGGCTTCCGCGTCTCACGCTGAGCGCAGGGAAAGGAAAACCGCCAGCAGAAAGATTTCCGAGACGGAGAGTTGACCATAACGTGTGTGTGTGTGTGTGTGTGTATCAAGAGCTGCTCTGAAAAGCTCTCGCACGGAAGTTGAACGCGCGCTTACAGTAAACTATAACCGTCAGTAATGACAGCGCCTGAGCGAGAGCATGCTGGGAAGAGTCAGACATTTATCCTGAAAACATGCTTCTTATAGTGAGATGCCTCTGCAGAACACACACACAAACGAACACACACACACAAACAGACACACAGACAGACACACAGAACACGAACACATGCACGCACACACACACACCTCGGATTCACTGCATATCAGTGTGACATCTGTAAAAACAAGCATATTCTGATGTGTTAAACTATCTTACCGTCTGAATTCCTTCCAAGATTAGGATTACTACTGAATTTGTCTGCATATAAGAAGCATTACATCATCCTTCGATGACATCATCCATGTTACTTGCTTGCAAATGCCAGCAAAAAAATAAATAAAAATCTTAATCAGCCTCTGGTAGTTTTCTAGTTAATCGGCCAACAGCGAATCAACATGGCCGGTGTGAACGCAGGTTTGATAGTCTGAATTAACCAAGTCATGTTGGGTAAAGAGATCTGATGCAACTGTCGCCCGTCTAACTCGAACAAAAAGGTCAAACTGAATGGGTTTACAGAAATTAAGCAATCCAATACAAGAACAGGCAAATATGCCCATGCAGTCAATCATTTTATGCCTTAGCTCATCTTTGATCACCTAAATTACATTTAAATGACTTTCCTTGAAAAAAAAATTGTTCATGCCTTAAAATATCTTGTATGTAACTCGACACCCTTGCCTCATTTAGTAAACGTAGTTTCTATGAATATGCAAATGAGCCCCGCCTCCACTCACTCCCTCAGCTCAGAGATCCACTGGTTGACGATCACACGTTGATCTGATTGGTTACAAGGTCGTTTGTGACGTCAGAAACACCAGCGATTTCAAACCGTGTTTTTGAGACTGTCTTTGGTTCACTGCAGTTTTAAGCAGAAAATACTCAGCAATGCTGTCGACTTATGAACTTACACATGGTGTGTCTTAAAGCGTATTAAAAACACAAAATAGACAAACATTAAACACTTGATTTACACCACAGGGGGAGTTTTAGACTAATTCTTTATAAGCATTGATATTATTTTCTCACTTCATGGAAATTACACAACACACACTACAAACTCCCAAAACATCTCATGAAAACAGGATTTCTGCCACTTAATATTCAACAAAATAATTGATCTTGAATGAGAACTGAACTGAGCGGGACGATGACAATATTTTGCAAAACTGGTTTATAGAGGAAATTAATTTAATTAATTTTTTGATCTTTACAACCGAACTCAATCAACATTCGAAATGTATTTTTTTTCCTGTTATCTCTGTAAAGCTGCTTTGAAAAACTATTGTATAAAGCGCTATAAAGGTGACTTGACTACTTTGAACCCTCTAAACACTGAATTAAAGTATTATTTTTTTCCAAAAAAAACTTACTTCATGACTTTCATTATGCCTTGTGGCCTTGATGCAGCAATGTAACAAATCATAATGGTTTTATAAATAGGCATCCTTTTTTATGCAGTATACAATTCCTTATTTTAATGAATTTTTATTTGATTTATACGCTCCTGACAGGTTGATGTTGATCTCACTCACTCTCTCACACACACACACACACACACACACACACACACACGAAACTAGGTGAGGGTACAAGTCCTCTAAAGTGCTCAGCAAGAAACAGTCAATATTTGGTTTCGGTCAGAAAATCAATGTTTGTGAGGAAACAGTGACACTATTCAGTGAACATCAGAGATCCTGAGTTCAACACTTATATTGGAAGTTATTTATATTCTTAGATGTTGAACCTGTTCAGTTTAACAGGAGCTGAGTCGTGAATGAGAAGCGATCGGCCGCTGTGTTCGCTCATGCTGACGGGTTCAGGAAGAGTTTACAGCCAGATCAACTACAGCCCGCCACGGGGAAGACTCGACGAGACGGGTCAGAAACATGAGCAATCGCTCGTTACCAACCAGCCCTGGAATATGATTCAGAAACAGCACACACACACACACTGTGAGGACACAGAAATAGCCACAGCTTCAGATCATGACGACGTCAACACTTATCAGTGGGAAGACTTGAACATGAAAGCTGAACACACACAATCATCTGGTTATTACTGAAATAACCTTCAGATGATGTTCCATAAAAACGGTTTGGAAAAAAAATATACATTAAAACTGTTACTGCGACATGACATCATTCCAAATGCATATTTTCTTCCTGACAATGACTTGAGGAAAAAAAGTATATATATATTTTTATTTATTTAATTTTTGTAAAGAAATGGTTTGCTTGTGCTTGTTTTTAGGTTGTACAATTTTTTTTTTAATTTTTTTATATCGGTTTTATATAACTATTATTTTTATTCTTAATATGATTTATTATATAAAATTAAATTAATGAAATATAATAATAATAATAAATTTGTAATATTACTGCACTGTAAAATACGTATTGTTAAATAGTAACTTTTTACAGTTCAACTGTAAAATTACAATACTATTTAATGTCTTAATTTCTTAATTTTGAAACGAGAGTTTACAATACCCATATTTCCATCACCAAATAAAAAAAACAAAAGTTAAGCTCGCTTGAGGTGGTTTTTGACTTGTACGAAAGAGTTAATGCGAATAATAGGAGATGGAAACCCATTTGCCGAACTAATTCGCCTTTGGCTAAGCCACACCCTAGAATGTAGATTGACCAATCACAGCGCAGCCAAGAACGAGCTCCCACAGAGGTCCGACACTTTTTCACAGCGCTCCATTGACTTTAACACAGGCGTCTCATATTTTTGGTCTCGGCAGGCTATTACCGTCGTAGTTTTATCAAAAATATGGTTAAACGCTGTGTCTGGGGCATTTGTAACACAGATACGCGTTTCCCAGAGAGGTTGGAGGGGGGTGTGCGTTTTATTCCCTTCTAGTGTTGTCAAAAATATCGATATTTCGATAAATATCGATACTGAAATATCTGAACGGTACCAATACTAATTTCCCAAAGTATCGATACTAGCCGAGCAGTCACTTTCACTTCTCTCAAAAGGCGCGTTGACAAACACCACACGTGACGCACTCGTCTCATTCGCTCTGGTTAAATAGCAAAAGTGAAGTGAATGGAAAGATGGCGAGGGCGGCGCCCCCGCGACCGGCTTTGGTTGATTGATAAAGAACACCGCGAGCGGGCATGTCGGAGAATAGCGCGGACACGCGTAAAAAACACACCGCGAGTGGGCATGTCGGAGTCGGAGAATAGCGTGGACACGCGCTACACACCGCGAGTGGGCATGTCGGAGTCGGAGAATAGCGTGGACACGCGCTACAAACCGCGAGCGGGCATGTCGGAGTCGGAGAATAGCGTGGACACGCGCTACACACCGCGAGTGGGCATGTCGGAGTCGGAGAATAGCGTGGACACGCGCTACACACCGCGAGTGGGCATGTCGGAGTCGGAGAATAGCGTGGACACGCGCTACAAACCGCGAGCGGGCATGTCGGAGTCGGAGAATAGCGTGGACACGCACTACACACCGCGAGTGGGCATGTCGGAGTCGGAGAATAGCGTGGACACGCGCTACACACCGCGAGCGGGCATGTCGGAGTGGGAGAATAGCGTGGACACGCGCTACACACCGCGAGTGGGCATGTCGGAGTCGGAGAATAGCGTGGACACGCGCTACAAACCGCGAGCGGGCATGTCGGAGTCGGAGAATAGCGTGGACACGCGCTACACACCGCGAGTGGGCATGTCGGAGTCGGAGAATAGCGTGGACACGCGCTACACACCGCGAGCGGGCATGTCGGAGTCGGAGAATAGCGTGGACACGCGCTACACACCGCGAGCGGGCATGTCGGAGAATAGCGCGGACACGAGCTACACACCGCGAGCGGGCATGTCGGAGTCGGAGAATAGCGCGGACACGAGCTACACACCGCGAGCGGGCATGTCGGAGTCGGAGAATAGCGTGGACACGCGCTACACACCGCGAGCGGGCATGTCGGAGAATAGCGCGGACACGAGCTACACACCGCGAGCGGGCATGTCGGAGTCGGAGAATAGCGCGGACACGAGCTACACACCGCGAGTGGGCATGTCGGAGTCAGAGAATAGCGTGGACACGCGCTACACACCGCGAGCGGGCATGTCGGAGTCGGAGAATAGCGCGGACACGAGCTACACACCGCGAGCGGGCATGTCGGAGAATAGCGCGGACACGAGCTACACACCGCGAGCGGGCATGTCGGAGTCGGAGAATAGCGTGGACACGCGCTACACACCGCGAGTGGGCATGTCGGAGTCGGAGAATAGCGTGGACACGCGCTACACACCGCGAGCGGGCATGTCGGAGTCGGAGAATAGCGCGGACACGAGCTACACACCGCGAGCGGGCATGTCGGAGTCGGAGAATAGCGTGGACACGCGCTACGCACCGCGAGTGGGCATGTCGGAGTCGGAGAATAGCGCGGACACGAGCTACACACCGCGAGCGGGCATGTCGGAGTCGGAGAATAGCGTGGACACGCGCTACACACCGCGAGCGGGCATGTCGGAGAATAGCGCGGACACGAGCTACACACCGCGAGCGGGCATGTCGGAGTCGGAGAATAGCGCGGACACGAGCTACACACCGCGAGTGGGCATGTCGGAGTCGGAGAATAGCGTGGACACGAGCTACACACCGCGAGCGGGCATGTCGGAGTCGGAGAATAGCGTGGACACGAGCTACACACCGCGAGCGGGCATGTCGGAGTCGGAGAATAGCGTGGACACGCGCTACACACCGCGAGCGGGCATGTCGGAGAATAGCGCGGACACGAGCTACACACCGCGAGCGGGCATGTCGGAGTCGGAGAATAGCGCGGACACGAGCTACACACCGCGAGTGGGCATGTCGGAGTCGGAGAATAGCGCGGACACGAGCTACACACCGCGAGTGGGCATGTCGGAGTCGGAGAATAGCGCGGACACGCGCTACACACCGCGAGCGGGCATGTCGGAGAATAGCGCGGACACGCGAGCGGGCTGCGGGCACCCAACAGATTGTTTGACTATCAATAATCCCTCACATCACTCATTTTTTAAAATTATTGTATAGGTGAAAACAGACTTAAGGAACAGGCTCCAGGGGTAGGCTACTATTTAGCAGCAAATGCTCAGCATCAGGGGTGTTTGTTGTTTGGACAGACCTGCCCCCACTGCTAAAAAAAAAAAACACTGTAACTCTTCTCATTTGAACTTTTCTGAAACATTAACCAAGATGGCCTAGTATTGTTGTTGATAAGAGTCTGTGTTGTCTCGTTTTAATTCTTAAAGTTAACATAATCTGACTGAGGAATCTTAAGTAAATATTGTAACTGTGGTCAAATGTAAATTAACTGGTGCCAATTTAACTTTATTCAAAAATTATTATTTAATTCTGCAATTTTCCTTCATTAGCGATTATCATCAATTTGATTACACAGATATTAATTAAACTAAACAGCTAGACAATGGCATCTCTGAATTCAATAATGACATGCCTTTAACTGAAAATTGAATGTTTAATCTTATTATTATACATCTCTATCCTCCAATTTGATACTGTTAAGTGCTTTTTTGTTACAGTATATTTTAATCTTTGATAACAGTAGGTAATAACAGTACATCATGTTAGCTCTGGTCCAATTAAAAATTATAAACAAATAGAACTCAGGACATTTTTGTTCATGTAAAATATAGCCTACCTCATTGTCATGTTCTAGACTTGTTATATTTAGCTTTAAATAAAAAAAATTCCCCCTTAATATTGTGGCAGTTTTTTCTCCGTGGTATCGAAAATGGTATCGAATATCGATATTTTTCAAGGTATCGTATCGAAGTTAGAAATTCTAGTATCGTGACAACACTATTCCCTTCCCAAACCGAAGTCAAATCCTGACAAGTGTCGTCTAGCACACGCTGCTAATAAATACAACGTTATACTCGCGTAGTCCGTTTGCTTTGTAATAACGATTATAGAAGTGAATAGAGACCCAGCTTTGCATGAACAGTGTTGCTCCTTGATATTGTTATTCCCAGCCTCCGTCTCGATTAGTAGGATATGCGGTGGGTCATTTGTTGACTGTGACCGGTTTGCTTTTGCCTCTATTTGGATGCCTTGTTGTTCCTTGCGTTTCACCTGTATGTCGTGAATATAGCCTTCGAACGTGTATTGCAGCCCCTTTTGCCTACTTCTATCGGACACTTTATTTGCTGCTTTATAAAAGTTTGATCAAATGTCAGCAGGAAGAGCTGTCACAGCATAAGCCATGTTGATACCAGAGCCCAGATGGAGTTTGTTTGTCGGACGTAGCAACAGTAACTAAGGGGGGCGGGGCTTAGCCAAAGGCGAATTGACGCAGCGAACCTTAAACCCACGTGACGAATCGGCTGTTTCCGCTGACTGGGTTTATTTACTGTTGGTTGCTAGGTTACCAATACCACCATCATCCGCTCAAACAAAATTCACACCCTGAACGGCAGGAGAAAAAACCTTACCTGATATAAACAAACAACCCTTATAATGATTCAACTAGAGCCGCTACATTACACACATCCAAAGAGAAGTTGTTTTCCATTCACAAGATCAAATAAACGTGGAAGCGGAGACGACAGGCTCCGTAAAACAGCGTTACTGACACGAACGTCTGACTTTCCCCTGCCAGAAGAGCTTTAATGAAATATTCAGGATAAAAGGAGAGCTGTTGAACAGCCGGATGAATGTGATCTGACGGACTTAGCAGATAACATAACGCATCGAGGGAGATCAGCTGATTCACAATGACAAGATTAGCATAGCTTAGTCACCGGACGAGTTACAAGTTCAGTCTGATCGCTCGCAGAGACGCAGACTAAAGCCTTCAGTACGTTTGCTAGTTTAATGCCAATTAACAGCGCTCACTATAATATATCTGTCCTCCTGTCACATCATCATATATGCATACAACTTAAAGTCAGCATGAAACCGAAGTCTTTTCTTCCCTATTTGTGACGTAAATCTGAGTGGAACGGTTGCTGGAACATGAACAAATGTAGGGCGGGGCTTGGATGGTTGTGGTTTGCTATTGGTGGATCTCATGTGATTGACAGGTTGCCCCGCCCTCATCATCAGAGAAGAGATTCTACAAGAGGAAGTTATTCTGATTACAGATTAATAATAATCTATTTTATATAGTGCCTTTAAAAGTAGCATTCTCAAAGCACTTTACATAAAAAAATAAAATCGAGATTACGAGTAGGGATGAACGATATATCGGCCGATATACGTTTATTTTTTATGTTATCGTTGTCGGCCTGATAAGAAAATTTGGCCGATATACACTCACCGGCCACTTTATTAGGTACACCTGTCCAACTGCTCGTTAACACTTAATTTCTAAGCAGCCAATCACATGGCGGCAACTCAGTGCATTTAGGCATGTAGACATGGTCAAGACAATCTCCTGCAGTTCAAACCGAGCATCAGTATGGGGAAGAAAGTTGATTTGAGTGACTTTGAACGTGGCATGATTGTTGGTGCCAGAAGGGCTGGTCTGAGTATTTCAGAAACTGCTAATCTACTGGGATTTTCACGCACAACCATCTCTAGGGTTTACAGAGAATGGTCCGAAAAAGAAAAAACATCCAGTGAGCGGCAGTTCTGTGGGCGGAAATGCCTTGTTGATGCCAGAGGTCAGAGGAGAATGGCCAGACTGGTTCGAGCTGATAGAAGGGCAACAGTGACTGAAATAACTTCTCGTTACAACCGAGGTATGCAGCAAAGCATTTGTGAAGCCACAACACGCACAACCTTGAGGCGGATGGGCTACAACAGCAGAAGACTCCACCGGGTACCACTCATCTCCACTACAAATAGGAAAAAGAGGCTACAATTTGCAAGAGCTCACCAAAATTGAACAGTTGAAGACTGGAAAAATGTTGCCTGGTCTGATGAGTCTCGATTTCTGTTGAGACATTGAGATGTTAGAGTCAGAATTTGGCGTAAACAGAATGAGAACATGGAACCATCATGCCTTGTTACCACTGTGCAGGCTGGTGGTGGTGGTGTAATGGTGTGGGGGATGTTTTCCTGGCACACTTTAGGCCCCTTAGTGCCAATTGGGCATCGTTTAAATGCCACGGCCTACCTGAGCATTGTTTCTGACCATGTCCATCCCTTTATGGCCACCATGTACCCATCCTCTGATGGCTACTTCCACCATGTCACAAAGCTCTAATCATTTCAAATTGGTTTCTTGAACATGACAATGAGTTCACTGTACTAAAATGGCCTCCACAGTCACCAGATCTCAACCCAATAGAGTATCTTTGGGATGTGGTGGAACGGGAGATTCGCATCATGGATGTGCAGCCGACAAATCTGCGGCAACTGTGTGATGCCATCATGTCAATATGGACCAAACTCCCTGAGGAATGCTTCCAGCACCTTGTTGAATCTATGCCACGAAGAATTGAGGCAGTTCTGAAGGCAAAAGGGGGTCCAACCCGTTACTAGCATGGGGTACCTAATAAAGTGGCCGGTGAGTGTATATTAAAGCTGATGAATAATGGATTATTTCCTTCAGCTGAGACACTTCAGATGGTTTTTAATTGCTTGAAATATGATTAAAAAGGAAAATACGATTAGGTGCAACATGTTCTGTCATATTGGCTACATAAAATTATAACGAGAACATTATGATTGTGTGATGGGACTTTTAATGGTGAGACTTGTTTTTGTAATCAGGCTCTCAAAAATTATAAAAAAATTTGGATTTAGATTTATCAGCCAATATATCGGTTATCGGCTTTCAAATACAAAGAATTATCGGTATTGACCAAGATTTTATATATATATAAAAAAAGGTTTTGCCTGTAGTGTCTTGCCTTAGAAACAACAGCTGTTGGAGAGTTAAACCATATCAACACAGACTTGTATCCACTCATCTTGTATTTGAAGTCAAACAATAGCCTTCTTTGAGAAGCAAACCCTAATTTAAGACCAATCACTGATAATCAATACTGTAGCTCATTAATGCATTGTGCTTTCCACATCATGACCGGTCAGAACCAAAGCAGGGCTCAATATTAAGGTCACGTGAATTCAAAATGGAAAATTCAAAATTTTATTTATGGAATATTGCAGTATTTATTATAAATTATTTATCTGTGCACATCATTATCTTGTTAAATTCGTGTGGCCTGTAATCTTGAATCTGAATAACTTGCAGCGAAATCTCTTCTGAGATGATGACGGGGGCGGGGCTATAACCTGTCACTCACATAAGATACATCCAATAGCAAACCACAACCATCCAATCAATTCCTCGAACAAATGTGGGCGGGGCTTGATTTTGTCTATGTTCCAGAAGCCGTTTCACTCAGATATACGTCACAAAGGGGAAGAAAAGACTAGCACGGCGTAACGTTTAACACAAATGTAAAAACTAATAGTCTAATGACTGTCTGTAGTCTGTACTAATAATCCAAATGGGTCAGAAGTAGGGGTGTAACAATATATCGTGTCGCAATACATCACAAATACAAAAATGCAACAATATGTATTGTGGATAGTTCACCCAAAATAAAAATTACTCTGTGAGAAAAAATTCAAGTTTTCAGAGTTTTAGTGTCAGAACTACATTAAACTACTATAGTGTTGAATATAGTGTATAATAATGCAATGGGGGGATATTTGTGGGTCCTGATAATGCCAAATGTCTGATGTTGCCAGTAAAAAGTGCCCGACATTATTTTAAATATAACTAGTCAGTGACAGAGTGCAAGCATATTCGTCTATAATAATTCTGTATTTTTACCTTCAGAATCATGAATATTGTTATTCTGGTGTCTCTTTTGGACTTGGTGCTGAAACCCAAAGCACAGGACAAGTCTATTCATTTACACACACAATGTAAAACCAAATTTAGCATTTTAATCAACAGTACATTTTATCGAATCGTGACATGAGGGTATCGTTACACCCCTAGTCAGAAGGAACAACAACAAAAAATAAATCATAATATTGCAGTGGCATTAAGAGCAGATGAGATCAAACCTGCACAAACAGGTGCTGCTGCATGTCTTAAGGCACCAATTTTTAATTTAACACAAAATGTGAATGAGATTTGACAGCTGTGGCAAAATATTATCAATCAATAACGACTTCATTTCAGTCTGTCCTCCACACAATAAGATCAGGATAACTTCAGAAGACTTGTAGCCTAGGCACTTTTATGATGCTTAGTTTAATTCTGGAGTTACAGGGTTATTAGTAAATAAAAAAACAAAATTGTGTACCAAAAAGAAAATGTGCATGCATGCATATATATATATATATATATATATATATATATATATATATATATATATATATATATATATATATATATATATATATATATATATATGCAGACGACACACAGCTCTACTTAGCCCTATCGCCTAACGATTACAGCCCCATTGACTCCCTGTTCCAATGCATTGATGAAGTCAACAGTTGGATGTGCCAAAACTTTCTTCAGTTAAACAAAGACAAAACTGAAGTTATTGCGTTTGGAAACAAAGATGAAGTTCTCAAGGTGAACGCATACCTTGACGCTAGGGGTCTAACAACTAAAAATCAAGTCAGGAATCTTGGTGTGTCTCTAGAGTCAGATCTTAGTTTCAGTAGTCATGTCAAAGCAATTACTAAATCAGCATACTATCATCTGAAAAATATTGCAAGAATTAGATGCTTTGTTTCCAATCAAGACTTAGAGAAACTTGTGCATGCTTTCATCACCAGCAGGGTGGATTATTGTAATGGACTCTCCTCACTGGCCTTCCTAAAAAGACCATAAGACAGTTGCAGCTCATACAGAACCAGAACATATGAACATATCACACCAGTCCTCAGGTCTTTACACTGGCTCCCAGTTACATTGAGGATTGACTTTAAAGTATTATTACTGGTATATAAATCTTTTAATGGGCTAGGACCTCAATATATTGCAGATATGCTCACTGAATATGAACCTAACAGATCACTCAGATCATTAGGATCACATCGGCTAGAAATACCAAGGGTTCACTCTAGCATGGAGAGTCTGCTTTTATGCTGAACCAGCTTCCAGAAGAGATCAGATGTGCTCCTACAGTCACATTCAAATCCAGACTCAAAACACTTCTGTTTAGCTGTGCATTTACTGAATGAGCACTGTGCCACTGTTCGTCCGACTGTTTTTACTGTACTTTATTTTATTTTTTTATTCTTAACTGTTTTAATTATTCTTATTTGTTTTTTAAGTGTAACCATATCACCATAGTGTGTAATATATAAGTGTGTATAAGTGTGTGTGTATATATATATGTATATATATATATATATATATACACACACACACTTATATTACTTATAATATAATAATAATAAATACTTTCATTGGGTCTCATTCATGAAACATTCGTAAATATACGTGTAAATATGCGAGTGATTTGCACGTAAAGAGACCTTCCCGAAAACTCATCTCCTGATTCACAAATACTTCGTAAACGTCAGATGTGATAGTGAAATGTGTGTGTGTGTGTGTGTTAATGAATTCCAATCAGTCGTAAATGGGACGCGCGTGCACGCTCATTCTCAATTACCATAAATCCCGCCCATTAAATCCGACTGACAACTATATATGGGCATCATGTTATGACACCAAACGAAGGATTTCAACATGTCTTCTCAAAAGCGAATGAAAAAGAAATTTCTTAAGTTTTATTATCAGAAGTTCATTCAAAACACCGCATTTTATTTTCAAGCTACATAGTGGCGTATCAGGTCCTTAAAAAAGCCAGCTTGGCAGCATTACAGATGCAGTTACTGGAGTTTCATCTGTTAATCAAACAGTCCCAGAAGTCAAAAGAAAAACCGTATATGTAATTACTATATATAATATTTTTTCAAAATGCTGTGTAAATATGTACCCGATTAAGGTGAATTAAAATGCAGCCTTATTAATGAGCAAAACGTTCGGGTGTTAAACTCACTATTTACGCGTGGCTGGGAGCAGGTGTAGATTTCTTTCGTACCAACTAACATTTGGAAAATACCAACATTTTAATGAATCCGAAAATTTACGACAGAACCACTTTACACACGATTCACACAAAAATTCGTTCTGCTCGTGTTTCATGAATGAGACCCATTATGCGTAAAACATATTTAGGATATTTTGCCTAATTTTCTTTATTCTGGAAAATACAAAATGAGGTCTGAGTGTCATGATTGCGAGTAAATGACAAAATCAGTCACTGATCAAAAAAAGCTTCTGGGATCCTGCATGTGTGTTTATTTCTCTCTCTGCTGTAACACCATCATCCGTCATGAACGCGCAAACTCAATTTGAAGGGCAGAATGCTGAGAATGGCCCATGATGTGATGGTTAAGAGCTCAAATCTATTTGCATTGATCATTTTCAGTCTCTGCCGTGCCAGTGCAGAAAAAACACAAAGACAAAACAGGAAATGACCGGCTTACACACACAAAAAGAAAAAAGAAAAAAACTCAATTCACAGACGTTCAAGAAATCATCAATATTATGACATGCAAATTGAGGTTTTGACATCACAATCATCTGACCACCAACAATAAGCACCATATAAATATCATAACCAAGTCCATTTACATATAAATGTATTAACCCTCTTATTATCTTCAGGGGTCCTTTTTGACCCGCAAATGACTTTTGGACTTGGTCAATTTTGAAAAAAATTCTCTTTTTGTCCAAATGGTATAAAACTTTTTACGACTCTTAACACAAACAGATCATTCCAAAATATATATTTTTTGGTAGATCTAGACAATGTTAGCGTGACAAAAATGCCAACACTCTTTATCTTCGGGGTCCCTGGAGACCCTGTATAGTGAATATACAAAATTCATCATCAAAATCAGAAACAACGAAGAAACAACGCAGATCACATAGACAGAAATAAAGTGGCACACTTCCAATGCAAAAAAATAAATAAATCCACAATGCACACACACACACAGTAATACATTTGTAAGGCTATACTATGCATACTGCCTGCAGTGCACTGACGCATAAACACCTGCAGTGCACTGTAAACGAGACTGTATGAGATGACCACCAATTATTGTTCCTAGTTTTTTCCACATTCACTGTTTTTTTTTAACTAAAAAAATTTTTTTCTGCTTTATTTGCTCATTTATTGCTGATCAGTTCATTGCATTTTGATGTTCATGTCATGCATTTTTACTCAATATGTAATATAACTTAATTTCTGTCATTCTTTGTTCTGTTACAGTTAGTAAAATTGTAGAATTATATTAAAAACAGATTGAAATAAATGATAAAATCTAAAGTCTTGTTCAGATTTTGATTCTAAGCATAATGTAACATTATTGAAAAACTTTTTTGTTAGTACAAAAAAATGCTAAACTGACAAAGGTATTTTTTTGTTATAATTGTGATTTTATAATATTTAGATATGAATCCAACTGGAAAAACTTGTGAAAAGATATATAGTTTGGTTAATCACATAGCAAATAGCATATAGTGGAGCTCTATAGCCATCTAGTGGTTAAAGTGACTTATTTTAAAACTGCATTTTCCAAAAAAATGGGTAAAAATCTTACATTAAATCATTTAAAATTATCCATGTTATCCCCATAAATGAAAGTTATAAATCTGGGTCTTTTATATAGTAAATGTGACACAAAATGCTGACAAAAAAAAAAAGCCTATTTAAATAAATATTTATTTATTTATAGAAATTTAAAAGATATCAAAAATCCTCCCAAAACTGCACAAATGTTGAGTAAAAACATTAATAAACAGAGTAAAATTACATTTGTAAAAAAAAAAAAAAATTATAATACTGTTACAAAATTAAATGTTATTGTCTGGGGTCCCTGGAGACCCCAAAGATAATGAGTGTAGACACAAATGCAGATAATAGAAGGGTTAAAGGTGCAGCAGCAATTCAGAAACAGGCAAAGGTCAGAGAGCGGCTGGAAAATGATCATGTAAAGCTTAATTACTGCTACAAGAACACTTAATTAACATAAGTCATGTTAAATGTTAGGAAGCATTTAGACTAGTTGGTGATTCAAGACAAAAGCCGGTGTAATGCGATAACACCTGTTCTCTTGATGATCAAACACAGACCGTAGGTTGTTAAGGTCTTTCAGAAGCAGCGCAGAGCATCCAATAGCAGGTTTTCTGCCAAGTTCTTGAACACAACAGAAGTGAAACACATCTGCTGCTTTATGTCTGTTCAAACTTTAAACTAAACACAAGTTGACTGAAAAATCAGGGAGATACAACCTAAACAAAGTCTGTCAATATGCACAGATTACATCAGCCCTCCAAAAAATACATAGCTTATGCATATCAAAATAAACCATCATATTACAATATTTTAAACTGTAGTACAATGAAATTCACATTAATGAACATCTAAAAGAGAACCATTGGCAAAAAAAGGAGTCCTAAATCTCAACATTGCCCAGTGCAAGAGCTTTGTTTGAGAAACAGATCAAATTTAAGACTGTTAATTGATAATCCATACTATATGCATCATAGAAAAATAAAAAAATACTTTCCGCATTATGACGGGTCAGAACCAAAAGCGGGGCTTTGAATCTAACGGGAATCATTGGGAATGATGGAGAATAAAAAAATAAAGTGTTAATTTCTTTTTTTGGGGGTAAAATGTTTATTTTTTTATTTTTTGAGAATTGCCTCAAAAGCATGGTTTGGCACGGCTAAATGATCATAGAGTCAAGTCAAATAAAAGGACTTAATGTTTCCCTTAATGAAGCATTTAAACAATATTGTCAATCCAGCAACACTAAAAACACAGATAAACCCTTACCTGAAGTTTATCCTCTGGGACATTGAGCCAGTGATTGAACGCTTGAGAGAGTTTTGTTCTGACTTGTTTTCCTATCAAAACAGAGAAAAGGGGGAGAGATGACAAGAAATCAAGATCAGTTGCAGTGCAAACATGTCAAATAAGGCCTGAGGTTTGTTTTATTGTTTATTCCAACTTGGAAACTTACTAGGAATTTACGAATCATTTATACAAACTGTATAATACACAAACATAAATACAAAACATTTAGTTTGGTCACAAGCAGACATGCATGCAAACTAATACGTATTTTAATAATTACAGTTTTGACATTTATTTGTGAGTGGAACTTTAATTCATTCTTTTTAGTTGTTCAATGAAAGAATTGATGTTGAATAATAAAAATAAAAACATTCCCATTGACCAATTTTTTAACTAAGACTATCCAGTCATAGGCTAACCTGCAATTTAGCAAATATCCAGTTAATTCCCATTCATTCCCATGGAAAATTTCCAATTCCTGGACTTTTGCAACCCTAATCATGACGCATGAAACAAGCAGCATGCAGTGACTGAACTCTTAATACTGTTATAAATCAATAGAACCATTTTTGCCTGCCTTTTAAAACACAAACTTGAAGGCCGAGGACTGACGAGCTCAGATTATTCAGCAACCAAAGGCTCAGAACGAACATCATTCATCTCCATTCATGAGCCTTTCCCCTCTGGCTTCCTGTAACTGGAGCGTTCGCGGAGCGAGTTACTGCAGGTTGCACTGATCTAATGACTCACTGGCAGCGTCGCTCCTTCACTTCATGTGCCACGGTTTCCCTGTATGAAAGAACTCAGTTTGCCCTTTACTAATGAAGACCGTCAGATGCATCTCATTAAAATCCGTCAAGAACATGTCACGCTTTTCTTTTTGGATTATTGAGGGTTAAATGAATCTGACATTACAACTAATCATATTTTTTGTGCATTACAGTAATAAGGTGATTTTGAAAAGTTAGAAACGGTCCATCGAAGCACACACACAGGTGAAACTTGAAAAATTTGAATATCGTGCCAAAGTTAATTTATTTCAGTAATTCAACTTAAAAGGTGAAACTAATATATTATATAGACTCATTACATGCAAAGTGAGATATTTCAAGCCTTTATTTGTTATAATTTTGATGATTATTTCACAATATTCTAATTTTGAATTTGGGGTTTCATAAGCTGTAAGCCATAATCATCAAAATTATAACAAAAAAAAAGGCTTGAAATATCTCACTTTGCATGTAATGAGTCTATATAATATATTAGTTTCACCTTTTAAGTTGAAATAAATGAACTTTTGCACGATTTCCACATTTTTCGAGTTTCACCTGTAAGAATGGGAGAAATCGTAACACTCAATATGGCAAAAACGATTTAACCTAGGGATGCACGATATATCTGCCACCATATCGGTATCGACCAATATTTAATGTTATCGTTATCGGCCCGATAAGAAAATTTGGCCGATATAATAAAGCCAATAAATCATGGATTATTTCACTTCAGATACACATTGTTCAACATGATGGTTTTGAACTGCTTGAAATATGGATTGAAATCACTTTTAAAGTCTGTCATATATAACTACATAAAATTATAATGAGAACATAATTGGGACGTGGCTTTTAATGGTGAGACTTTGTTTTTGTAATCAGGCTCTCAAAAAAATTAAATAAAAATTTGGATTTAGATTTATCGGCCAATATATCGGTTATCGGCTTTCAAATATGAAGAATTATCGGTTATCGGCCAATTTTTTTTTTTATATCAGTGTATCCCTAGTTTAACCATTAAGAGCCAATCAACTCAATACTTCTGTACTCTAAATATGGCTTTTTGTGCAATTACAGCTTAACTTAATCTTCCCGATTTGACATTTCAACACAATTCTGAAAAGTTACTTTACCGACTTTGGTTCTGCAAACTTAATTTGTATAATTTTAATTTAGATTAAATTAATTAATTAAACAATTAATTAATTTAAAATGCAATCATTAAAATTGATTTTTAAATGATTATAATAATAAAAAAACATTTTATTATAGTAAAAATTTCTGTACACTCAGGGTTTTTCTTTTCAGTGATTCCCATTAGAGTAAAGCAGCGTCTGGATTCATTACATCGAGAAAAATCAAACCTCTTTAGATTCTGGGGTGAAATGTGGCCTGAACATGTTTTAATGAGATTCAGCCACTTAAATGCAAATTAATGTAGTCTTTCTCAATCTCTTCACATTCACGCCGGTTTTCCCTTTTCAGAGGAACTTGGTCTGCCCTTCAACTTCAGTTCCTCAGTCGTTCCTTCCCTGACCTCAGCAAAAACTAGCCGAGAGGACCGTCTCCGCATCGCCCGCGCAGGGCTTCTGCATACGTCACAGAAGACAGCATTAAAATTGCAGGAGGACGACAGGAAAACAAGAGACCGGGTTCTGATGCTGCAGCAGTATTTCTCCCCACGCTCGCTAATATTCAGCAAACTGAACATTAGAGGTGGAGACACTCTTTCAGAGTCAGCAGGGTTTTACTGCAGATAAAATTAAAACATTTTCACTTCATAAGGTCAGCACAGAGAGAGAGAGAGAGAGAGAGAGAGAGAGAGAGAGAGAGAGGAGATGATTTAATTCTGCAAGATAGTAGAAAACGGAAGTTGTTTTTAAAAACTTTAATGCATAATTGAATATGCAGCCATTAAACTATTCAGATAGTAAGGGGGGAGTAACACTTTATTTTACAGTGTCCTTGTTACATATGTTACATGTACTTACCATAGCAGTAACTCAATTATGCATAGCATAATTATGCAACTAACCCTCAACCAAATCATAATCCTACCCTAACCCTATAATAAGTAGTACATGTAGTTGCTTAATGTTACTTAGTACTTAAATATATTGGGTTACACTTTTACGGTGTCAGTTACAATATATGGTAACACTTTATTTTACAGTGTCCTTGTTACATATGTTACGTGTACTTACCATAGCAATCACAGTAAATTATGCATAATTACATGCAACTAACCCTCAAACAAATCCGAATTCCTACCCTAATCTAGTAAGTACATTATTATTACTCAGTTCTTAAATATGTAATTACACTGTAACAATGACACCTTAAAGGAGAACTCCGGCGCAAAATGAACCTCGGGTGTAATAACACATTGGTACAGACTAAATCGTTCCCTGCGATTTGTTTTCGTGATTATCGAATGTAAAGAGTTTTATCTCTAAAAACAGTTTAGCTTATAACGCTAGTATATTGGGCATCGAGTAAGCAAAAAGAGATCGCTAGTTAATACCACTAACAAGGCTCAAATTAGCCCCACACTAACATGGCAGCATAATGAGTGTCCTTACATGCAAACCGAAGCATTGCGAACTTTGTAAGTGTATAGACAGTTTAATAAGAAGATACTTTACACAGACAGTACAGTTAGCGCATACAGACAGGAGCCATCTTGGAAAACAGTCTCGATCAGTCAAACCACGAACACGGTGATACGTGAGCTGAACTGTGACTTGGAATCTCATATGGTCCGTTGTTTCCGGAAGAAAGCACTGAGCGCATAAGAGAAGCACTGAACGCAACAGAGAAAATAAAAAAATAAATATATTTTATCTTATCTTCAATATCTACACGTACTGTTCGCTCACCCTCGTGGTTCGATTGGTCGAGACTGTTTTCCAAGACGGCTGCTGTCTGTATGCGCTAACTGTACTGTCTGTGTAAAGTATCTTCTTATTAAACTGTCTATACACTTACAAAGTTCTCAATGCTTCGGTTTGCATGTAAGGACCCTCATTATGCTGCCGTGTTAGTGTGGGGCTAAATTGAGCCTTGTTAGTGGTATTAAATAGCGATCTCTTTTTGCTTACTCGATGCCCAATATACTAACGTTATAAGCTAAACTGTTTTTAGAGATAAAACTTTACATTCGATTATCATGAAAACAAATCTCAGGGAACGATTTAGTCTGTACCAATGTGTTATTACACCCGAGGTTCATTTTGCACCGGAGTTCTCCTTTAAAGAGTCCTTCCAGAAAAACGCTTTTTTAGTTTTTTTGTGATTGTTGCGGGCAAAAATCCTTGATTATGCGGCCCGTTTTCTTTAAAAATGTGATGGAATATGCGGGATATTTATGCAATTTTATGCGATGAAATTGCGGGAACTTGCAAAAATTTGCGGTTTGATTAAAAACAGAAAAAAAAAAAAGGGATTCCCCCAACGCCCTGTTCTCACTAGGCTACTACCTTAACCCTTGTGTTCTGTTCGATTTCTGTGTACACCCTTTATGGACCGGGTCAAATTGACCCTAATTGGATTCAATACAATTCCTCAAAAATCACACTATGAAAAACAACAAAGATTTAGATACAAACTGTAAACTTTTAATATCAGCATTTGTCAAACATTACAAAAACATTATATCTGAAAATATGATTTATGAAAATGTTTAAAACATTTTTAAACAGTTTAGTTTTGACAAAATTGGAAAATAAACAGTATACTGATTTTTTTGCATATATTTTTTTTTTTTTTTTTTTTTTTTTTTTACATTTTATGCTTTGAACATCGTAACTGAACAAAAAAAAATTGCAGTATAATGAAAATTTTTCATTTTCCTAAGTTAACTTTCCCTAGTTTCCTAAGACCTATTTTCCTAGTTTCATTATTCACTCACTGGGAAGTGAGAAACCGAACAAAACAAAAACATACATCAAATAAATGTTTTTTATTTATTTTTTGGCTCTGTGAAGCTGCCTTTGAAAATCCTACATAAAAGTTTTGGTTAAAAGCTAGGTATTTTAGATTTTTTGAATATTGAAATGAGAGCTTATTTTACTATCTGTGTCTGATAAAGATTTTCATCTGTAATTTGCAAATAATTCTGAACACTGTAATTTTAGCTTTTTCAAGTGTGTTTGGTTAGGGTTAGAGCACTTTTAGATGCACTTGCACGTTAGAACTGGAGTTGAAGTGCCCTGACATACAGAAAATAAATGTTTTTATTTTGTGTCTGTACAGTTGCTTTTGAATGGCTGCCTATGAGGGTCAAATTGACCCGCGAACATCACGAACGTAACAGTAATTTTGTTTGTATATGTCAAAACACATCAGCATGTTGAAACTTTGCATGCATGTTCATCATGATAAATGAGAAAAAGTCACAAAATATCAAGAAAAAAAAACAAAGGTTAACCAGTATTTCCAACAACTTGAAAATCGAAACGGGTCAAATTGACCCGCAACATAACACAAGGGTTAATGCAAAGAGTCATTATTACTTCCTGATAAGCAAGCATAACTACATCACAGAAAGTGCTGGGAATATTTAAGTTCTCATCTTGTTTTATTTCAGACCCTAATAAACACATCAAACTTACAAAACATTGATGAGTCAAACAAGTTTTGTAGCTTTACAAAAGGAATATGCTACAACTTCTGTAAAAATGAATAAAATATTTAAAAAATAAAGTGTGCTCCTGTTTTACAGCTTTTCAATGTTCATGTCAATTTTGTTTCATGATACATGAACTCACTCTTCCAAAGCGATCACCATTCAAAACGTCCTTGGCCAAATTGGAAATATAAGTCTACTACATTATAGAGTATAAGCTACTCAAATGTCTAAAAGGACACAAAGGTGGATGGAACAAAACAACCAATCACAAATAGTCCTGTAACTATTAGATTCTGTGAAAGTCACATTTGTGGTTCATGTATCGCTGGTTCTCGCTTCACGAGACGACAGCAGGATTAATAATAGACATGATATTGTCATGCGTTGAGCTTTGTGCTGACTGCAGACTTCCTGAACGCAGAGCTCTTCTGACTTATAGGAGGAGGATGATGCTTATACCACAAAACGGGGAGTTGACAAGAAATGTCAAGCAGTGACAGCCGTTCCGGCAATGTGACACGCTGTTTACATCTATATCTGACCTCTCGTATTACTCAAAGACTTCATGAAATATATTGCAGATTCAAATGTCATTGTCATTTATTGATAAAATAAAATTCTGTATCAATTTATAGACAAGACTAGTTTGTATAGGCATGGTTTGTAGCGAATTACAAACCTGCGCACATATATTCAAACGCACAACTATAATCAATTCTTAATGCGCATGTGAAGCGTTTATCACAGGTTCGCGTTTAAAGTCTGTTTAGAGAGAACGGTGTCGTGTTAGCGGCCCCTAATTTAATAACAAATGATCATTTCGACGGAAGTGAATCAATCAAAACCAACTTTAGCTGGAAATAACATTATTCAAGAACCGCTATAAAACCAAACCAATCTCTGTTACCTTAAATTATATGTTTAGCTCTGTAAAGCTGCTTTGAAACAATCTACATTGTTAAAAGCGCTATATAAATGAGGATGACTTTACTTGTTTCACAAGGCAGAAAATTAAGGGACACAGTGATGAAAAAAAAAAAAGAGTTGGAGGAACAATTACACTACCGTTCAAAAGTTTGGGGTCGGTACGATTTTAAATACTTTTAAAAGAATTCTCTTCTGCTAACCACGGCTGCGCTTATTTGATTAAAAATACAACAAAAATCAGTTATAGTATTACATATTATTCCAGTGTAAATCAGCTGTTTTCTGTGTGAATATATAATAAAGTGTAATTTATTCCTGTGATCAAAGCTGAATTTTCAGCATCACCAGTGTCAGTGTCTTCAGTGTCAAATGATCCTTCACAAATCAGTATAATATGAGGATCTGATGCTCAAGAAACAATTATTATTATTATCAATGTTGAAACAGTTGTTGGTCTGTCAGTTGTACAGTTTTTTTAAAGTTTTTTTTTTAGGATTCTTTGATGAATAGGAAGTTCAAAAGAACAGCATTTGTTTAAAATAGAATCTTTTGTAACATTATAAATGTCTTTACTGTCCTTGATAAATAAAAGTATTGATTTCTTTCCTCCAAAAAATAAAAAATAAAATTCTCACTGACCCCAAACTTTTGAACGGTAGTGTATATTGAATGCTTTTGTGTGCTTTCGCAAATGTTTTGCATTCCTGCATGCGTTTCACAGAAGAACGCGACTCACACTGGTGTGAAATGACAGAGCTGCACGATTCTGGATAAATTGACCCTTCGCAGGGAGTTTGATTGACAGGCGATCTGACCAATCATAATTTGCCGAATCCGCCATTTTGTACGACAGAGCTGTCCGGAGAATTAGTAGATTAACGTGTTCATTCATGTTTATTTGATGCTATAAATGAACTAGAAGGAAGAGATGATCGGTTCACGAGCAGCTTTAACTGAGCGATCTGTCAGACACATTAAAGAGCCATAAAACGGTATTTATTGTTTAAATTTATTTTTTAAAAATGACCAAATTTGATAGTTAAGACTTGTTTCATATCAAAAGTAAGCTGGTCTGTCCTGTGTCAGTGTGTTGTCAGTGTCTCTGCTCCGTGATGTATTGTTCACTGCGCGAGAACATGGTGTGTGTGTGTGTGAGAGAGAGGCGTGGCTTGTCGGACATAGCAACAGTAACTAAAGGGGGCGGGTCTTTGCGAACGGTCAATTGAGAATCACATTTTTTTTTTCAATCACGATTCTGAATAAACTAAATAACATGTAATTTACTAGAGGTTCTGACAAAATGTTAATTGCTGCAGTCTATTTAAAATGTTTCATTAATCTGAATTGAAACTGTTTGAGTGAATGATTCAGTGACTCCCTTCACTTGTTTCGTCACTGGTTGAATCAGCGTTATTAAACAAATCGCTTGAATGAATCATTTAATGACAAATACATTAGTTTAAAAGTCTTGTCACCTAGTGGTGTAACAATGTAATTGATAAAATCATTGAAGTGCCATGCTACTTTCAAAAGGTCATTTACTCAATTTTGACCGCTACCGTAAACATCAGTGTTAATATCATAACTATAATCCTCAATCTTAGTACTTCTGTGATGATATGACTATTTGTAACAGAAATAACGATACTGTGTGGTTGAAAAGGCTGTTTGTGAAGCAGTTTCATACACCTATACACCTCCTATACAATCAACTTTAACGATTAATCGTGCAGTTCTACAATGACATGAGTAAAAGATGACACTGTTCATTTTTGGGTGAACTATTCCATTAATGACCAACCAAAACCCCATAATAGTACATTTTAACTTAAAAGGGTGGTTGATTATGATTTCACTTTTGTAACTTTAGTTAGTGTGTAATGTTGCTGTTTGAGCATAAGCAACATCAGCAAAGTTACAACGCTCAAAGTTCAAAGCAAAGGGAGATATTTGCTTTTAAAGAAATTGCTTTTTAAGGACTACAAACGGCTGGTAGGAACTACACGACATTCCTCCCGGGTTAGTGACATCACTAACCCTAAAATTTACATAAACCCCGCCCCCTGAACACGATTTATAGATTATCATGACAGAATATGCTAATCAATGACACATAAGCTACATAAATTCATCAACTACCCATTCAGAAATGTTGTCTACATGTTGTCACTTCTTGAGTCTCTCCATCTTTGTCTGACTTGGGTTTGAACATAAGAGGCTTGAAATTCTTAGGACACAAGCTGTTGAAGCTCCGCCCCCTGAGCAGCAGCTCATTTGCATTTAAAGGAACAGACACGAAAATGGTGCATTTTTGCTCACCTTCAAAAAGTGACAATTTTAGCATGCTATATAAAAATATCTGTGGTGTTTTGAGCCAAAACTTCACATACACACTCTGGGGACATCAGAGACTTATTTTACATCTTGTGAAAAGGGCTTTATACCACCCCTTTAAGCATTATAAACATGTTGCTCAATTTCGTTTGACAAGAGCTGTAATCAAAATCATATAGGCTGTATTTTCACTTTGCTACCTTAAATTAAAGCAGCTCTTTCCAGCTGTTCGTGATTTCACAGGAAGTGCATTTGCCAAATTTGTTGACAGAAACGCTTTGCACAAAGAGTTCTGTTCAATTTAAAAGAGTAATCAATTTTCCTTAAATTATTCCAGCTTAAAGCAGGTCAAAATAAAGTCATGCAAAATGTGCGCATATAAATGTGGAAATATTTCAGCAAATGTCATTCGTTTCATTTCGGACCGCTGCATAAGTCTGTAATAAATTAGTGTAGCGCACTGTACTAGAGACTCATCCAACCGTCCCACTGAAATTCCCTTCATCTCAATAAAGCACTTTTCCTACAGCCATGCCATTCTTATAATACCCTTTAAACTAGATTTTAGACCAAGTTCAAGATATCAAACTATTAATATCTCTACGACATTCATCCACATTAAAGCAATAATTCTCTCAAAAATGAAAACCATTTCTCATGTTGTTCCAAACCCATATGACTGACTTTCTTCTTCGAAAGCAAAACACAGGAAAAACTGAAACATTCACATAGATCTTTTCCATACAACAACAGTTCATAAAGAACACAGCTATCAATGTCTATATGGCTATAATAAACCATAACAGTCATTCGTACCCCTTGTTATATACACTTATTTTTCCATACTATGGAAGTCAATGGGGTCCATCTAGGGTTGCAAAATTCTGGGAATTTTCAAAGATGGAAACTTTCCATGGGAATTAATGGAAATTTAAGGGAATTAACAGGAATGTATGGGAATAAAGTGGGAATTTTCAAAGTTGAGGGTTGACTCTTCATAGGGAACTTAAATATAGTTGAGTAAAGTATATTTTAGCATAATCTTGACTAAAACAAACAGATGCCATTCAAATACACTTGAATATCCATGCCATTCCTCAATCACATGCACATAGAACACTGCTTACTGCATGGCTATTGAGACCACACCCCCTACTGGCACTGTGCATGCCTCCATCACATGTACAGAAGCCCAAAGCACAAGACTATTGAAGGCACACATTTGAGCCTGTGGACTAAACAAAGTGAATTAAGTAGGGATGTCAACGATTAATCGACGATCGATTAATTGTCGATAACACGTTTAATCGATAAACCTTATCGATCATCGATTAAGCAGGTTCATGCGCGTGCGTGCTGCTCAACCGCGAAACATGTAAGCGAGCGCGCCGGAGTTATGTTTGGGACTATTTTACACCTTCATCATGACTATAAGTTTGCGTGTGCATTCGCTGCCTTTTGTTTTGTGCAAATGTAAGTTGTAATAGTTTATTTTGTGTGCGCCTATCTATATCTGATTTATCTCATATTGGATGCATTTGGTTAAGAAATGACGCAGCGTGATCTTTAGCGCGCGCAGCTCAAATGGCAATGCACGACTAATAACGACTATTGGGACTGTCAAATTATATAACATTATAAAGAGAACAATATTGTAATAAAACATTGTGAATTATTTGGGTTTAGTTGCCGTGTCGCGTTGTTCCAGGAAGAGCGCGTCCACAACATGAGTCATTCTGAATGGCACGTAACTTAGTTCAAGTTCACTTGTGCATTCACGTCATTTTGTGCAGATATAATTTGTAATATTAACGTTATGTTTATTTTGTATATATCTGATTAATCTCATAGGATGCGTTTCTTTGAGTTAAATAACGTGCTAGCAAAGTGCTCAACGGTTAAGTTATTCATTCAGCGCGCGCCGCTCAAGCAGAATGCACGACTAATAACGAGGATTAATTTGGGACTGTCATATTACATAACATTCATTGGGTTTAGTTGCCGTTTTAAGTGCATTGTTCCAGGAAGAGCACGCGTCCACAAGTCACACATTCTGACAAGCCCATCTGAGGCGGCGTTGGTGACACGTTGTATTAGTCGTTATATTTTATTATTAAATATTTATTTAATTATCAATCACATCGAAACATTTTACAATCCAACTAGCCCTTTATTTAGATTAAAACCATTCTCATTAATTTGGTGAGGAACATAGCGGTTTGAGCAGCATTTGCAGACGCTATCATGCTGTTGGCAATATGCACTGCAGCAGACGCATATTGCAGTATTAAGGCTAACGATTAATTGATCGTTAATTTAAACGACGATCGATCATGGGAATTTGTGAAAATTGACATCCCTAGAAGTAAGATTTGATGATATTATGGGGAAATATATTTATTAAATGTTTAAATTGTAAATATCACATACAAATGTATTTATCTAGTAGCAATGCTGATAAGTTAGATGCTAAATAAGCTAGCATAACTTTATTTACCACATAAGGCAGATGCTAGCTACCTCATGTGGCTGTTTTTCTCTGACTCCTGCAATATGTTTTCAAGATCATTCCAGTTGTTTAGCTAGCCTTACTATTTATGTATCTGTTCATGCCATTGCATTAGTATTCTTACTAGGGTTGGGCCGATGGACGATAGACATCACTATGTTTAGTATTCCCAGTTAGTTCCCCTAAATTCCCATTAATTTCCATTAATTCCCATAATTCCCATGGAAAGTTTCTAATATGGAATATTTCCAAAATTCCCCAGCTTAACTTCCCATGGAAATTTACCAGAAATTGTCCACCCCTTTGCAACCCTAGGTCCATCAGCTTTTTGGTTACCAATAATCTTTAAAATATCTTCTTTTGTGTTTCAAACAGATCAAAGAAACTGTTTGGGTGAACAATCCCTTTAAATGTTGTGTTAAACTATTAAATAACTTATAATGCAATCACACTCAGGAACTGCTTGACTGCCATGATGATCACTGTGTTGTTGATGGGAAAAGGATAAGAGAAGTTTTTCACAGTAGAAAGCCTCAGTTTTTGAAAGACATGATGGTGATGAGGAGTAAATGTATTTTATTTTCTGTGATCTATTTCTTCAGCGCCATTGAACATGCAGACAAAAATAAACTACACATGTAATGCCTTACCTGGCAGTTGTAACAAGTACTTGTACGGTTCCAGAAGAATCCTTTCAGAAGTTGCTCTTTTTTCTTCATCCATTCCTTCGTTTCAACCAAGAAACCTGCAGTGTGTGTGTGTGTGTGTGAGAGAGAGATAAAGAGTGTGAGTAAAACAGCCTCCACAATAAAATCTAAATGCCAGACGCACAGCCAATTACTCTTGGCCGAGTTGTTATTAATTCAATTGGCTTTACTTCCTAAACTCCTAACATTATGCAGTGTCGGGACACTTTGGGGTTTTCCCACAGGAAGCAGGGCATGATTTGCTCCAGAAGAACATGTGCAATCCTATTTTAATACAACTCAATCTAATTTACCTTTGAAAGAAATGTATAATGTTTCATTAAAGTATAATAAATGTGTATAAAATGCAATATTCTTAGTTAGTACTGTACAAAAGTTTGGGATCATTGATTTTTTTCCCCACAAAAACTTATTACAAATTAAAATAAATGTATTCTATTTGAATATATTTTTAAATGTGAATTTTCAGCAGTCTTCAGTGTCACATGATCCTTCAGAAATCACTCTAAGGCCCAGTCCCAATTCTCACTTGAGCCCTAAGGCCTTCCTGGAAGTGGACACTTGTTGAAAGTGCACTTAGCGGAGTAAGTGCGCAAGGGCCCAAAGCTGTGAAGAGCAGAATTGGGACAGTTTTGCACACGTCACTTCTGTTGTGATCAGGAGAGCAAACACCATTCATTTGGCTAATGTGTGTCCTGCTTATAACAGCTGTAACATGACACAATCCTTTGAATGAAAAAAATAATATCTTTTTTTTACTCTTAGCTACCAACCTTTCTGTTAATGTTATTAATATTAAAACAGTTTTTGGCTAAGATAAATTGTGATTGGGGTTTACCTGAGCTTATACTGCCTTACCGTATTCACAGCGATTCGAAATGCAATTTTAATTATGTTATTATGGAAATTGATATATGAAATTCTTCCCATCCCATACATGAAAAAATACATGACGTGTTGGTGATATATTATATATAGGCTAAGGCTATATTAAAAGTCTTACATAGGCTATCTGAAATAAAATGACACAACCCTGTCTCTTTTTGTTAAATTTCAGTTTTATTGATCAATAATAGCCATTATTAAATTATAAGTAGCCTAAAAAGTATAAGAAGCTATATAAGTCAAGAAAAAAAAGCAAGTTAAAAGATTCAGTCAAACACAAGTCAACAGGCTAACGTTACAACGTTACAGTTAAATAGCATAAATATATAAAGTTATGAAACTTCACTTTGCCCTCAGCCAAAACGATTTGCCAGGGAACAAATCATAGATTAATGAGACCAAAGATGGCCCGTTAGATATACACAAGCCGATTTATAGCTCATGTTTAACCACTAGACACAGAGCCCGCGGGAAACGTCAGAATGACTAGCCGAGGTAAGGCTGTTCCAGGCGGGGTACATGAGCGCTGTGCGCCCGCTGATCCCTGGAACTCCGAAAAAGTCCGATCAAATTTTTAAATATCTTTATAAACAAACCACAGATTTGATCTTTAAACAACTATATTCTCGACTGAAAAACTCTTAAAACTACATTCGGTGACACGATAACACTAATATTTTTAAATTTCGCGGCCTTGAAAAACACTTCACCGAACAGGTGTTCTGACGATTTGTGCTGCCTTGTCGAAAAATGCTACCGTAACGCGAATCGATCACAGAATGTCGATTAATATTATATGAAATACAATTATAATACAATTCTAAGTTATGAGTAGCTACTGTATACTGTAGACTACTGTTTTTATTTTTAAAACGGTGTGAAAATTAAAAATTATCATCAAATATTCATCTTTGACTTGTCAAAGCACACTTTTCCTTAGTAACTGAAAATTTCAGTTATTATTGTTCATCTGGCTGACCGTACACATTCATATGCTAGTTAGCATTTTTAAAGGGAAATTACAATATAACACATGAAAATGTACCTTTTGTTAAAAAAAACTGTGCTTCTGCACATGCGCATAATCATTAAGTAGCAAATCTCGATGGGTAGCATGAATCGTCAGAACACCTGCTTCCTTTATCTTCGGAGTTTCCGCTCCCGAACAGCACCATAGCAACCGTTCTCCCCCATTGGTTAGCTGTTCGAAACGTCACAACCCTACAAGGATTCTGGGTAATATCCCACAGCAAAGTGAGGTCTGATGCGCACTTGCGAAAGGGGTGCATTAAGTGCTCTTATGATCACCCCTGAAGAACACTATTAGAGGATCGGGACACCCTACGGTCTTGCACCCCTTAGCGAGAACGCGCATTGAGGGGCACAAGGGCGCAAGTGCGGGTATTGGGACAGGGCCTAATATGATGATTTGCAGCATAAGAAACAGTTATGATTATTATCAATGCTGAAAACAGTCGTGCTGCTTCAGATTTTTATGGAAAATGTGATTTTATTTTTCAAGATTCTTTGATGAATTTAAAGTTGCATTTAATTGTAACAAATCTTTTGTGACATTATAAATGTCTTTACTGTCGTGGCTTTTAATTAATTTTATGCATCCTTGCTGAATAAAGTATTAATTTATTTTTATTTTTTATTCTTACGGACCCCAAACTTTTGAATAATAGTTCACATACACGCATAAATACATACATTATACACACATACAAAACAGGGTTCAACATTTTAACCTAAAGCGTTATTCTTAAATGCTTATTATGATTTTAAAAAGTAGCCATTTATTGGACACTGGTGTTTTATTGATGTTGTTGCCATTGTATGAATGGGCAATAATGCACTCAAGTGATTTTTAACAAAGATGTAGGACAATTCAGCACTTAAAAGCACTCCTAAACCAAGGTTAAAATTACCTTAACACAACAAAATAATTGGCTTACTGCTTTATTAATTACTCAGTTTTTAAATGAATAACCCTACATGATGACCAGATAAAATATTGCCATTTATAACATCAGGTTTTAAATGATCATGCATATTAAATCAATGCATGACCAAAGAACAGTCAAAAACATCATGTGCATTAGTTGGGTTATCTAGAAATCATTCTGATCGATATCGAAGAACTCAAACTCACTGACAATTGGATCTAGTATTGCAATTCTTCAGAATAAATCGAATTAAGTCATTTAGAGAAAAACGATCAGTTACATCTCAGCAATTGGAGTGACACAACAACAGTAGATGAGAGCTCAAGCATCAACAGGAACGATTTATTATAGCATGTCGCGGTCATGGAAGTGCAGAACTGACTCATAAACAATCTCATGGACACGACAGAGACAAGCTTCAGCCGTCACAGCCCATCACTCACACAGACACATCTCTTCTGGACCCGAACAACACAAACCACTAGGGGCGTAACGATACCCTCATATCACGATACTGAACTCACGATACGATATTATTGCGATACTCCAAGACACATGATAAAAGGTTAACAAAAAATGTACTGTTGATTAAAATGCTACATTTGGTTTTACATTGTGTGTGTAAATGAATAAGTCTTGGACTTGATGCTGAAACCCAAAGCACAGGACAATAGAGACACCAGAACAACAATATTCATGATTCTGAAGCTGAAAATACTGAATTATTTTAGACGAATATGCTTCTATTGTGTTAATATACTACTGACTAGATATATTTAAAACAATGTCGGCCACTTTTTACTGGTAACATCAGATATTTGACAGAGTGCAGTTTTTCACCAGATATTAGCATGATGACAAATGTGATTTTGAATATTTTGCTAAATTTAGTCAGCTTTTTCATTGAACTTTCACAATGCTACACTAATAATAGTAGTAAGGCTTTCCTATGTGTACATATCAACGTACAATTTTGCCTGTATTATTGGTGTCCCCTTCAAAAATTGCTCTTGAGAAATGTTATGTTTGAGAAATGTTATGTCCAGCTTTGATCAGTACACAAGTGTTACACATAATAGTAGCCAAAAGTAATACACCACTTTACCACGTTATGGTTTAACAAGTATTATGTGCAAAATAAACAGTATAGCACACACAAAAAAGGATGATTTCATAATCATGCTTGGATTGCTTGCTATTGTGATATATATACTGTATATATTCATGTATGTGTGTGTCTGTGTACCAGTAATTTGACAAACAATTTCACTTAATATTATAATCCTAGCTAAATATTCACAAATGCACATCTAATAATAATAATAATAATAAAAACATAATAAATGAAATAGCATGTCTTCATACTATTTAATTTATATGTATAATAATAATTTTACAATATTTCTTATTCTTATTATTATTATTAATGTGCATTAAGTAAAATCAGATAGTATGGTAACAAAGTAAAATAAATGCCCCACCCACCTTTTCGATCGAAAAATCTGGATCCTAGCACTTCCGCTTTCGTAATCCAGCACGTCACTCTTCCGCTTTCAATTTTTTTTCACTCGCAGCCAGCTCGCTAGCATTAGCCAGTTAGCCAAAGACGGTAATTTAACTCCACTTCGATTCACAGCCCATTTAGAACGCGATCAAAACGGCACCTCATCATCTTTAGTACACTAATATCCCGCTATATGTAAAAAGAATAGATATTTAAGACGCGCCAGAGTCCCTTCAATTGATCTGTCATGTCTGAGTTTGACAGGAAGCTCACTCATCCCCGCTGCTCGCGCTTAAATACGCTATGGCGTCCGCAGAGAGCATGCGCAGAAAATGGGCGGGGCTTTTTTCCCCTGACGCCGCATTGAACTATGGTAGATGTAGTTATAGGGTAAAATGCCACCCTTAAGAATAATGTGTGTTTACTTTTAATCTGTAACATATTTAAATATAAGTTTAGCATGTGCAGATGATGATGCATCAGCCAATGTAGGAAATAAATAGAAACATTTGCTAATTTAGTTGTTATAGAACAAAATGCAGAATTATTCAAAGAGTATATCTTACCCCACTACTGGGGTAAACTTTTACAGGTTGAATAAATTATACCTTTGATATAATTTTTCATAAATGTCGTCATAAATGTAAAATACTGAATCAACTATTCTATTTAAATTTGAATTTTGATCACTTAGTTGAATAATTAAATAACCGATGACAGAAAAAGCAGAAACATATATATATATATATATATATATATGCACAAAATACTAAATGCACAAAACATAAATACCTGTAGAAGAGAATTTGATATTTTGAGACATTGTCTTTATCACTCTTCTTTGTATTTTGTGCATATGTAGTGTAAGTTTGTGTATGACACTGAATGTTGTTGTCGTTATTTTTACATTTTCGCAAATGTCATTTTAAAAACATGCAAGTCCCAACTAGCTTTGAAATTTCTATAAAATTATTGTTTTAACGATAACAAACAATGTTCTGTTGTAGTGCCTCATGAAAATGGCAAAACAAATTATCAGAACATAAATACAATAATGTTGAAACTTGAAAAGTTAGTTATTTTATTCAAATAAGCATTTAGACATTTTTATTGGTTTTAAAGAATTACTACTAAAGTACATTGCATAAACAAAAATAAGAAAAGTACATAATAAACAAAACAGTGACAAACTTAAAAGCTAAATAAAAACATGAAAATGTTTACAAATGGAAACACATTTTACAGCTTTCTTATTTTTTAAACAATGTTATATTTATGTAGTGTTAAAATTAAAAATTTAAAAACAAAGGCTCATTTTTTTACCTTTATGAATACAACAATTTGCTAAAAGAAGTAGAAGATTAATTAAGAAATATTCCTTATGATAAGATTTGTCATAGGATAAAAACAAAACAAATAAAAGCCCAGTTGAAAGCTGGGCATGATGTGAGCCTTAATAAAAAGAACAGAAATCTGACCAAAAACAAACTGAATGAGAACAACTTAAAAAAAAATGATTCAATGTTTCAACATGCAAACCACAAAATGTACAAAAGCGTTTAGACTTTTCCTCAGATTTAACTGCGATCAAAAGAGCATGCGCGTGAAGGTGGGCGGAGCCTGGAGATATTTCCCCACTCGCTGTTGAACTCTGGGAAATGTAGTTTACGTCATCATTGTGTGTTCCATCGTCGCAGTGACGATATAACGCGGGTGTCATGTTCAAAACATACAAGTCCCGAGTATCTTTGCGATTAAATGATCGCCGAGACGTTTTCCCCCGATTTCATCATCCAATAGGAAACGAGCGGGGCGGTAAGTGCGCGCGCAGCAGCCAATGAGCGCGCGCGGTGTCCACAGTGGGCGGTTTGTGTGTATCCTTCAGTCCGTTTCAGACGCGAGGAGGAGGAGGATTAAACACAGAGAAAACGAGTGCGATTGCGGAGCTATTTCGTCGGATTCGCATCCCGACACCTTTCCTACATTTTCGGACGACGTTTCCAGCGTTGATCGTCGATGATTTTCCTCGATTGTCCAATGGATTACTAATTTAACGGAGGAACATCGCGATCCGTCGGATACATCAGGTAGGACATCATGTTGACCAGCTAAAGTCTTAATGGAGACGGAGATCGAAAGAAAACTACGCTGCGTCGAGCTTCAATGTTTAACTAAATGATCACTTGTTAACATTATTCACGCGACTGCATTTTAATCGTTTACTTCTAATTTGACAGCGAGACGCGAAGCGCTGTCGATCAGAGGTTTTGTTAACCTTGTTTTCTCGCTGGCTGAAAGGTTTACGGCGTAAATAGTGCATCTAGACAGCGGGAGACTTTTTCTTCGCCTTTATTAGTTTGTTAATAGTCGATGTAGCAGACTGGGCAACTTTGGGCTTCACTTGTATCGCCGTCAGCAGATGTTGTGTTGGAATTCGCGAAAAGACTCGACCACTTTCTTTTTGCTGCTCGGCATCAAACAGCTCATGGGGAAACACTGCCTTGCTGGATCCCTTACGTAAGGCTTTGTGCGATCAAAAGAGATATTTAGACTAAAAGCGTTAAAATCTCTGAGTGCTTGAATTGGGATTATCTGCACAATAATCGTAGCGAACTGGAATCGGTCACGCGCTCTTTAAAACTCTCGCGCACGATTGTCTCTTCGAATGAATCAACAATCTTGCAGTTTTCGATTCCGTACGTTAAATTATCGCCTATTTTCTGGAAATTAAGCTTTTATTACGAGCTCTAACGTTAACGTTACCTTTCTAAGGATAAACCTAGTCGATCTACGGATCTTTTTGAGCGTGAGCAGAAATGGCTGGCGACTCGAGGAAGGCTAGTTTTCAGCAAGCAGATTTTCATCTCTACCGTCGGGTAACTTAGTTGTCAACCTAATTGTTATATTTGCCAAGATAATCGGTTGCATTTCGACGGTTAGTCTGAACGCGACAGTTATTGTTTGAACTGACATTGTCGTTAGGCTCACGCGTAGCGACGCATTTGTTTTCCATTCAGTTGATGTCGAAAGAAAACAAGTCCGATTTCCCCGATCGCAAGCAAGTTGTACAAACCCTGTTTGGGCTTGACCTTGTACGGAAAGCTATTAGATCGTTCATTGTGTTACACATAAACCGTCAGCATTTTGTAAGCCGAGCTTTGTCGCCTCCATCTAAACGACGAAAGCTGTCTCGTGTCAGTTTCTTTGTGATTTAACGTTAGCTAACTGTCTAGTTTTCTCCATTCGGCTTTATTCGAAATGGCAATGTCGCTGTCGTCCCACTTCATGAAGTCAACACGGCTTGCAGTGTTAAAGAGTGGGGGCGACATATTCCGTTCCCTTTGTATGTTCAAACCTGCTCTGAACGTCGCAATGATAAGAATGTCGATGTCAAGCGACTGCAGTTGTGTGGCTCAGAAATGGCGTCATAATGCTGAAGCGCAGTCGACATCATACGTGCACGCACGGACTAACTGTAAAGCTACCTCACTCGGTTAACTTTCTCTAGTAGTTGTTTTACTCAATTGTAATGCTGACTCCTCAACTCCGTTCGCCTGTAGAAGCGCTTCTGTGGTCAAAAAATAAAATCACGTTGATTCCGAAGTGACACGCGGTCATTATATAAACGGCTGAAACACTTATGGCTTAATGGTTCTGTAAGCAACTACCACAAATAAAATGTCCGCTATATCACTGAATATGTGTCTTTACAAATCACAACTCTCTGTGACAGCCACGGGCTCTGTAAACAGCTAAAAGAGTCAGGGGAGCGGTCCGTCCTGGTCTTAGCCAATAAGAAACGTGCTTTGTCCGTCAATCATTTTGTGCTGACATTGCTGGCATGTATGTGGAGGGCGGAGTATTGATGTGATGGGGGGGTTGTGTTAATTCAGTGACCAAGTGTGTTGGAAGTTAGCAAATAGCCTGAAATCGTTTACAGCACTTTTAAACCTTAAAGGGTTAGTTCACACGAAAATGGAAATTATCCCATAATTAACTCAACCTCAAGCTATTCTAGCAGGTGTATATGTCATCATATATACACAATCAGAATATATTCAAAAATATCCTGGCCCTTCCAAAGCTTTATAATGGGAGTGAATGGTACCCAAAAAAGGGTTATCCATCCATCATAAAAGTAATCCATTCGACTCCAGGGGTTAATAAAGGCCTTCTGAAGCGAAGCCATGCGTTTTTGTACGAAAAATGTCCATATTTATAACTTTATGAACTATAATCACTAGCTTCCGGTAACGGTCGTACACAAGTCTAGTTCCGGTGGAAGAGTGACCTCTCCCGACGCATAATTTATTGACGAACGTGGAAGCGCAGAGGATAGAGCAAAACAAAACACCGGTCACAAATTTGTTTGAACCGCGAGAGGCCCAATAATCACTCTGATTATGTTCGGTTGAAAGAAGAAAGTCATGTACACCTAGGATGGCTTGAGGTCAGGATGAGTAAATTGTGGTGAACTAACCCTTTAAAATGACCAATTAGACTAGATTTTTTTCAGTCTTTTTTGTAATTGCAAATGCAGGGACTGTTTTCAAACAGGTTTCCACTGAACACTTCTCCTGTCTGCCATTGGTTGACAAATAAATAGTTCTGGGCCCCAATTTAATAGTTGAGTCAATATTGCAGTGTCGGACTCGGTGCACAGTGTTTTTTACTCTTCAATGAAATTAATCAACTACCGTAATAAATGAGTTGTCTCTGTAAATTAAGCTATGGTAGGAAAAAAATATGACGTTGAAAAATTGCGCACATCACCTTTAACCATGTAAATGTTGGGTTGATTTTGATGTGTTCAAAGTAGACTTCAGGGCTGTAGTAAAATATTGCTGTTATTTCTACCATTATTTTTACTGTTACTATTACAAGAACACAATGGTGAATACCTGCAACCTTTCGGTAACCAGACCAGATCAGCAACCACTAAGCTTTATTACCTCTTCTTTGCGAACATACAAACCTAAAGCTAATTTATAACAACTAGAGACAGTTTCCTGGCTGTTAACAATAAAAACCTTTTCAACAGTTGTGTTCATATTACTTTGTGATGTTCATCAATGAATGTCACTTTGGATAAAAGAGTCTGCAAAATGTAAAGGTAACACTTTACAGTAAGGTCTTATTTATTAACATTAGTTAATGCACTAACTAACCTGAATGAACAATATATTTTTACAGTATTTATTAACCTTTGTTAATGTTAGTTAATAAAAATGTTCATGTTAGTAGCCTACACAGTACATTAACTAATGTTAACAGATCGCTACAACGTTTAATAAAAAAAATGGTAAAAATGTATTGGTAAACTTAATATTGAGATTCCCATTAATATTAATATATGCTATATGTTGTTCATTGTTAGTTCGTGTTAACTAATATTAACAAATAACAACTTATTGTAAAGTGCTATCAAAGAATAATGTAAATTAGACTAAGCTATATCTTTATCTTAAATCAAATCGCCAATATTGCTATGATTCGTTATAGTAATTAATTATCAATAATTATGACTGATTGAGTTTTGTAATTGATTTGAAAATATAATGCCGCACGCTGGACTTGAATGTTTCCTGTTGGTCTATATTGTCTGTGCACTACTTCTGAAAACGACGTTCGTCTGTTATAGGACAACTTAGTTTGAATAAACGAGCAGACACTGATTAGCTACTTGCTCTACGTTTATTTAAAATTAACAGCAAGACAACTAGAAGTGAATGTGTTTTCCATTAAATGAATCACACACAGTAAACAAATCCTTAACAAAAAAAACAGGCCTATTCTGGTGATGCGGTGGCGACTCATGTAACATGTAAGGGTGGCGCTACCAATAAAGCACCTAAAAGCTGTCACAAAGACCAGGAAAAGTAATGATTATGAATATGTAAAATATAGCAAGGAGATATTTTAATTGTTTATTAATAAACAAGTGTTTTCTTTGTCGGCTAAGATGAAGTTGACGATGCTGACTCGCGATGTTCAGTAGTGAACGCGCCAGAGAGAAATGCACATTTCATACGGATTACATTAGCAGAGAGCAGTCTGTTCGGTTTGAATTGTTCTGTTTAAAAGTAGACATGTCTGTGAGGCAAGTACCTTATACGCTGAGTTTCGGTTCATTTATTAGACAAGAGTCCAGTTCACGCGCCGGCGCCTCCGTGTCGTGATTATCTATCGTCTGCTATATTTACTTCTTATTTATTAAATCCAGGCAATTGGTTGATGAAACATTGATTAAAATTTAAGATACCATTAATACAAAACGAAATTCACTTTAAAGGTGCTATATGGAACTTTTCTTCTAAAATGAATCCTTTTTTTATTGCCTGTGTGTGAAGGGGTTGTAATCACACATTAAAATGATCCACTTGTCGAGTTTTGCTATTACCTCTGAAGGCCAGTATTCCTATTTCTATGTGAAGTCTCCGGGTCGGATTTACCGCGAAATCCAACGGATGTGACGTGCATGCGCGCTCCCGAGCCTCTCTCCTTATATACAGTCTATTGTAGACGGTCAGGGAGTTACGTCCGGTTAAAGGCGCACGTTTTTCGGCTTATATCTCAGTCAATCTTTGATCAATATTTCCAAGACTCTAATCGGTGCTGGACGGTGCCTTTCGAACGAGCCCACCCCCGAGGTCCAACTCGCCCGGCTCCCCGAGTTATAGCCGTTAAAATCGGGGGTCCCAGCGAACGGCGATCCGGTAGGGGGCATCCCCGAGGCCCGCCACTCTAGCGTTCGGGCAAGGGTTCCCTTGGGACCTCCTCCCCCGAATTTGAGCTCTCTGGGTCTTTGCGTTCCAGAGATACGAGCGATTTTCTTCTGAGATCGTGACGTCACCGGCGTCCGCAATTTTGCAGCGCGCCCGATGGTTTTCTGCTAATATCTCCGCGAAAACACCACCAAAAACTATGGAACTTATATGGTTCTTTTCAGCCCGACTAGATGGTCCCAACGAGCTCGGTGCTCGCCGAATTTGTCTAGTATTCGCCGAGATATTTGCGTAATAGACGGTATTGTCTATGAGTTTGAGCACGAGCGCTCTTGTAAAATTTGGTTGCAATCTGAAACATCACCACTAGAGGCCGCTAAAAGTTACGTAGAGCACCTTTAAAGAAAGGTTTTGTGCTTTCTGTTTGAGGTCTCTGTGAAAGTTTGAATGCTTTCAGAGCGGTTACGTCCGTAACGGAGAACTGTCACGTCCGTAACATTGTTTTTTCCTCATAAATGCGAACACGAAAAATAAAATAAAATGAATATTTTATGTTCTGTGGAGACTACAGTTAGGCTACTCATAATTTGTATTCTGAATACGTAACAACGGTACATGTATTCTGTTAGTTAGTTAGTTAGTTAGTTAACCTTTATTCATCCCCACAGTCAGAAATTCAGGAAATTGGTTACTCCCCAACACTGATATTAGTAGCCTATATAACCCTATCTGCAAGATATTTTAATAACACGGTTTTGGCGGTTATAGAGTTCTAATGATGGTGTTCAACTATAACCGTCGGTCTCACGGTTATATAATAACCGTCACACCCCTAAATGAAATGGGGGAATATTTGTGTAAAAAGAGCTTCAGAATTATGAATATTGTTATTCTGGTGTCTCTATTGTCCTGTGCTTTGGGTTTCAGCACCAAGTCCAAGACTATTCATTTACACACATTTACACACTCGGTGGCTGGTCAAGAAATGTTTTAGTTTTCGCCATCCCTATTCGGTACGGCTCACTTGTGGCGCTTTTCCACTGCACGGTACGGTACGGCTCGGCTAAGTATGCCTCGCTTTAAATGGTACCACCTCTGTCGAGGTTCCAAGCGTACCGTACCGTACCGATACTAAAATGTGACGTGAACACACTGCAGATCACTGATTGGTCAGACAGAATCGTCACTACCAGCGTCATTGTATTTGCGAGACATCAAACCCGCTAGATTTAAATAGCCAGTAACAGCCACCGCTCTAGCACCTGTTTTAAAACTACTTGCTTGAAGAAAAATGAAAGAAAGAAAACTTCCAAAAAAGAAATGGCTGAATCGTGGTCAGTGGACGAAGTGCAGACGATCCTCTCGTTGGTTGCCGAGGAGCGGATAAACTATAATGGTCAGACTATAATCCCACACACTTTGAAGCGGTACGAACTGCAGTGGAAAAGCAAACCGAGCTAAAGCGAACCGAGCCGTGCCGAGTCGTACCACGCAGTGGAAAAGCAAACCGAGCTAAAGCGAACCGAGCCGAGTCGTACCACGCAGTGGAAAAGCGAAGCGAACCGTGCCGAGCCGAACCGTACTGAGCCGAACCAAACCGTACCACGCAGTGGAAAAGCGAAGCAAGCTGAGCCGTACCGAGCCGTACCAGCAGTGGAACCTTTACACTCATCTGTTCGGTGTCTAGCTCTCGGTCTCATTATAAATATGTGTTCATGTCTTTCAGCTGAAGACCTGAAAGTGAGTTAACTCAAGAGGATCACCGTGGACGGAGATGAAGGTAATGCTCCTGAACTTTGATGAAATGAAAGATGAAATGCTTGAGGTCAGATGAATAGTTAAAGAATATGCCGAATTGCCGAGCTGACTTGTCTATAGACATTGGTTTACATCACAGCACGACAAAACCATGCTTTACTTGCTTTTGTCAGTTGCAGTTTGTACTGGGAGAGACATTCTCATTTACCTGGACAATTTGTATTTTTGTTATGTCATTAGTATTCTTGATCTGTTTTCCTGGAGGTGGAAGACGTGAATTGTATGTTGTATCTTGTCGACTTTTGATAAATGCTGCAAGCTTGAAATTTGATTTCATGGGGTTTATAAGATCCTCATTGCTTGTTTTTAAAGTTTAAGCATTAGTATTTTTTGGTAATGCATTTTAAACCACATTTTTATTGTGTTTCGATCTGTGTCTGCTGTTTTTGTTTAAACAAGAATCTTTCCTTTGTGTAGCACTGAATCCATTTAAATGGTCACGGTGTTGAATTTTGCATAAGAATTTTGCTCCGAAGTGCAGACATGTTCCCACAGACGTGCTGCTCTCCGGTAACTTCACTGCTCGGTACAGAAAACATGAACGCTTTGCTTCCTGATTTTCTTTTGGTCTATTTCTATCTATAAATTCATCATTGGAGGAAATGTAATACCAGTCGGCTCTTCGGTTGTTTTCAATTTAAAACATTTATGCTTTTGTTTCCATGGTTACTAGCGACCAGATCGTTGCCTGTAAAATGTATATCATTTTGATTAAACTAGGTTAAATAACAAGGGGCAGTGTAAGGAAGAGAATAGTCCAGTGGATGGCGAAAGCAATGTTGAGGTTAAAGCATGCTTTGTCAGGGCAAGAATTTAAGGGCCTGTTTGGCTGTTTATTGGGGGTGGGAGTCTTTTGGAATCTCACATTTAGATTTAAATCTATTCTTGGGGTCATGATTCGATAAAAAAAAAAACGATTTTAGATTTTGAATTGAATTTTGATTCAATATGCATTAATCTGAGCACCTGATCAATGAACTCCACATGGATCCTTCACAGAAACGGCTGATCTAAAATGGCCCTTTAGTCCTTGAAGCCCCCTCCGTATGTATAAGAAAACTTGTGTCCCCAATTAATTGATATTTAATACAACTCATAGGTGTAATTAAACTTTAAGTAAAGTTTCGTTAAATTATTATTTTTCAATCTCATGTTTCAGTGATTATCAGCTGGTTCCTATCAGTGGCTGATCGGTTGGAGTTAGAAAAATATAAGATGTGTTGTTTTATTCTCAATATTTAGTGATAGCCTCATATACAGGATATGTTAATTCGACATTCATTCGATATTTGTCATTTGCTCTCTTATTTGAACTTTTGTCATTAAAATAGATTCGTTTTTTTAATTGGCAAAGTTCAAAAACTCATACATTTAAGGTATGCTAGCTAGTTTATTGCTGCATCATCAAATAACTTCTATTGAACATGGATCCATTTAACAATCATCAGGCCAACATAAATACAGCAGAACAAAAATGCATATGAAATAAACAGTGCTTTTCAGCTAGGTCTAAGTGTTCAGGTACAGAAATAAAGTAATCAAATGTAAAATTATATTCTTCATTGTTTAAATTATAAATATTAGGATGCTGTCACTTTAAGAGCGGCACAGATCCAATATACTGATACACAAGTGTTTTATTTCTCAACTGTTTACGTTCATTTAAGACTTAACCGACTGTTACAAGGATACAGGCATCGCAAACTCTGAATTGACTTGACAAAAAAAAAGACAAGTAAACAGTCAGTAAGAAAGTAAGAACAAATAAATATTACAAACGATAGCTCAAGTAAATAAAATAGAATAAAGATACTAATTAAATAAACCGTGCTTTAAGTTTTTCAGGTTGGTCTAACAGTACTATTCAGGTTAGAAATAAATCAAATGTAAAATATACACTGCATAGTCTTCACTGAGTAAATAAATACAGATGAATCCTTACAATTAAATTTACAAAAGTTATTCAGTCAAGAGCAGTGAGTGATTTTTCTCTCGTCTTTTGTTGTTTGACTAACATTAATGATGGACGGCAGCTGCTTTATTAGGTTGCTGTCACTTTAAGACCGAATGCATGGATCCAATATACTGTTACATAGGGGTGGGCGGTATGACCAAAATTCTATTTCACGGTATGACTAATTTTATTTCATGGTAACGATATATTTCACAATATAGTTATTTATATATGTACTTATTCTCGAAAAATCGACAAAAAGGGCTTTGTATAATAAATAAACCCAAATACTTTAGAAATGAAAAGTACTTCACATTGTTTTCTGTTTCTCTTATTTGGTCAATTATTTCTTTGGTAAAAAATTTTGATAGCTAAATATAAACAAAACACACTCATCAACTTTTAGATGAACTGCCCCCAACTGATTGATATTAAATACAACTCCTATCGGTGCAATTAAACTTTAAATAAAGCGTTGCTGAATAATTTTTCAATCTCATGTTATGCTTTACTTCATCAATCAGTTTATAATATCTGAATATTTTATATTGAACTATTCTATTCATGATAAATTAGTTATTTCCTTTTAATTTTGTAGGATAGTAATACTAGTTATGTTTAAATGTGTTCCCCGGTACATTTTTGCCATGTCTGCTTATAGGCTACATATGCGTTTTAAGGGGCTTGTTTTGCCCTTTTTGTGATCTGGCAACCCGTCACCCTGCGCTTTAATCAATATAAGTTCAGAAGTGACTAGAAGGAGAGCAGCAGCAGTTTGAAAACCGAACAGCAGCTACTGTTAGTGTTGACAAAGTAGCCTAGTTTAAATTATACACACCTTGTAACTGCGTCATTATTTGACCATAGCCCGGTGAACACCGCGCTCCCTCAGTGCGTGTGCACGCGCGCGTCTTCTGCATCAGTAAAATGCGATCGGTTAATTTGAGTGTCAAGCTGTAATCACGTATCGAATCAAAGGAAGATTTTATCAGCTGGTTCGGTGGCCAATTGTTTGGACTTAGAAATATATAACTCGCGCTGCACATTTAGTAATTTTGCCTCAGATAGGCTACAGGATAGGCATTCACTTTAACAAGCCGGTTGTTCATTACCACGGCAAACTGTTTGCGTGTTTAAAAACTATACATAAGAGACGGAAAGATACAGATAACTATACATTATTTAAGGATATTTCTATTTGTTACGATATTGATATATGAACTGTTGTTGTCAATTAATGCTTTGCGAGCATGCACTCTGTAGCCTGGGTGCTGCACTGCTCTAGTTTAACTGCTGCGCGTGCGCCTTTCCCCCCGAAAATATCACATTAACAACAACAACCCTTTAGAAAATGTAATTCCTTTGTGGATCCTCTTGATCTGCTTTCTCCGTGTTTCTTTTTACAATTCTCAGTGTTTCAGTCTCACGCACGTTGCACGCGAGTTAACCACGCCCACTTATTTGCATTTCGCGGTATACACGGAATAAAAAAATCTGTTACGGTTGACATTTTCTACCGCGGTAACGATATATACCGTCATACCGCCCAGCCCTACTGTTACACATGATTTTTATTTCTCAATTGTTTACATTCACTTAAGACATAACTTAAAGTGAGAGAAGAAAGAGCACAGCTGGTGTTGGTGTATCGACTCTGCGGAAAAGGAGTACTGGGACCATTTCAGTTTAGATATTTTTGACAACACTAAAGTGCATCATGCAGCCTAAAAGCCCACTGTGTACATGCATTACGCAGGATACTGGCTTCAGTCCTCAACAACGCTGTGATAAAAATTCATGGCAGGGACGTGGAGGTGCAGTGGCCACTGAGTCACGCACCATTAGCAAACTCCAACACTTTTAGCTTCCACCCCTGTAACATATGGTCATGCCCAGCAGCGGGGATGACAGCATGAAGATTATCACACAGATCCATCATGCACTAGTGGTCAAGTCGGTGGCGGCACTCGGATTCTCTGTTGGATGTGGTTGCTGTTATCTGTTATTTGAATGACCGTGTGTGTGTGGTACAATGAGATTTAACCATCTGCTCCACTGACTGACTGACTGTGAGTTTGAGGACTAACCTGAGGCTCTTATTATTCACATTGTTCATCAAGCTGCTCATTTGACTGTGAACTTTTACTGCTCTTTTAGTAATCTTACTAATCTTTTAGTATTATATCTGGGAAGAGAAGGCTGTCTAATTGTCTTGCTTACATCGTTTCTCACACACTAGATAGTAGTCTGAGTACATTAGCAGCATCAACACTTGTTCAGTGTCACGGCCAGCTCGTTTCAAGCCACAACATAAGAGGGATCATACACCAGCGTTTAATGAATACAAGTTGATTTATTATTTTAAACAAATACATCAATAAACCAAATAACATAAGTCTAGGGAGAGTAAAAAAACAAACAAATTAAATAACGGTAACAAAATCTTAAAGCTACATGATATATGAAATGTATGAGGAGGATCGAAAGAAAATAAATCAGTGAGATGTTACATTGTGGTGGAGAGCTGCTCCTGAGAGAAACTATCTACTAACCTCAATCAACTTATCTACTGCATTCCCCTAATTATCAATTAACATGAGGAGTAAGGATGCCAAATTACAAGCATTCCCATGATCAATCGTCCATTAACAGTTCAATACAAATCGTCCATTTAAATGAATCAATGAATGGATTAATCATTAACCTTAATGCTGTGAGATGGTCTACTAGTGGCATCTATTCGCCGGCGTGCGCCAATGCCACTTAAACACCGGCTTCCTCAACCTAATGAAAAGCTTTTTTAGTCTAAATTAAAGGCTAGTAGCAGGATTGTAAAATGAATCGATGTGATTATGGTCATTTGATCAAATTAAGCAAGTGTGCCGTAGTTACGTTTGTGATCATTTTACGTTAAATGTAGGGCCTTATCAAATCCGTTTTATTTTTCCCCAAATTCCGTTTTGTCCATTTTAATTTTTAAATCTGCCTTTAATGTTAATGATTAAAATGTACACAAATAAAACAGGAATGACTTTAAATTTATTGAGGTAAAAGACATTTACTCTTACTTTTCAGCACAAATACTGCATGATGCAACATAACACTGCACTCTAAGTACTTCAAGTAACAACAAAATATGGTTATGAGCTTTAAACTGTCCAGTAAAATAAATTCTATTACAGGGCCTGAATTTCGTTTTGGAAAATGGGGGGGGGAATCCCCCTTAGATGATTCTCATAGTATTGGGGATAGTATTGTTGTTAAGAATTTACACATCACAAGAAAGCTTGATTTAAATTGTTTAATTAAATTGAAAAAAAGTAGCACAAATAAATACAATAGAATAAAGATACAAATAAAGAGAAAAGTTTTTGAATAGGTCTTACACTATACAGAAACTGAATAAAGTAATCAAATGGAAAATAACACTGGGTAGTATTTTAGTCCTGAATAAATTAAATACATAGGCTATTAATCCTGATTCCTTTAACTTAAAGCTATCTTTTGTTATTTTGACAACAAAATTAATGACAGACACATATGGCTGCCGTCACTTTAAGAGCTAGTGCACGGATCCTGTGTTCATTATACTGGCATGCGTTTTATGCTTATTAAAGACAAAAGCGACTATGTTTAGAGTATACTCACGAAGACCGAAATTGACAATTTTGCGTGTTAAAGCAATATAATCTGCGAAAAATAACTTTTTTTACTGGCCAGCTGTTTTTGAGGCGGATTTTCTATGAATGTGCGCCTGGAAAATAATCTCTCAGAGCGCGCGAGCACTGATTAGTTTAAAATCACTTGAATGTTTAAACTGGTAAGACTTAAAAAGACGTGCAAATGGTAAACTTCAGTCACGATGCACTGCTGGCCCGATTGTGCAAGTGAATATTCCGTCATGTCCCGACCTTACAGTCTATGGTCCCGAGTCCCGAGTCCCGACTCCTAAACGCGAGTGTGTGTTATGGCCGCAGCGCTTGATGCTTGCCTTGCACAACACATTTTGAGAAAAGAGACAGAAGACGCGGCACCGCTGAACACTCACGCTGTTTGTGAAATTGCATCTGGCAGATAGTTGTTAAAAGAATGATTTGATTTTATAATCTGTGTGGATTACGATTGTGGGAATTTCCCGCATTATAAATGGGAGACCTGCGGGAATGATTAGAATTATGGGCAATACCCGCAATCCCGCGCCGAAATTCGAGCCCTGTATTAGTTTATATAAAAGTCACACTCTGTCTCTCTCTCGCGCACTGTCGAGCTCGCTCTCGGACACACTCGGTCTCTCTCGCGCAGTGTCACTTCGCTTTTGTCCAGTCTGGCACCTCATAGACAGACGTGCACGGGTGTGTGTGTGTGTGTGAGAGAGAGAGAGAGAGACGCGTGAGTGACAGAGAGACGGAGGGAGAGGAGGGAAAGGAAATGCAACTGATGCGTTGCGTGTTTTAAATCGCGTTAAACAAAATGAACGAACCGCTATCGTTTATGTAGCCTATGGGAAACACTTTATAAAAGTCACGTGCGAACTGCTCGGCTTGGTACTTAGCCGAGGGCTTAGCGTCGAGTTTCTTAACTTTTTCGCCGACGAAAGCAGAGCCGTGGAGAGCCGGTTTGCCATGCTTTCAATGTTTTGATGCCGTCATTGGAGCTGAAATGACGGGAGGGGTTGTGTCGCCCAGATTTGCTTCCCCCGGTCTGCATTTTCACCAGACATGCGTTCTTCTCCCACACAAAAACAGAATTTCATTCCAAATATGTAAAATTCTGCGAAATTCCGCGTTAACACTAGATTCCGCATTAATTGGCCAATTCCGCGATTCCGTGATCGCGGAATTTATAGGGCCCTATAAATGGAGGTTATTAGGCCTGCACGATATATATAGCCTAGTTTTACCATCGATATACGACAATTCACCATGACGTCGCAACAGTAATAGACGTTCTTCCGGGTGGCAAAAGCCGAAGCGTTTCTATGGCAATGCTAGTAAATTGCTTGGAAGGGAAACCAACTGTCGACAGTAAAAATGTAATAAAAATAACTAATGTAATTAATATAATGCGTTTTTTTTATCATAATAACAACTGTGTTTAATGATATAAGTAAAAAATAAATATGATAAATATGTAATATAGTAGACCTACACATAATTAGCAAAATACTCTCTAGCTCTTTTTTTCTAAGCAAAATAACCCCAAACACAACACGTTTTCATTATCGTTTCAACTTTTATCAACAACAATGTTTTTAACTATGTAACTGTTACAGTAGCCGGCTGGATCTCTTCAGTTAGTCAGTAGAAGCCGCTCGCGTTCTGCCACCCGGAAAGGTGTATTGTTAAGGTGTATCCACCCTATTGTTTGTAAACATTCTGAAATGCCCTATTGCCATGTGCAATGTCAAGTGTTGGGATCGTAGTTGGTCCGTACAGACCAGGCACCAAGCTTCGAAACGGACGTGATTCTCGGCTTAAATGCAAAGTTGAATTATCAAAGAGCAAAAGTTTATTGTTTGCATGTGTTTTAGGTCCTGACCATTTTAAAATTCAAGTGATTTTAAACCAGACAGCGCAGACCGCACGTGAACACCGGATTCCCGTCTCTTCCGCCAGAAAAATATACACACACAATTATTTCAAAATGCTTGCCTACAAATATCCTCGTAGACACTCAAAGAAAATGGATGTATATCATTATATTGGATCTGTACATTAGCTCTTAAAGTGACAGTAAGATTCATTTACATATTTTTATGCAGTGTTGTTTTGCATTTGATTATTCGATTTCTGTAACTGAATATTGTTACTTACCTGAAAAACATAAAGCACTGCTTATTTCATTTGTATCCTTGTTCTATTGTATTTATCTATGCTTGTAATTTGTTCATTATGTTCTATGCAGAATTCACTCCCCTACAAAATCACCCCAATCGTTCTAGAATGATTAATTCTTTCCAAATAGTGCTATTCAAATCATCTAGTGAAACGGTTTTCATATTGCAATATATATCGCAGAAATACAAAATATCATAATATCATTTTTTTTTCAAATATCATGCACCCCTAATTCAAATGTAATATATATATATATATATACAGATTATTTCACAGACTCAGAAACCGATATAAAATGTAAACCTTGTAAACACACCTTCATTTTCAGGCTGGCTGTTGCATCCCTGGACTCCTGAAAGTTGCATAGCTGGCAATTTAAGCCGTTTTAAATCCACTATGCATCAGATATTTACACTGGGCGTTTCACTGGTGTGCCACCAGACCAGTTAATGGCAGTAGGAAATTATTGGACTGCAGACTGTCTAAAACTCAATGAGATCTCTGGCCAGTTGAGTGAGCACTACTGGTTGTTGCATGTAATTATATCACATTACATCACATCCTCAGTTATATGAACGCAGTGAGGAAGACATGGTGTGTGTGTGTGTGTGTGTGCTAATTTTGAGATGGTCATATCAGACACTTCCCACCCTCTGACACGATAATACAAAAGAAATGGCAGACACGGCCGCTGTTTATCTCACTGGTCTACTCCGTCGAGTGTGTTAACATCCGTCTGGATGTGTTGATGTCTCCTATCTCCATTCTGAGAAGCGTTTCATTTCACCTTGTGGCAAGAAATGCAGACATCGAAGTTCCCTCAACGAAACAGACAGCGCCGCGGAGAGATGATGACTGCAAATGGTGTATTTAACGGTTTTTGGCTATGCAAATGTAAATAAAACATCTCAGGACTATAAAAAAAACGTTCTTTGTGTGTGTATTAAGCAGAACGCCTGCAGGAGAAATACGAGTTTAGGCTGAATTGCAGTTCCTGAAAACAAATGGATATTGGATTGTATTAGTATTATTTATTTATTTACTATTATAGTATTCATATTTTGAATTGGCTTTTTGGCAGTTTTTTTATTTTAGTATTTCTATTTAACTTTAATTTCTTTCTTTTTTTGTGTAATTTTAGTACTTTTTCCACTTAATTGCCTAGTCAACACTTTTAATATAAATGTTTCATTGAAAGGTTATTTGTATTTCAGCTTTATTTCAATTAACAAAAGCTATTAGTTTATTAACAATAACAGCACTAATAGAAATGGCTCGATCCTTTTTATGTGCATTTTTTCCCCCATTGATCTCCAGTCACAAATGTTCTGCTCATGTAGAATAGTAATAGCTAATGTAAATATACAATAAAATAAAAAGCAAAGGTTTTCTGGAAATGTCTCCAAATTGTTCCTGCAAACCTTGCAAAATAAATAATTTTTGCGCTTATGTTCTATTCTATGTATATAATGGTGTTTTGCCTCGAGGTAAACACCCAAACCTCTTTTTCCTGCATGTAAGATAGGTCAGCAATAGCACAGACTAGTTCTCCAGTTTAAAGAATTGAACGGCACAACAAAGAGAGGCTTAAAAGCCGGGCTATTTTCTACCGTTTGGTCTTGAAGGAGCTTAATTCTTCCTTATTCCCCTCGATGTCTCATTGCTTGGCGAATAAGCCTAGTCATGGTTAGGTAAGAGTATTGTTTGGTTCTTGCTTTGAGATTTTGTCCCTGGCTGAAATAGCACCAGTGATTGCATTGGCGAGGTTTGTCTTTGTGTTCGCCGTCGCTCCTCGTCTCTTGTGTGCGGCTCGATCCATCAGATTGACCTATTTTGAGGAGGGTGATTTAAGGTTGGTGGAGAGACGGACATCTCTTGGCTGTTTCTATTTATAAAGTATGACACAGAAGACTGCCAGCGATGAAGACTAGAGCAACCTGTTCCTAACCCCTTCCTCTGTGACGACTGACACCCGTCTCAAATCCAGTGCTTTCAAGCCGCACGATCAAAAACACTTTTCAGTGACCAAAGGATATATATATTTTCCGGCAATATTCTGCTCGGAGAACTAGTAAGGTAGTTTATCTGGATTTTTCATAGCATTGTTTATACAATGTTTAGTTATTATAACATTACAGTTATTTTAGTATTATTTTTTATAATATTTATATATTTTATGTCGTTTTTTTAATTATATTTTTTACTTCATTTCAATTTTAAGTTTTTGGCATTTTGTTGTATTTTTTAAAATATTTTTATTTAGTATCTATTTAGCTTTAATTTAGATTTATTTCAGTTTTAGTTAATACTGAAATAGGGATGCACGAAATATATCAGCCACCATATCGGTATCAGCCAATATATGTTCATTCTTAATGTTATCATTAACGGCCCTATAAGACAATTTGGCTGATATATTAAAGCCGATAAATAATGAATTATTTCCTTCAGATGAGAAACTTCAGATACAAAATGATGTTCAACATGATGGTTTTGAATTGCTTGAAATATGATTGTAATCACTTCAAAAAGGAAAATACGTTTAAATGCAACATGTGCTGTCATATAGGCAACATAAAATTATAATGAGAACATTATAATTGTGTTCTTGGGACTTTAATGGTGAGACTTTGGTTTTTGTAATCAGGCTCTCAAAAATGATATAAAAATTTGGATTTAGATTTATCAGCCAATATATTGGTTATCGGCTTTCAAATATAAAGACTTATCAGTATCGGGCAAAATTTTTATATCGGTGCATCCCTATACTTAAACTTATTTTATATATATCAATATGGCTATAATTGTTCTTGTAGTTATTATTAAAGAAATATATTAGCATTGTAATATTTTATTGTAAATTAAGAAAATGAATATAATTAATTTTACATACTAAAATTTATAGCCTTTTTAATTTTCAAGCATTAATCCATCAAACATTTATTTTGATGGTAAACCGCAGGCATCCCTTAAATCTGCTTTTTTTGTTAAGTGCTTCTCATTACAAATATGTGTTTATGGTTGATCCATGAGTGCGGAGTTATTGATTTGGCATCAAGTTAAAAATGGAGTAATTGCGTAATAGTGCATGAGCGACTGAATGTGAGCAAAACGTTGTTACATAACGGATAAAAAGGGTAATTTCTGCCCGCATGTTTTAAATCTCTGGTGTATTTCTGTCACTTGGCTGGTGTTTTTGCCCCCAGCCCTGGTGAACGTGTAACCCTTCCCTCCAGCACTGTTGATCAAACGCTGATGAACGAATGTGAAGAGGCGTCCTGCTGCTACAGAGCGTCTGCTGGTAATTTCGACCTCTGGGAGATGAGGTCGTGATTCATGGAAACTGAACAGATTTGGATATGTTTGGTTGTGATGGTGGGAGGCATATTTGACAGATTTTGTGGTTCAAAGGAGGCTGTCTGGCCTTGAGTACTTGTTAATCGCCATGTTTGATGTTGAAGCCAGAGGCAGACTTAACCGAACTCAACTGTGGATTATTGAAGCAGCCCAACACCGTTCCCGCATGGTCATGACAACGTTTTCTTTTCTTTTCTTTTCTTTTCTATACTGACTTTAGAAAAGGACATTCAAGATCCAGAACTTTATACAACCAGTAGGTCAGACTATGGGTGAACCGTGGTCAATGTAAAATGAAGATCAATGCACATTCTGTATTAATATAATCTACATTCCAGTTGAAAACCTACAGTAACTGAGCTATATTGACAGAATTTTTTTTATTTTTTATTCTAGAATCTATGTTTAAACTAATTGTTAATAAATTAAATTATTTATTAAAGTCCCCATGTGGTGAAAATCAAGTGTTTAATGTTGTTTATATGTCTATGTGGTGTTTTTAATCTGCTTTAAGACAAACCATGTGTAAGTTCATAAGTCGACAGCATTGCTGAGTATTTTCTGCTTAAAACTGCAGTGAACCAAAGACAGCTTTAAAAACACGGTTTGAAATCGCTGGTGTTTCTGACGTCACAAACGACCTTGTAACCAATCAGATCAACGTGTGATCGTCAACCAGTGGATCTCTGAGCTGAGTGAGTGAGTGGAGGCGGGGCTCATTTGCATATTCATAGAACCGCACATACTAAATGAGGCAAGAGTGTCGAGTTACATTCAAGCTATTTTAAGGCATGAATAAAATGTTTTAAAAGATGTTTTCAAGGTGAATGCATACCTTCACTATAGGGGTCAAACAACTAAAAATCAAGTCAAGTCAAGTCACATTTATTTATATAGCGCTTTTCACAATACAGATTGCATCAAAGCAGCTTCACAGTGATAACATGAAAGTAGTACAACACAGTTCAATAATATTGTTGAATATTAAATATCCCCAACTAAGCAAGCCAAAAGCAAGGCGACAGTGGCAAGGAACCAAAACTCCATCAGATTGGATGGAGAAAAAAACCTTGGGAGAACCCAGGCTAGTCAGGGGCCAGTTCTCCTCTGGCTAACAATAAGTCAGGAATCTTGGTGTGTCTCTAGAGTCAGACCTTAGTTTCAGTAGTCATGTCAAAGCAATCTGAAAAATAGTGCAAGAATTACATGCTTTGTTTCCAGTCAAGACTTAGAGAAACGTGTGCATGCTTTTATCACCAGCAGGGTGGATTATTGTAATGGACTCCTCACTGGCCTTCCTAAAAAGACCATCAGACAGTTGCAGCTCATACAGAACGCTGAGCAGAACCAGAACATATGAACACATCACACCAGTCCTCAGGTCTTTACACTGGCTCCCAGTTACATTGAGGATTGATTTTAAAGTATTATTACTGGTATCATTCCTGGATAGGACCTCAATATATTGCAGATATGCTCACTGAATATAAACCTAACAGATCACTCAGATCATTAGGATCACATCGGCTAGAAATACCAAGGGTTCACTCTAAGCATGGAGAGTCTGCTTTTATGCTGAACCAGCTTCCAGAAGAGATCAGATGTGCTCCTACAGTCACATTCAAATCCAGACTCAAAACACTTCTGTTTAGCTGTGCATTTACTGAATGAGCACTGTGCCACTGTTCGTCCGACTGTTTGCACTGTATCTTGTTTAATTTTTTATTCTAAACTGTTTTAATTATTCTTATTTCTTTTGATTATTTTAATTTCTTCTATCTAAAGCACTTTGAATTACCATTGTGTATGAAACATGCTATATAAATAAACTTGCCTTGCCTAAATATGTCATTTTGGTGATCAAAGGTGAGTTTTAAAGGACAAAATTATTTATTTATCTTAAAGCACATTAAAAACACCACATAGACATATAAACAACATTAAAAACATGATTTACACCACAGGGGGACTTTAATACGTGTAACTACTATTTACTAATACTTTTACGTATTATGTTTATAGTGCTTTAAGTATCAGCTGCATTATAGATGGAATTAATTTTTTTATTTTGGTGCCATTTTCCACACAAGGCGTTATTTTTGACTTCAAAAGCAGATTTTTTTTGTTTGGTCAAAGCTTTTTACACTTCCATAAAAAAAACAGCCAGTGCCTATTTGATTCACTCACACATGTGCCACTTGATGAGTGTTCATTTTGGACCGTTTTATTTATATAAATTTTTTTGGGCTAAGGCCATGCTTAAAAATATTCTTGTTTGCCGTAACCCGACCGACCCTGTCAAATTAGGACCGACCCAATTATTTATTTTTTTCCCCTTTTAGTCCGACCGACTTGCCGGTTGTAAACTTGCATTAAGACCGACCGATTTTTTTTTTACTCTTCAAACAACTAATACAAATGCAATAAAATAATATACATTTATTATAGTAAGTATTGTGAATATAAATTGCGTAGGCTACGTTCTTTCTTTTAAATAAAAACCCGTGGCGTCATCTATTATGATTATGTTTACACCATTGGTTTACGCATGTCACACTATGGCCTGTGCGTTCGCTTCGTTTCATTCACTGTCAATGGTTCGCGCTCGGTGATGATGGCTGCGGCGCGGCTGCTTGTGAAATACGTCTGTATGAGCCTACATTTAGTCGCTCATTATTCGTAATTCTTAATGGTCAAATAGGGAATCGATGTTAACGGCCTTTTCTCGGAGCCCGTCCAGCTCGTCATGACATGCCCACCGCGAACGCGCGTCACACAGCAACTGCAGGCTCTGACAAACAAACACACATAAGTGTGGGAAGCCAAACACACCGAAAGGGGGACGAAACGGCGCGGTGTGTTACAGAGTTCGCGCTGCGCTGACTTGTAATCTGCGTGGCTCAATGGACCGAGACGCGCGAGCGCGACAGACTCGACAGCGCAGGAGAAGTGTTTGCTTGCGCCAGCCAATGGTCAGAGCGGCGCGAATTAATCTCACCAGCGCCGCGCTGACCAATAAAACAGCACATCCCATACCGAAATGTACTAAATTGCACAAAAGAAAATCGACCATTCCATAATATGTCAGGACTACTTAATCGGCCTATAGTTTCCTACAATGCGCCTAGCTATTTGACCACACTGATTTCCGTTAATAATAGCAGATGTTTATGGGTCAAATCTCTCACTCTCTCCCTGCAACTTTTTGTTACCCTCCTTTCCTGCCCCTAGACCAGAAAGGGGGCTTGTAACAGTATGGGTCAAATGTAAACGAATGGTGCCAAACGCGCTGTTTTATTGGTCGGCGCGGCGCTGGTGAGATTAGTCATTTTTAGGGCCCAAGCCTTGAAAAGGCGAAGGCCCTATTGTTTTCCTAAGGATTATTATTTATTATTAGGGCCCAAGCCTTGAAAAGGCGAAGGCCCTATTGTTTTCCTAAGGATTATTATTTATTATTATTATTATTATTATTATTATTTTACTACCTTTTGGGCACTTTTGGGGGCCTTAACGTGCTCGAAAACTCTTGAAACTTTGCACACATCTCAGAACCCGCGGCCATCAGGGCCGGGCTGAAGCTGGTACCCGGGCGTGGCAGGGGGGCTCGACAGCGCCCCCTGGAACGGGGTTTGAACACTTGGTCCATAAATCAAACACGCTTGCATGTAATAATATGAAACTCAGTACACATATAGATCTCATCGGTTCATATATACTTCATGCTCTTACTTTTTACCCCAGCCCAACAGGAAGTCGGCTATTAAGGGTTGTTTGGAAAACACATGCAATGGAATGTGAAATACTCCTCCTAGAGAATTCAAACACACGGCACGAAACTCGGTCAGCATGAAGTCAAGACACTGAGGATGAAAAATTGCCAGGGGATTTTTGATATCTCGAACGGTTTGGCCGTGGCGAGTAAACGAAATTATGGCGAGAAACGTGAAACAGGAAGTGTGTTATAACTACTGCATACATTAACTAATCTTGATGAAACTTCAGCAGTGTGTTCGTTGTAAGAGCCCGATCACATGGATGTGACTATTGTGAGTCAAAGTTATAGCGCCACCAACTGGCAGCAGGAAGTGTGTCACTTTCAAAATGCTTTTAAATCACCCTCTTATTTTTACCCGATTTGCTTCAAACTTCATGTGCATAATGTAGACACACGCCAGATGTAGACCTGTGAAAGGATTATTGATATCTTAGATACTGTTGCCATGGCAATGCATCAAACATTAATATTCCTTTTTTTAAGCTTTTTCATGCTTTTTTATGCTTTCGGGCACTTTTGGGGTTCTTAACGTGCTCGAAAACTCTTGAAACTTTGCACACGGGACAAAACCCGCGGCCATCAGGGCCAGGCTGAAGCTGGTACCCGGGCGTGGCAGGGGGGCTCGACAGCGCCCCCTTGAACGGGTCAGACAATTTGGTCCATATATCCAACACGCTTTACCCTATTTGCTTCAAACTTGATGTGTATAATGTAGACACAAGCCAGATGTAGACCTGTGAAAGGATTGTTGATATCTTAGATGCTGTTGCCGTGACAACGCATCAAACTTTAATATTCTTTTTGGATACTTTTGAGATTCTTAGCGCACTTTTGGGGCCCTTAACATGCTCAAAAACTCTTGAAACTTTGCACACGGGTCAGAAACCGCGGCCATCAGGGCCGGGCTGAAGCTGGTACCCGGGCGTGGCAGGGGGGCTCGACAGCGCCCCCTGGAACGGGGTCCGAAAACTTGGTCCATAAATCAAACAGGCTTTACCCGATTTGCTTCAAACTTGATGTGTATAATGTAGACACACGCCAGATGTAGACCTGTGAAAGGATTGTTGATATCTTAGATGCTGTTGCCGTGACAACGCATCAAACTTTAATATTCTTTTTGGATACTTTTGAGACTCTCAGCGCACTTTTGGGGCCCTTAACATGCTCAAAAACTCTTGAAACTTTGCACACGGGTCAGAACCCGCGGCCATCAGGGCCGGGCTGAAGCTGGTACCCGGGCGTGGCAGGGGGGCTCGACAGCGCCCCCTGGAACGGGGTCCGAAAACTTGGTCCATAAATCAAACACGCTTGAATGTAATAATATGAAACTCGGTACACATATAGATCTCATCGATTCATATATCCTTTGTACTTTTACTTTTTACCCCAGCCCAACAGGAAGTCGGCTATTATGGTTTGTTTGGAAGCGTATGCCCCTGGAATTCGATATACTCCTCCTAGAGAATTCAACCAATCGCCACGAAACTCGGTCAGCATGAAGTCAAGACATTGAGGATGAAAAGTTGCCAGGGGATTTTTGATATCTCGAACGGTTTGGCCGTGGCGAGGAAACGAATTTATGGCGAATAAAGGAAACAGGAAGTGTGTTATAACTTCTGCATACATTAACTGATCTTGATGAAACTTCAGCAGTGTGTTCGCTGAAAGAGTCCGATCACATGGATGTGACTATTGTGAGTCAAAGTTATAGCGCCACCAACTGGCAGCAGGAAGTGTGTCACTTCCTAAAGGCTTTGAAATCACCCTCTTATTTTTACCCAATTTGCTTCAAACTTTATGTGTATAATGTAGACACACGGCAGATGTAGACCTGAGAAAGGATTATTGATATCTTAGATACTGTTGCCGTGGCAACGCATCAAACTTTATTATTCTTTGTTGATGCTTTTGAGACTCTTAACATACTTGAAATTGCATGAAACCCGACAGACACATCACATTTATTAGACAGTAGACATGTGCAGAGTTTCAGAAACGGGCATGGTGAGAGCAATTAGAGAATAATGTTTAAGTTTAAAAACAGCCAGAATGGTTGTTTAGTCAAAAAAAATTTTTTTCCAAATCATACATAGTGTTATACTGCCCTCTTGTGTTCAAAATCAGGTAAAAAGCTAAAGTAAAATAAGGACGTCTGCACAATTCATTAATAATGGTGCAGAGTAGAGTGAGCTTTTTCAATTAATTCCTATGGAAGTAGGAATGAACTAAACAACGTTCGCTCTGTTCTGCTCGTCCCTCACCGTGGGCGCGCAGAGTTATGAATGCCCGTGCAGCCGTGAGCATTTTAGTTTCATTTTAAAATTAGCGCCATTTCGGGGGACGTATTACTTTAATTTATTTAACAAAAACACAATGTTGTGTTTTATTGCGAGTGTACACAAATATAAGTAAACACTTTGACGTTTGAATGATGTCCTGTATGAAGAAAATGACGGAGTATGTTTCACTGTTCAATCGCGCTGAGCCACCCAGACCCCCACACACACACTGACACACACACACACACACACACACACACAAACACACACACACACACACACACAATAATAAAACATTCAACCTAACATATACAAATTACACTGCTATGTTGAAATAGTCAGTAGTACAATTTGTATCATTCACAGTAAGCACCGCTCCACTGTGATTTTTCCAAGCACATTTTTGCACAAGTGAAGAGGATGATTTTTTCCGTCGATATTGGAACGTGAGTGAAGTACAAAGCCTGTAATAAAGAATAGTTTAGCATCCAAATACATCGCAAATGTTGCAACATTTAGATTCTAAAGAGAGATTTACGTGAGCCTAACACCACTTACTTTTACTTTTGTTTTAAATTATTTCGTTTTGGCTTTATTATAGTTATTTTTTTATTCGTGTTCTGTTCTGAATATCATTAAATTTAAAGGATTTGTTGTGGAATATTTTGAGTGTATAATCAAATAACACTAAACCGTCACTAGGTGTCGCCAGGCGACCGTCTTAATGAGCGGGTCATTGATTCATTCGTTCAAACGATTCGTTTGAACGACTGAGTCATTCATGAATGAGACAGATGTTTATGGATTGGTCATTGAATCTTTGAGTCAACCAATTTGTTCAAAATGCTGAATCATTCAGTAATGAGAAAACACGTTGCTGTGAGATGCAATGGTTCTGCTGTGATCTTTGTTTAACTATTTTCGCTGCTGAAACAGAAGAACAGTCAATATTGCATCTAAAATGTAAGTGACTTGACACGTGTGTGTGTGTGTGTGTGTGTGTGTGCGTGTGAGTGCGTGCGTTTTGCTGTGTTGATTGTTGGTGAGATGATGCAATGATGGGGTTTTGTCACTGACCTAATAAAAGTGTGGGCTAAGAAAAAAAAATCTCTCTCTTTCAGAACAATATATTTGTTTTCCTTGGTCATTTTCTCTCTCTCTCTCTCTCTGAGCCAATATGGCAAGCCGTTTTAACATTTAATCATTTTAACCTACTAGTCTCTAATTTCTTGCTACTAGTACTTTTTTTAGATACTAGTATCTATTCCATTAAGTACTAGTACTTATTCATTAGCGACTAGTGCTTAATCTTTAGTACTAGTGCCTATTCTTTAGATACTAGTGCTTATTCTTTAGATATTCTTTTGAATACGTATTAGTAGCTAATGAATAAGTACTGGTATCTATTTAATAGGTACTAGTATCTAATGACTTGGTACTAGTATTTATTGAATAAATACTAGTATCTATTAATAGGTACTAGTATCTAAAAGGTCATTTTCTCTCTCTCTGAGCCAATATGGCAAGCCGTTTTAACATTTAATCATTTTAACCTACTAGTCTCTGTTTTCATGCTACTAGTACTTATTTTTTAGATACTAGTATCTATTCCATTAAGTACTAGTACTTATTCATTAGCGACTAGTGCTTATTCTTTAGGTACTAGTGCCTATTCTTTAGATACTAATGCCTATTCCTTAGGGACTAGTAGCTTTTAAAAGATACTAGTACTTATTCATTAGATACTATATTAGTATCTAAAAATCAGTCAAAAGACAGTCAAAGCAGGGTTACGTTTTTGCACTTCGTGCACAATAACCCTAAAGGCACCAGGGTGGCGGTGCCACCGGCTTTTTATATATATATATATATATATATATATATATATATATATATATATATATATATATATATATATAAATATATAAATATAGCTGCGAGCAGCGATGAAGGGCCAAAGCCGGCGGTACCGCCACCCTGGTGCACCAGGGTTGCGGTGCCACCGGCTTGGGCCCGTAATCGCTGCTCGCAGCTATATTTATTATTATTATTATTATTATTTTACTACCTTTTGGGCACTTTTGGGGGCCTTAACGTGCTCGAAAACTCTTGAAACTTTGCACACATCTCAGAACCCGCGGCCATCAGGGCCGGGCTGAAGCTGGTACCCGGGCGTGGCAGGGGGGCTCGACAGCGCCCCCTGGAACGGGGTTTGAACACTTGGTCCATAAATCAAACACGCTTGCATGTAATAATATGAAACTCAGTACACATATAGATCTCATCGGTTCATATATACTTCATGCTCTTACTTTTTACCCCAGCCCAACAGGAAGTCGGCTATTAAGGGTTGTTTGGAAAACACATGCAATGGAATGTGAAATACTCCTCCTAGAGAATTCAAACACACGGCACGAAACTCGGTCAGCATGAAGTCAAGACACTGAGGATGAAAAATTGCCAGGGGATTTTTGATATCTCGAACGGTTTGGCCGTGGCGAGTAAACGAAATTATGGCGAGAAACGTGAAACAGGAAGTGTGTTATAACTACTGCATACATTAACTAATCTTGATGAAACTTCAGCAGTGTGTTCGTTGTAAGAGCCCGATCACATGGATGTGACTATTGTGAGTCAAAGTTATAGCGCCACCAACTGGCAGCAGGAAGTGTGTCACTTTCAAAATGCTTTTAAATCACCCTCTTATTTTTACCCGATTTGCTTCAAACTTCATGTGCATAATGTAGACACACGCCAGATGTAGACCTGTGAAAGGATTATTGATATCTTAGATACTGTTGCCATGGCAATGCATCAAACATTAATATTCCTTTTTTTAAGCTTTTTCATGCTTTTTTATGCTTTCGGGCACTTTTGGGGTTCTTAACGTGCTCGAAAACTCTTGAAACTTTGCACACGGGACAAAACCCGCGGCCATCAGGGCCAGGCTGAAGCTGGTACCCGGGCGTGGCAGGGGGGCTCGACAGCGCCCCCTTGAACGGGTCAGACAATTTGGTCCATATATCCAACACGCTTTACCCTATTTGCTTCAAACTTGATGTGTATAATGTAGACACAAGCCAGATGTAGACCTGTGAAAGGATTGTTGATATCTTAGATGCTGTTGCCGTGACAACGCATCAAACTTTAATATTCTTTTTGGATACTTTTGAGATTCTTAGCGCACTTTTGGGGCCCTTAACATGCTCAAAAACTCTTGAAACTTTGCACACGGGTCAGAAACCGCGGCCATCAGGGCCGGGCTGAAGCTGGTACCCGGGCGTGGCAGGGGGGCTCGACAGCGCCCCCTGGAACGGGGTCCGAAAACTTGGTCCATAAATCAAACAGGCTTTACCCGATTTGCTTCAAACTTGATGTGTACAATGTAGACACACGCCAGATGTAGACCTGTGAAAGGATTGTTGATATCTTAGATGCTGTTGCCGTGACAACGCATCAAACTTTAATATTCTTTTTGGATACTTTTGAGACTCTCAGCGCACTTTTGGGGCCCTTAACATGCTCAAAAACTCTTGAAACTTTGCACACGGGTCAGAACCCGCGGCCATCAGGGCCGGGCTGAAGCTGGTACCCGGGCGTGGCAGGGGGGCTCGACAGCGCCCCCTGGAACAGGGTCCGAAAACTTGGTCCATAAATCAAACACGCTTGCATGTAATAATATGAAACTCGGTACACATATAGATCTCATCGATTCATATATCCTTTGTACTTTTACTTTTTACCCCAGCCCAACAGGAAGTCGGCTATTATGGTTTGTTTGGAAGCGTATGCCCCTGGAATTCGATATACTCCTCCTAGAGAATTCAACCAATCGCCACGAAACTCGGTCAGCATGAAGTCAAGACATTGAGGATGAAAAGTTGCCAGGGGATTTTTGATATCTCGAACGGTTTGGCCGTGGCGAGGAAACGAATTTATGGCGAATAAAGGAAACAGGAAGTGTGTTATAACTTCTGCATACATTAACTGATCTTGATGAAACTTCAGCAGTGTGTTCGCTGTAAGAGTCCGATCACATGGATGTGACTATTGTGAGTCAAAGTTATAGCGCCACCAACTGGCAGCAGGAAGTGTGTCACTTCCTAAAGGCTTTGAAATCACCCTCTTATTTTTACCCAATTTGCTTCAAACTTTATGTGTATAATGTAGACACACGGCAGATGTAGACCTGAGAAAGGATTATTGATATCTTAGATACTGTTGCCGTGGCAACGCATCAAACTTTATTATTCTTTGTTGATGCTTTTGAGACTCTTAACCTACTTGAAATTGCATGAAACCCGACAGACACATCACATTTATTAGACAGTAGACATGTGCAGAGTTTCAGAAACGGGCGTGGTGAGGGGCTCAGTAGCGCCACCTTTTGTCAAAAGTGGGGGGATTGATTTTATCTACAGTAATAAAAATCGGTATGTGTATTGTTCTCCTCCAGCCAGACAACTTTCTAATTTACACTCAATAGCTCCAACCAACAGGAAGTCAGATATTTTGGTTTGAAAATTGTCATTTTATGTCTCTCTCTCTCTGAGCCTACGTCTATGTGTGTGTGTGTGTGTCTGTGAGTGTGGGGAGGGGGAGGGGGGCTAGATTAACCATTTGACTGCTGTGTGGTTTGGCCTGCATTAAAAAAGAAAAAAAATGTCTTACGCCTTGTATTTTTTAAATAAGTTGTATTAATAAGTAAAGGCATATAACCAGTTGAATTGTAGTGCATTGAAAATAGTTTTATATAATTAGTTTATTAATTAAATTAACTTGGTCAGAAAATTTGGTCCATAAATCAAACACACTTGCATGTAATATTATGAAACTCTGTACACATATAGATCTCATCGGGCCAAACAACTTTAAGCCAGCCCAACAGGAAGTGGGCTATTTTGGTCTTAATGTGGATGTTTTGCAAAACCAGGCTCTACATTTTTACCCACTCCTCTTAAGTGGTTTATTTTATTCCCACCAAACTTTTTCAACATGATGAAAATACATTAAAGAAGCATAATTGTGAATATCTATTGAATATCTCTAATTGTTTTGCTATGGCGAGGGATTAAAGTCATGTAAAAAAAAAATAAACACTAAAAGCCTCATATCTTCTAAAAATTTAATTATACACCATTTATTTCTAGATAAAATTATACAAATATCAGAACTAAACCCATTTTATTCTTGTTTTCAATTTAAGAATAATGTACAAGTTTAAAAACAGCCAGGATGCACTATTCAGTTAAAAAATAAATATATCAAATAATACATAGGGCTATACTGCCCTCTTGTGTTCAAAATCAGGTAGGCCTGTTGTATTTAAATATAGGTAGCTGCTATGTGACTCCGAGAATTTTTTCTCACCGGTTATTTGACGTGTAACACCGGGGGCTTTTATATCGCTAAGTTAAAAGTGAAAGTAAAGTAAGGACATTTATAGTGGTGGCGCTCACAGTGCGCTCGAATGAATTTCTATGGAAGTAGAAATGAAAAAACGTTCGCTCTGTTTTGCTCGCTCGTTGCCATGGACGCGCACCGTAATGAATGCCACTGCAGCCGCATACTTTTTAGTGTCACTTTAAAATTAGTGCAATATCGGGGGCCAATTGCTTGAATTGTGAGTTCAATAGTCTATTATTTTTCACGGAAAACACAACAACAAAAGAGTACAATGATAGATTCGCTTAAATAGGCGCTTTTACATAAAATAGCCTATTCCGTCATCATCTTTTCAGTCAGCTCTTCACTCTCGTGATTAATGAAATTTGACTCCTGTTGCTGATATTTGCTGCAACTTTCGTTCTGCTCACAATTTAGTAAGCAAACACGCTTCAAATGTGTTTTTATTTTATTTTTGTGTGTATATATGTGTGTGTATATATATATATATAGCTTATGTTTCAAATATGAGTTAATTAACAATCGTTTGAAAGAATGATACTTTTAAACATATCACTAAGCCGTCATTAGGTGTCGCCAGCCGACCGTCTTAATGAGCGAGTCATTGATTCATTTGTTCGAACGATTCGTTCGAACGGCTGAGTCATTCATGAATGAGACAGATTATGGATTGGTCATTGAATCTTTGAGTCAACCGATTCGTTCAAAATGCTGAATCATTCAGTAATGAGAAAACACGTTGCTGTGAGATGCTCGATGGTTCTGCTGTGATCTTTGTTTAACTAGTTTCACTGCTGAAACAGAAAAAAGTCAATATTGCATATAAAATGTAAGTGATTTGACTTGTGTGTGTGTCTGTGTGTGTGTGTGTGTGTGTGTGTGTGTGTGTGTGTGTGTGTGTGTGTGTGTGTGTGTGTATGATTGTGTCTGTTACTTTTTGGATATATATCTTTTTATATAAAAAAAAAATAGGCATACAACCCATATATTTTAAATGTATTGTTTGCTTTAAATTACATTAAGATTTGTATGTTTGGTAATTGAACCTGAATGAATTTTAAATGAATGTGCTATATTTCAGAGTTTTCCTTAAAATTTGACCTAACACTAACTTTATTCTCATCTGAATGATAGATTATTTATTTCTGTATAAAATAAAAAAGAGATTTTGGTTGGGTGACAGTTGTAGTTTACAGTTTGACAAAAGCACAATGTTGTGTTTTATTGCGATTGTTCACAAATATAAGTAAACACTTATGAGATAGATGTTTATGGATTGATTGGTCATTGAATCTTTGAGTCAACCGATTCGTTCAAAATGCTGAATCATTCAGTAATGAGAACGCGTTGCTGTGAGATGCGCGATGGTTCTGCTGTGATCTTTGTTTAACTATTTTCGCTGCTGAAACAGAAAAAAAGTCAATATTGCATCTAAAATGTAAGTGATTTGACTTGTGTGTGTGTGTGTGATTGTGTGTGTGATTGTGTTTGTTACAGTGATAAGAGTTTAACCCTTGTTAAACTTTAGACCTTGTCTTTTTGGATATATATCTTTTTATATTAAAAAATAGTCATACAACCCATATATTTTAAATGTATTGTTTGCTTTAAATTACATTAAGATTGTATGTTTGGTAATCGAACCTAAATGAATTTTACATGAATGTGCTATATTTCAGATCATATATTTGTTTTCCTTAAAATTTGAACTAACACTAACTTTATTCTCATCTGAATGATAGATTATTTATTTCTGTATAAAATAAAAACACCTTTGATTTTTCTTTTTTAATCAATGTAGAATGTGTAACTGAAAAAATAAACAGATTAGGGCTCTGTTTGATGACAAGAAATGAAAACCAATGCGATATGATGAATGTCCAAAAGATGGCTCCCACAGACTGTTTTTAAATAGGATTGTTTGATATTTTTTGCTTTTAAACTGTGTGTGTGTGTGTGTGTGTGTGTGTGTGTAAGAGATTTTGGTTGGGTGACAGTTGTAGTTTACAGTTTGACAAGAGTTTATAGTTTGACAAAAGCACAATGTTGTGTTTTATTGCGAGTGTACACAAATATAAGTAAACACTTTGCAGTTTGAATAATGTCCTGTATGAACAAAAGGACGGAGTATGTCTTTATGTCTACATTGTTCATTTACGCCACACACACACACACACACACACACACACACAAACACTATTTTTCTAATCAGATCAGGCAAGTAATATTCTGTCTTGTCTCTTAAAAAAACAATATATATATATTTATGTGTATATATATATATATATATATATATATATATATATATGTGTGTGTGTGTGTGTATATATATATATAAATATAGCTGCGAGCAGCGTGAAAGGGCCAAAGCCGGCGGCACCGCCACCCCGGTTATAGCGCCACCAACTGGCAGCAGGAAGTCTGTCACTTTCAAAAAGCTTTGAAATCACCTGATTGCTTCAAACTTCACTACTATGATGTAAACACACGGCAGATGTAGACCTGGATGTAGACCTGACCTTTCAGAAGGTTGCTCTCGCATACTTTGTGGTTGACATGTGCCCTCAATGCACACTTTTGCAGAGCCCACACTGATACAAGCTCTACAGCACACTTCTTTTCGACAGTCAAAGCAGGGTTACGTTTTTGCACGTCGTGCACAATAACCCTAAAGGCACCAGGGTGGCGGTGCCACCGGCTTTATATATATATATATATATATATATATATATATATATATATATATATATATATATATAAATAAATATAGCTGCGAGCAGCGATGAAGGGCCAAAGCCGGTGGTACCGCCACCCCGGTGCCTTTAGGTAACTAAAGGCACCGGGGTTGCGGTGCCACCGGCTTGGGCCCGTAATCGCTGCTCGCAGCTATATTAATTTATTTGTTTCCCTCTGAAAATCCACTTTCATTGAAATCTAGTGGCTCCTTTTTTTCTTTTGATTCTGCCTATTTTTTTCCAAATGAATGCAGCTGGAATTAATGCAATAAATATGTTTTTTTTTTTACAAAGATTTCAAATTGTTTGTGGTCTATAACCTGTATCAGAATGAGGTTCGCAATGGTGCGCCCGAAGGCATGGGGGTTGAAGACCCAGTCAATGACGTCACGATATGCAAATTTGTTTAAATTCATACCGACCTAATCACCATGACCAAAATTATCCTTTTTTTTTTACATTGAATCTTGAAAAAAATATATATAGACCTACCTACCGACCCTTTTTTTTTTTTTTTTTGCTGTTACTGCAAACCAAAATATTTTTAAGGATGGCCTAATTGTCCACTACATTATGATTTTGGTGTATTTGGTGTCTTTTATTTTAGAAGTATCTCTTCACTCTGTCATTGTTGACCTGCTCACATTGTCAGAGGAAAGATCAGTTTAATGCGCTCACGAAACACGTGTGTTTAATCAGGCGATGGGCGGCAGGTAAGAGTTTTCCACCTCAGCAGAGGAGGTGAATCGAGAAGCTGTAAAACAGCCAGTGTGAGGAGGAACTGTTTTCCCCTTTGCATAAAGTCGCCAATATTGCAATAGCTTCTCTGGTGTTTCAGCGCAGGTTATATAACCTTCACTCCAGTGGAGTTTGTAATAATGTTGGCAATGCAGTGCAGGATTTTGAAGTCATTACCCTGCTGGCCAAAGTTCCTCCAGCCCGATGCAAATCGCTCCGTAGAGGAATCACGCTCTCCTGCCTTTGAGGCGAGTCTGGCTGCGCTTTCCAGAAAATACATGAGTGCCGTTCTTTGTTAGCTATTGTAGAGTAATGCATGCTCGCTCTGCAAAGGCGTGACTCATGAAAGTGTGACGGTGCTGATGTTGTTGTTGAGAGCAAAGCCAATTGAAATTGCTGCATTGAAAACCTTTTTTTTTTTTTTTATCCCAGGTGAAACGGGTAAAAACTGATAGATATATCACCGCACTTCCCCTGTTGATTAATCACAGTACATAAAGACGAGTTTTCTCAAATGTTATGTTTAAATATGCAAATGAGGCATTGACTAATTAAATATGCACTGATTTGCATACACTTTCAGAACAGATATGAACTAGGGATGGGCATTATTAATCGACGATCGATAATTGATCATTAAGAATTTCGTCGATCATGTTAATTTGTTATCGATAAAACTAAAACTAAAAAAAAAAAAAAAAAAAAAAAAAAAAAAAAAAAAAAAAAAAATCCTTTCCTCTAAATCCTCGCTTGCCTGGCTTATGCTACTCCGAGCTATGTCTGAACTTTGTATTTTGAGCACTTCTTGCGTTGCTTTTGCCTCTTCACGATGACTCGCTTGGTTTAGTCCTCAGTTGTAAGTCGCTTTGGATAAAAGCGTCTGCTAAATGACTAAATGTAAATGTAAATGTAATATGGTTGCGTTGCGTAATGTGAGCCTTGAAGCAATGAACCGCTGGATTGCACCACTGCAGACGGGTGGAAAGTGAACGGAATAAGTTGTTTCCCGGGCTGGTCAAGTTAGCGCAGAGGTACCTGTGCATCCCGGCAACGTCAGTCCCCTCAGAGCGGGTGTTTTCGGCGGCTGGACTGAAGAGTTTGTTTACACTCGACCTCGACGCGTCCGCACAAGCACGAGCAAAGGTGCGCGAGGCAAAAATGACGTCATTGCGGTATTCGGCGTTTTACAGGCGAGCGCGTGGAGTATAAACGCCTCGTCCGTTTGCGGAGACTCACGCTGCAGAGCCAGGCAAAAGTATAAACGAGGCTTGACGGTCACCATGTTGCGGTCGCGTCTGACCCCAGGCCCAGTCCATGTCATCAACATGCTTATCTTTCTCAACAAAAATCAGTAGACTGGTGCAGAAGTTTTATGTGAGTTAATAGATATTTTTTTTGAGGCTTTGTTAAGTAGCCTAATTTGTTGCTAGGTAGGCTAATCTCTCTCACACTCTTTCTCGACTTCGTACCTTGGATAGTTTTGAGTTACATTGAGTATTATTATGTTTTTGGTTAAGTTATTGTTTAACATGATTTTTTTTATTATTATTTTGGAACAAACGATCGGGTCTCTGTTTGAGGACGCCAACTCGCAGCTGCAGGTTTTGTTGCTTTTTAGAGCACCGCAGCGCATATTTCAAGTTTAGCCGAATGTCCAGTTTAACTGCCGCAAGTTGATTATCTTGTAATAAAGATCTCATCGAGGAAAAACACGCTGTATTTTTGTATTTTCATTGCATTTTTTATTTATAAAAAGTTAAATAAATAATTAATTTTAATATATAAAAAATATTAATGATTAATCGATAGTCGATCGTTAATTCTCCCGACGATCGACTAAGAAAATTTTATCGAATGCCCATCCCTAATATGAACATTTGGATTGAACCAGATTCAAAATCCTTGTTTCATTTTGTTGTCAATTTATAGTATATTTTGGGGTATTGGGAGCTCGTTGTGACACTACATTAATCCGAAAATACTGTCAATACACAGAAAAAAATCACCATGTTTTTAGAAGGAAAATGTTATAATGACTCAAAATTGTATTGAAATTGAAATCTACATAGATAATGTTTAAAAAATAAATGTTTAAACATTAAATATTAATATAAATATTTTGGATGGTTTCTTTTTTACACTATTCTGAAATAACACGTTATGGAAGCAAAATAGACCAAAATCTCAAAATTGTCCACAGTGATTTTGCATGTAATGTCTTGCATCGTTAGTTTTGTTATTCTGAGAGTTAATGATTTGAACAAAGTCCAAATCCAAAGTGTCTTGCACTGTTTGTTCTACATCAAATCATACAGCATATTGTGTAGTATAATGGAGGAGAGAAAGTGTGCTATTATTTTATTAACTCTTTCCCCGCCGTTGACAGAATTTTCCGGCAATCCATGTTTTCGCTGTTATATGGTAGTTGGCGCTATTAGGCATCTTGTGAAAGAGTGCAGATTCTCTGGATAAAAACAAGCAAAGAAGAAGCAGAAACAACAGTAGTGTACATTAGGGCTGAAACGATTCCTCGAGTTACTCGATTACAAAAATTCCTCGAGGCAAAAACTCTGCCTCGAAGCCTCGTTAAATTCCTATGACGCGCAGGGATTTATATACTATAGCGCGTGATACATTTTGAATTTATTTGGCGTGATGGCGGAGAGTAAAGATGTCCATAAACGGCAGAGAATGTCTAAAGTTTGGGATCATTACATACTTAAAAAGGAAGAGAACAAGGTGCAATGTGTCTACTGCAAAGTAGACCTGGCATACCACAACAGTACGACTTCAATGATTCAGAATCTGAACCGAAAACATCCACTCCATGCTGTCTCACCAAGCGTCGCTGAAACAAGGTAACCTAATGGTGTGTTCACACCGAACGCGAATAGAGCGTCAAATACGCGTCTATCGCGTCTAGACGCTTAAAACATTCGCTCGAGTTAAAATTTTTCAACATTCGCGACGCCCGGCGCGAATGATGCGTCTATTGGCGTCTTTGCATTGACTTTGTATGTAATCTACTCGCGCAAATAATTAAATTTGCGTTCGGTGTGTGAACCCCTTCACTCACAGACACACACACACACAGACAGACAGTCGTCTCTCTCACGCGCCAGTCAGATCAATTGCGGCAATGCATCACATTATCACATATGCTTAAACTTTTATGTAGCCACGCAACAATATTTCAGCATGCCTTCACTGTAGGCTATACACCGCGACGTGATGGAGGAACAAATATTGTATTGCAGTCTTTGCGAGACCTTGTTTGTATGTCACGTCTTCCAAATAGTTACAGACAACAACAAAAAATGAAATTCCTCAGCCTGCTTCTTCAAATCCACTCGTACTTTTGGGGAAGACATTTTAATCGGCTACCAAAGTAATTGAGCATAGAACATTGTTGGCACTTATTCTAAATGGGTAAAAATTGCAATAAATAGGCTTAGTTTTGGAGCCAAATGTTGAAGTTGGAATAAATACCAGGTTTTTTGGAGAAATAAAAGCCAAATGCTTGATCATTTTACAGCCACATCATTTTCGTTATGCATTATTTGTTTTGGTTGTTTAAAAACACACAAAAAAATTTATCCGATTACTCGATTAATCGATCGATTAAGTGCTAGATTAATCGATTACAAAAAGAATTGATAGCTGCAGCCCTAGTGTACATGCGTGTAAGCAATGCTTCTAACGCAATCATCAAACAGCATATAAATCAAAACTGCCTAATGTTACCGAAGGAACTGTCGACCCAGGACGAGGTACAGGACGGTGAAGCTTTTTACTCCATCTATGTTTTAACTTTGTTCTCAATCTGATCTGGACGTAGAGTTTTCTCAGCTTTTTGTGAATTTTTTTTTAATGAAACTAACTAACCCACATTTATTAACATTTTAAGTGTTAATAAAAAAAAGAATGCATGAATCTAGATTTAATAGACTAAATTTTTTTTTCATTAAATCTTTCTTTTGATATATTGCATGTTCAGATATTCATACAACAAAATATTCTGTGGGCCATAAAAGTTTTGTGAAAATGATTTAAAAAAATTCTGCCGCTGGTTGGCAACTTTTTAAAAAACACTGGCAGGGAGAGAGTTAAGCCATCAGTCTTTTTACATGGCAGATGCTAAAAGAGAGAGAGAAAAAAAAAGCCATATACTTAATTTTTAAGAAGTCTAGACGAGACTAGAAACGCTGGATATGTCAGTCTGTCATTACCAACATCCTGATCTGTTTCTGTTTTGAGAGGTCCGTTTATTTGAAGGTTCAGAAAAGCTGTTTCACGTCACAGTACTTTCGAATGCCGTTCTTTCTTTTTGTTTTATCACAATTGAATTGAAGGAAATGAGTCGGTAACGCTTTGTTATAGTTTATTTTTTTATGGGTTTTGGCAAGAAAGTACAGTCATATCTTGCCAAAGCACTCAAAAACATCAAGGCATTGAGGAAAATAAGCCGAGTCAGGATAGGAGAAGGGTTTTTGAGGTTGCGTGTTGTCTTGCGTTTTGTTCCAGACCAATCCAGCCCTGTTGTAGCAGAATAGAATAGATCCATCACTCTTTTGGTTCACTCTGGTCTCGAAGATCTTCCAAAAACTCAAACTTTTCCTCTTGTCTTTATATCAACCCTCAATTTTGCAGTGTGAAAAGGCAAGGGAGGGATTCGGGAAACCACAGCCGAACAGATTCCAACACAGTCTCGTATTGCCAAGGGATGGTCATGTAAACATTCTGCAGCCGCGTCGATCCCAGGCGAGGAGGCTCTGCGAACTAATGAGGTGTTTATGTTGGAACCAAGTGCCTGCGACTCCCTCTTCCACTGACTTCATCTGCCACTATTGACTAATTGCCATGAATAAAGTCACATCTCTTACCTAAAGAGCTTCTGCCATGACGCTCATCGTTTCAGACGCGTCACGTTGAAAGCAATCCTTCAAAGCTACATTATTCATGCGTCTCCGTTGAAAAATAAAGATAATATTGTAAAACGGATAGTTCTGACATAAAATTCTGATTGGAACATTAGTTCTGGAATAGCTGATAAATGCATCGCCACGAGGACACATAAATTCTCTGTTAATGTGGCAAGTTGTAAACGGCTAAACTCCGCTTCACATTTTGCCTAACAAATTGCTTAATAGAAGTTATTTCTTATTTTGTTTGGGACGTGCCTCAATCTGTGTTTTTAGATTACTCTGTTGCAGTCCAGTTTACATTGATAACTACTGGTTGACACATTTCCAGCATTGCAGTGCCTCCTCTGAATTTATTTAGGGTTTGTTTCACAGCCAGATGTGTTGGTGTGGTAGGAAATGACCTAATGCAATGCATTAAAGTGGTTAAATTTGGTTTCAGCAGTCTTTGTAGGAACGGTGTTAATATGCAATATGCAGTCCTCAACATTTGAAGTGGATCAAAACCTTTCATCAAAGTTATACATGAATTTTGAACAATACCCGTTCTTAAAGGAACAACTTTGATGAACTTTTTTTGATCCACTTCAAATGTTGACAACTGTAGTTTGAATGTCTTTTGCTTCTATCAATTGACTTACACAAAACAATTGATAGTTTGTATATGGAGAATATCAGGACTCCATATTGCGACCAAATGGTCACTTTTACAACCTTTTTTCCTGCTGGTGCGACTAAATTGTTTTGGAGGTCGCACTGGTGTCACCACCAAGTTGCCAAACTAAGAAGAGCTGCCGTTTCTGTTTCATATGAGAAACACAGTATTAATAACATCGCTGCAAGATCTATTGAGAAGCATTTAAATTCGGTGCATAAATCTCTGTTATAAACCAGATCAGGTCAAACCGCGGTGACGTGGAAAACCAGAAACATTGTGCCATGAAAGTTATAGAAGGCTTTTCAGTTCCCAAATCACCAACATTCACCATGGATTTCATGTATAACGCTAAAACCCCTTTCACACAGCGCGTTTATCCTCCCAGAACGCCTTCTGTGTGAACGCAAACACATACCGGGATTGATGCCGGGTTGGGGACCGAGTAACATTGCCGTGTTCAGTCCCAGAACGCGCGCTGTGTGAACAAAAGCCGTAATCAATGCCGTGTCGTAATGATGGCGCTGAAGCCGGGATCGTTCGCCAGCGTGAAACGGTACCTAATGCGCTAGTTTATGATCGAATCAGAGAAAAAAATGCACAAGCGTGGTTTCCCGAGAGAGAAATCGCAGCTCATAAGCAAACTTAAGACGCTGCTGAGACATTGTCACATCGATGTCACGTGTCTTTACGGGATTTTTACGGGTGGTGTGTGAATACACTCTCTGATTCCGGAAAATCACTGGCAGTGTGAATGAACCCAAATCAAACGAACCCGGATCAAATCCCGGGTCACTTTATCCGTGTATTTTCCGGAAGCTCTGTGTGAAAGGGGCTTAACTGTAACCATGGTATTGTGGCAGAAATAGTCGAATGTTTTTACATTATTCATTTCAGGGTTCTTACAACCTTTTGACAGTGAAATATGTTAAAATATTGAAGGAATAGTTCATACAAAAATTAAAATTGTCCTCATTTTCTTACCATCATGCTATTCCAAACCCAAATGCTGTTTTTAAGAAACTTTGTGCATCTGTTTCCATACAACAACAGGTCATAGTGACTGAACTGTGAAGCCTCAAAAAGGACAAAACAAAAAACAGAAGTCCAAATTACTTGTGCATTATATTCTTCACACAAATCTACTCTGTGTTTTATTCTATCTACTGTATGACTTCAGAAGAATATATCACAAGTCTTATCGAGTACTGTCATGGTGTTTTTCTTTTGTTGTGTGTTTAAAAAATCTAAAATAAATGAAAGTCATACAAGTTTGAATGACATGAGAGTGAAGGTGTTCATTTTTGGGTGAACTATCCCTCTATGTTCATGTTCCCCTTTTGAAGTGATTATAGGCTGCAAACCGAAAGCCTGTGTAACGCTCATGAACTCAGCAGATTATTATACCATCAAAACACAGATTTGGATGCTCAACTCCATGCATTTTATCTGCATGCCTCGCTAAAGGGGATTCAGAGGGTTTTTGAAAGGTAATCTGCTGAAAGAAACTCTTCTTGAAGTTGAGGGTCGCTCTGATCATGCATGAGCTGAACACACCTTACGGGCTCTGAATATATGAAGCCAAGAGTAATAAGTGTGTTTGCTCGAGGCTTCCTGACCTTCAGATCTCGCACATCTCCAGTTGGTCACCATCTGTGTCCGAATTTGCTGAAATGGGTTTTTCTAAAGCGGAGTATCTCTCACTATCCTTTATTAAGAACAGATGAAAGACTGAAAAACGTAGAATATGAACTTATAATCTGTTTTATTTCCATTTTAGTTTTTTAACAGTTTGGAATGGAAAACTAGTTTGCTGTTTTTAAAAAGTAGTAGTGCTATAATGGTACTGGTTTGCATCATACGAGGTATGCATTATGCAAGTGAACATTTAAACAAGTATCATTAAAGTAGCTTCATTGTTTATAAATGGTTGAGCACATTGCATTGTGGGATGCACTATTGCACACTGTGCTCTGGTTGCACATTTTGGCACTTGTTAGTGTTAGTAAGTCATCTGGGTATTTCATGCATATAGATAATTCACACACTGTGCACTGTGGAAATAACACTCTCACCTTTAAATTTGGGAGTGATTTCAGTTCCCAGTGTTTTGTGGTTGTTTTCTGTCAGTATCTCTTGCTTCGCTGGAGAGTGACGGCGTCCGTAGCGCTGACTGTTGTTTCTCTGGAGCGCGTGAGGAGGACTGATGGCAGTCGTCTAAGAGCAGATTGTCAGGGCTGTTTGTGTGATGTTAATGAACATCTGTGGCGTGTCTGCTGATGCCCCGTCAGGCTGAGAGCCACAGGATGGGCAGCGGAGCAGAGCATGCTGGGTACTTCACTCTTTGGCAGCGCCACGTTCCTTCTGGAGACTGAGAGAGCCTGTGACCATCTAGCTGGGAACCTTAACAGAAGTGAAATGTGGCATACGTGTTGAGGAAATTGTACACGTATCAGCTGGTTTATTCATGCTTACTGATTTTTTTTTTTTTAAAAATAGATTTCATTTTACAGAAGAAATTTGTTCACAGATGGTCAAAATGGCTAAATCTAAGCTATTCTAAATCAGAACAATGCAGATCGAACACAATTTTCTGCTTTTTGTTCAAAATGTTGCTTTTTTATGAAACTTACCCACATTCAAGTGTTGATTAAAAAAAGAAAGCTTGAAGCTAGAATAAAATGTTTCATGAAATTTTTATGAAAATGATCAAAAACGCTGGCGGTGGTTTGCAACTTTTTTTTTTAAAGAAACGCTGGTGGGAAAGTTAATATTCACAATTTATGAATAAAATATATTAGTGGTAAGATTTGTTGTTTGTATTTTTATGTAGTTTATATAAATTATAAATTGAATCTGAGTTATCATCACATGAAATCCAAACACCAGTCGACTGAGGAAAGACAGCTGTCCATCACTGCATCACGACTGTATATCCGAGATAACTTATCTTATAGCTAAATGATTTTGAGACATATGTTTCCTTTAGATTTCGTTGAGGGAGACAGGTTTAAAAACAGAAAACGCAAAGTGCTGTTAGAAACTTCGCTTAGACACCGTTATCTTTGTCTCTGCGACGTCTGTCAGCGCAGCGCGTTTTCTTAACATGAAGGTGAAACAATATAAACACGATAACCATATTCTGACTCGGCCTGTACGATAACTGGCGTGACCTGCTTTATTAGCGTTGTTTTTCTCTGTTTAATGAGCTTAAACGCTTTTGTTCTTTATATCTGTTGTTTACTCATATTGTTTAATGTTTTCAACTAAAAGAAAACCTTAAGATATATTTTAAGCTTGTTGTGTATATTGCCTAATCATAAGCCTGTTCAAAAATGGTGACAAAAACGTTAAAAAAAAACTTAAACGTAAAAAATAACGTTTTTCGTTAAACCTCATTTAAATAAACGAATATTCGATTTTTATGAGCTTGAATATTCGAATGCAGTATTTTTGAAAAATGCCCATCCCTACTTTGTACATTTATGTATGTGAAAAGTCATTAAAAGTTTGTGTTAAAACACCATTAAAACACCTTTGTAAAAATTATCCACACAAGTACTAAAAAGAATTGCTAATTGAAATTATTAAGAATTATTAAGCACACAATTCCCATCTCTATTCATCACTCTGGTCTAGATTTTGACCAATCATTTTTGGCTTTTGTTTGCATATTTCATTGAGTTTGTTGGTCACAGGGCTAACATTGTAAAGTTAAAGAGAGAAACGAGACGAAGGTGTGAGAGCTCTGGCTCAGATGAGTTTGATAGGGTATTGATTATAGCAGAAAGGACTCATAAAGCCGCCTCAAAGTGAGCGTGACTTATAGATGTGACCCCCACACCAGAGGTCAGTAATATGTTAAAGCCTTTAGAGTGGCCAATTGACCAGTTCATTAGGTTTCTAAAACATTACTGACCAATCTTACCTTCACAGCTGTTGCTGTTGCATATGGTCAAAGATTTGTTCTCATCTAATGCCTGCAAAATGAAGAATTGAGATTGAGAAAGTCTGCCAGTAGGTCATTAACTCACATTTAAGTGAGCAAATCTCATTAAACCATGTTCAGGCCACATTTCACCCCAGAATCAAAAGAATTTAGATGTCTCATTACCGCAATACAGTCGTTTTATTCTGGGTGTGTTTTTTATTATTATTATTTTTAATCTTATTTAAAGGTAATAGAAGTCCTTTGTGTTCAGATGGGTTTTAAACTGAATTTTACAGCAATTATACAACAATATAGTGAAATGCTATTGTTGGGGTCCTTGTAATGTGTACTGATGCTGTTCATTTACATATTAAGTTCTTTGTATAGTGCCAACGATTACTAAATCACAGTCCTGTTTGTTATTGGTATTCAATGAAGCTTCTCTTGTTTTAGTCGACTGTGAGTCAGACCTCCATTGTGCTTTTCTTTGCCAAATTTTATGCTGAGGAAACGGTTTTGTTGACTAGATTTAAAGAATAGCGTTAGCAGCTCAGATTGACCAATGTACTTTTTGGTTTTCCTTTCTGGCCATTCCAGTGCATTCAGGGCAGCATTGTTTGACTAAGCGTTCTTGCATCTGTTAAACAGCAGAAAACACATGCTTTCCTGTATTTAATCGTGGTGTTCATCATGTGATCCTCAGAAACATCAGCTCTTTCGTGGTTGTCTGTTGGTTAAGGCACTTGTCATCTGGCAGTCAGTGGTTTGTTTAAGCTGGAAATGTAAATGTAGCAGCTGTGTTTAATTTCCTGACGCTTTAGAGCTAGTATGATGGTTTTCGCTGTTCACTTTCTATGCTGAAGGCCAATGCAACAGTTGCACAAAAAGACTGAGAGCACCATGTCGCATTTAGTGAAACAAGTTCAGGGAGTCACAATGCAATTGCAAAACAATTCTTAATGCTTCTCTGTTTTTTAAGCAATGATTCGATAAACTAATTGGTAACACAATAAGGTCCTATTAGTTATTAATATTAGTAGGGCTGGTCCGACTCCGAATACCATTTTTTTGAGCTTCGAAGCCTCGGTAGTAATGAACATCGAATATTCGAAGCTTCGGAATCTCTATATGTCTGTCTGTCCGTTTGCATTTTGATTATTTCGAGAACCGTTCATCCAAACGACTTCACAAGGGAGTGCAGTGTCGTATTTGGTGCAATATAGATAGACAGGCGAGACGCAACACGTTCAGAATTAATAAAATTTTATTAAACTACAGAACATTAACTACATTAAACTCACGCGAGCAGAGCTTATATGCTCCGAGAACGGACACTGCACTAGTGATATAAAACACACACACACACACACACGTCTTTTAACTTAAGCAATATTTTTAATAAGGTAGTCTAATATTTTTCTCACTAACAAATTACTGACAAAGTAGGGTAGATTTAAATAAAGAAGCGGCGCGCCTCACTCAAGCAGAGCTTATGCTCCGAGAACGGACACTGCGCTAGTGATATAAAACACACACACACACAAGTCTTTTAACTTAAGCAATATTTTTAATAAGGTAGTCTTATAATATTTTTCTCACTGACAAAGTAGGGTAGATTTAAATAAAGAAAAACGAAATTTAAATAAAGAAAAACGAAATTTAAATAAAGAAAAACCAAAAATAAACGTGACGTCCCAGTAAAATCTCAAAGTCTCCTATATTTAGCTGTAGATTCATTTAGGTTGGTAAGGGTAAAAAGGATAAAACATTTTGTTTCTATTATTCTATATTCCACAATGTCAAAGCAACGCAGCTTAACCCAAAACACAAGCTCAGGCACTTCTGTCCACACACACTCCGCTGTTCTGCGCTCTAGCCAGAGAATACTCCCGTTGCAGGAACACGTTTAGGAGTCCAAGAAGAAGCAAATATATTTATTAAAGGGGTCATATAATGCCATTTTTGTACAAGCTAATATGATTCTTTAGGGTCTAAATTAAAAGTTTGTAATATACTTTAATTAAAAATTCTCATTAGTATTGTAAGAAAACACTTATTTTACCTGGTCAAAAACAGCTCTGTTTTCAGCACGCCGTTTCAGTGCATATGACTTTAAATGATAATGAGCTTTGCTCACCCCGCCTCTCTGTTCTGTGTACACCAGAGCTCTGTGCGTACACCATTTGTAACTCAATAACCATAACGCGTTGTTCAGTATAAACGTGGGATTATGAATTATATTGAGAACGTCACACATAGAAAACATGCCGTAATGTACCCTGAGTGTAAACCTTAGACGCATTCATTGTGAAGCGTGCAGCTAGCGATTTGCAAAGATTAATATATTAATATAAAGTTTAATAAAACGTTACACTCACTTCCGTTCTTCTGGAGATTCAGCAGGAACACGAATATCTGGTACCGATCCATTTTTCATGAGCAGCAGCTTAGCAAATCCAGCTTTATACTGATCCTCGTTTATAAAGCAGTCTGCTGAGAAATGATTCGCGCAAACATGAGAGCATTGACGTTGCTCGTGGGGAATATTCCCTTCGAAAACAAACTCAGCCACTGCGTCTTCAGCGGTTCGGATTTAGGAACATTAAAATGACTGTGTTCGTTATTACACCCAAGAACAGAACACCACAATCGCTCAGACGCCATTCTGCTCATAGACAGTGCTCCAGCATATCCACAATGACCGCGCCGGTCCGCGCAGACTATGATTGACAGCTCTCTCATGGATCTGATCTCACCCGCGAGGGCGGGTCTGTGTTGAGACGCTCCTGTCAATCAACAATCGTGACACAGTCGAACGGCTCGATTTGAGGCAGGGGAAAACATATAAGGAGATTAAAACAAAACCACTGGATGGATTTTTATCATTATATGATGGTTGTGTACAGGCACTGCCAACACACATTTCAGTACAATCAACTTGTAAAAGTGCATGCACCATTATATGACCCCTTTAAGTAGATATAACAAAGTTATGTTAAGTATTTTTTCACCAGATTTTATAGTGTAAAACATATTCAAGTGCGAATGAGAACCGTTTCGAGGGGGATGCCAGGTGTGCAAAAAAAAAAAAAGAAGAATATTCGAATGTCACATTTTCAAATTGAATACCAGTTAATGCATTTAGTGATGAGCAATACATTTGTTCCAGTATTTATTAATCTTTGTTAAAGGTACACTATGTAACTTTTGGCCCTCTAATGGTTAAAAAACAAAACTGCATGCATATTGCGGAAGGACATTGTATTGGTTGTGCTTCGGCTCTGTGCGGATGAATGTTGTTCTCCAACTGCTCATAAAACATTCACTACTTAGGAGATATAGCCATGTTAGATGGAAAGGATCTCAAGCTGACTGGGTGAAGACGATACTGTAGTTTAACCCATAAACAGATACAGTACTTCCTTCAAAATAAATTCCAGCACAGCGCTGCAACAACCATTTATGAAATTTCACAATAGATAATGCTTTACAGTGTTTATCTGTTCAATAAAAAACGCCATCATCTCCGTGTCGCTTTTACAACATTTCAAATGCTTCCGTTCTCGCCATCTCCGAAAAGCCAAACTTATGTTGATTCTTGTTTTATTACGAGCTCTGTCACACTCTGTTTTTGCCAGCAGATTCTCCTGTGTTCAGCGTTTGATTCCCCGGAGATTTAGCGGCACCATGTCAATCTTTCTCACTCGTTGTGACAACTAACCCCTGCCTCTCTAACACACACACACACTCCCACACCAGACATGTGTCAAAGCAGCCGGAGCAACTTTACTCTATTTACAGATATGACTAGACTCGCACGGGCGAGTGACACATGATGCAATTTCCCGCCAAAACCATCCTGTTAGGTCTCAAATATAATGCTCTCAAGAAAAGTCCAGATTGTGAAGGAACAACTGGCTGTTGTTAGCAGAAACCAATCATCCCAATCACTAAACTCTAATTCTTTGGGATATGAAGAAACCTGGACTGAAAAGAGTATTTAGCCGGGGTCCTGGCTTGTTTCAGCTGTGAAGTCTCCAGGTCATGTTCTTGTGGGTGTCTGGAGGTCTAATGACACAATCAGTAGCCTTGAGAACCTTTGTGTCTGTGTTGGTTAAGATGTTATGTGAGTGGGTGTGTGGGTCGGTTATCTCTCGGCCTGTTCCCCTCTTTAGACGAGAGAGACGGGTCGTCAGGGTCAGGAACACAGAGCCGATCCACCTACACATGCTATTCCTGCTCTTACTGTCATCTTAAGATAAATAAAAAATGAAGCATAATGTAAGCTTGGAGCTGAAATGTGCTGGCCGACTGTCAGTGCAGTATATGTAAGGTTCAATTATACTTTAATCACAGATTATGAGAGAGATACCGCCATAACTGGAGCGTTAATGGTGTGTTCACATGGAGATGAATGTCTTCAATTATTTTTCTCAGTACAACAAAATACATCTGGCCTTGTCTGCATGGTGCAATCTGCATGGAGAATCTTGAGTAATTTACTCAAGTAAATTAATTAAAGGTGATTTGGTGATTCAAATGGATGGCAAAAGTCTACTATAAATACGATACTATATATACATAATTAGTGGTCGACCGATATATCGCCACGGCGATAAGTTTTTCTGATTGGCCGATGTGTTGGAAGCGGGACTTTTATTTTGACGGGCGGCGCTGAGAACACCAGCACCTGAGAAGAGAATGGCAGCGCCTGATCACACAGCGCTCACTCACATTCTCCGTCTTCATTAGTTTACGATCTCTGTCAGTCAGTTCTAAAACTTTGTTAGACAGAACCGGTGGCTACAGAACTGGTCAAAGAAAGTAAATGGTATGCGAAAAAGTAATACGTTTGCTTTTATATTATTTGTAACCGAAAAGGCAAACAATCAGACTAAAATACTTGCTCATTTACGTCAACGTTCAGCAAATGCGCATCTACATAATTTAAACAAATCTCTGAATATCTAATAAACATTTCACAAACCTTGCAGATTTAATAGAATCCAGCTGTGATATCTTGTGAAGTGTGCATTTGTAGCCGGCATAAACGTGTGACTGCGAATGACGGTCGTGTGAAGTGAGTAAATGCGAACAGAAGATCAGCTTCACAGGAGACTCGATCGAAACACTTTAAATCCTTCATTTTAAAATATGCTGTCCTATATCTAGTGGCCCACTGTGTCATATTCATGTCGTTTTCACTGTGTGCTGCTGTATGTACAATTAGCGTTACCTTGTCAAAAGTCAAAGTAAAAAAAAAAGTCTTTATTTGAAAAAATATGATTATCAGGGATTACTGATTAATTACCAGATTACTGAGTGCCCTGTTACAGTGTTTACTTACTTTTTATTCCCATATTCATATATTTTTAAACAATTACTTTATTTGTGAAAAAATCTGTAATAGGATTGCAGATTCAAGAAGTTGCCATCTAAAGTATGGGGCCTAAGCATGTTTATTTTAAAGATTTTAAAATATTTATTAAACTTATCAAATTTATTAAATATTGATTTATATAAACATAAAGTGTGTGTGTATGTATATATGTATATGTATATGTATATATATATATATATATATATATAAATATCGGCCATCGGCCACCCTGCTCTCTAAGATATCGGCATCGGCCATCAAAAAACCCATATCGGTCGACCACTATACATAATATACTATATACTGTATACATATCTACTATATATACATACATCTGTATGTTTACATACACTGTTTTTAGTTTACCAATTTCATGGAAACATTTTTTTTACTTTCTGAATGTTCAATAAATACCTGAATACAACATAAAACAACTTTTAATTTGAATAATGTATTAGTTAATGTTGAAGTTAAGAATACGGGTGTTTCCAAAATACACGCAGCGTAATTGCGCGTCTGCGGTTAAACACTTAGCTCAGAATCGCTAATCCAGAATTGGATCGATAAGGTGTGTTCAGTAGGATTATAGCTTTTTGCTTTTGTACAAAATTTTGCATTAAAAAGTGAGAAATTTCACTTAAATTTAGGGCTGCACGATTAATCGCAATGAAACCGCACGTGATTTGGCAAAGCCTGCGATTATTTTATGCGCAGCTTGTCAGTGCAGCGGCTGATCGGTAGTAAATGCTTCTCCATCTGAACACCAGAGGGCGTCTCACACACACACACGGCAAATCATCTGAACTCCAGAGGGCGGCTCACACACACACACACACACCAAATATGCCTGCAGAAGTACAATAACACACATCATTCCAGGAAATCCCTATCGCTGTAGCTGATTAAACAGAACATTGAAATGCTTTGATTGATTTATTAAATATTGTCTTTTGTTGGATAAGAGGTTCATAAATGCTTCATGTTTGGAAAGATGTTTGACGCGTGTTGCTTTTTCAAATGCACGTTATAAGCGACTCAAACTCACAGTGCTTTCAGATAGAGCAGCGTTTACTAATGATCACAGAGCCGTACGTCACTGACAAGCTGCACATAAAAAATAATCGCAGCCTTTGCGATTTCATAATCGCAATAAACCAAATCGGTCTTCAGAAATATTGTAAAAAATAATTTTTATAGACTTTCCATAGCTGCAGGGTTCTCAAGTCTCACGCATTGGCCGTGAGACACACGCAATTCAACCAGTTCACACGCTCACACGCCACACCGTGTATATCTCACGCTGAAAAGGCAATGCCAACCAAGTTGTCCTGCAAGCTTTATATATAACGTTGTATACGAGGCGCATGCACACAAAGATAAGTTTCCTGCCGCCAGCCCGTCCGCATCTCGGCCAGATTGCGTTCGTTACTAGGCAACTTATAGACGCGCGAAGTCCGCGAACACACACGGAAGTTCGGCCACCGCGACATCGCGCGAACACACGTCGTGATGGAGAAAGTAAGTTGGAAGAAAGCTCGCCTAACATTTTTAGACTAGAACATTTAATATATAGCCCATCGTATACATTATTGATGCAGTCAAAAACTCTACAACTGCTTTGCAACCAGGCCAAAAGCTTTGGCTCAGTTTGGCTAAGGAAATGTTATTGGGTATGGGAAGGAATGAAGATGTATTTCTTCAGTTTATTTTAAATTCTATATTATACTGTATTAATAGTATTTCTAGTTACATTAAGGCTAAAGCAGAGTGCTCTTGGTAATATTGTATATCCTGTCAAAACATACATTAGCCTAATCATTGCCATTGCATTTGTATTTTTCAAAGATGTCAGGGGAAAATGCAAAAATATTTGTTTTTTCAAACATTTTTGAGCAATTTGTTATATATTTGTAGCCTAATTTTGAAATATAACATTAAAGAGTAGGCCTATATTTGATGTGATGAATTGCTCTGTCATTTATCAGATTTACCAATGGTTATAATTTAAATTTTTGCTGGTTAATTATGAACAATGGGTAAAATTGGGGGTGGGGCTAGGTGGGGGCGGGGCTCCATTTAGGCCCCTCCCCTAACCGCATGTGATCTCACTCCAAGCTTTTGATAAAACTTGAGAACCCTGTAGCTGTAATCAGAGAGCTTTTTAGATGAATGATCTGTAATGGTCTGATAATGATGCATTTTAATGCCAAACAGTTTTCATATTCCATATTCAGACATCATTACACCCTCAGTACTTGCTGAAAGCTTAATTTTTCTTACTTGTCTGACTTTACCGGTTGTAATCGTTTGTCTCCTAGAAGCATTTCAATTTTAGAGAGGTTTACTGCGGTATACATCATCATGTTTGGTATCCAACATGCGCGGTTTTATTATGTAAAGTGAATGGAGTCATGCACCTGTTTTTGGCTCGTTCAGTTTGTTGACTGGAACAACGGGGATTTAACACACATTTCAGTCATTTCTCCAGTACTTTTGTCTGACGCTTTAGAATAAGCACAAGAAGAAAAGGATCTAGGACTCTAGGGTTCTTGACTTAATTTCAAAGAACCCTTTCTGCCAAAAAGGAGAAATGTCTTAAATATAGGGATGCACAATATATCGGCCACCACATCGGTATCGGCCGATATATGTCCAGTTTTAAATGTTATCGTTATCGGCCTGATAAGAAAATTTGGCTGATATATTAAAGCCAATAAATAATGGATTATTTCCTTCAGCTGAGACTCTTCAGATGCGCACTGTTCAACATGATGGTTTTAAAATGCTTGAAATATGATTGGAATCACTTCAAATAGGAAAATGGGTGGACATTTTTCACCACCTGAGCAAAAACAGTCTTTATACCTGACCTGTACAGCATAGCCTAGGTAGATGCACGTTTTTAACATGCACTTATTGGTATATTTTTGAAAACAAGCAGTTAAGAAGTCACTAAATTAAGCACATTTTAGGTTACGTGAGATTTTTATTTTATTTTATTTTTTACAGTGCTTAACTGTACCAGTCTTTAACAAGAAATTCAATAAAAAATCATTTACAAAATCTTCTGCAGGACAGTTCAATTCTTTACAATATAATATAGTATGAAAAAAAATTAAGCTGTTACACTGATGATTTAATGTAAATTATTTAATTGTACAAAAACACTTTATGGTTTTCCCAAATCATTTCAAAGTTAAATGATTGTTTATTGCTTATGAATTTCCAATATTTTGTTTAGCAGGGGGTTTCAAACGTTTTAAATGGCAAGGAGGCCTAAACAATAATACCCTTGTGAGATCAATTCTTTATTAGGCTTATAATATAATAAAATATAGGCATAATATAATATAAAAAAACAAATTTAAGTATTTGAAGTGATATAATATATCAGTTTAAATGCTTCAATTTGTTTTCATATTATAGGCTATTATTATAATATGAAAACAAACTGAAGAATTTAAATAGATCTAATAGCTAAATATTTTGAAGAAAAGTAAAAATGTGAACTCTTTTATAGTAATCTAAACATCCCTGAACCCCCCTCCCCCCAACACACACACACACACAAATCTATTTAAAATAATGTATGTAATGTATTTTGAGTTTGCACTGCACGCGGGTGGGTGTGTAATTGTTACCGTTCTGTGCCCATCATTCGTTATTTCCACCACTTAATCAAACCACTCTTCTTTTAAAACATGATGATGTGATTTTATTTCACGTCTTTGTGTTTCTTGTTGCCTCTCTCGTATTGAGCTATTTGGTCCGCAACCATGACAGTATTCTTACCACGACTGATTTGGCTCACTGGCTGCAACTCACACGCGCTCATATCGTTCATATCGTTCTCTCTCTATGAAACCTGTAAACTGCATTCATCGGTTTTTACTCTATAGCGATACCAACTCTATAGCGGTTGACCAGAGCACTGCAATTATTTCTCGCTTAAACTACAATCAAATGGATTTCCCAACACATTTCGTGTCTGTCCTCTGCGCAGCATTTTATTCTTTCTGTGCGGTTGCGGCATCAGAAGTGCATTCAGCTTAGAGTGAACATGGAGTACAACATGTGCTGTCATATAAGCTACATAAAATTATAATTGTGTGTTTGGGACTTGGCTTTTAATGGTGAGACTTTTGTTTTTGTAATCAGGCTCTCAAAAATGATATAAAAATTTGGATTTAGATTTATCGGCCAATATATCGGCTATCGGCTTTAAAATATAAACAATTATCGGTTATCGGTATCAGCCAAAGATTTATATCAGTGCATCCCATAGACTGTAAAAAAAATGGACAAGGCGTCTGTGACGTCACCCATAGACTTTCTGAATAACGATTTTGAGGCCGTTTATGGGGGGTATGGGCGGCGCCATCTTTTGAAAATCTTGGGAAATCCTAACCCCGCCCACCTTCTGGCCAATCCATATATGGGTAAAAGGGCGGGCTTTGTGTGAGACTGAGCCGGCCGGTGGACGCGCCTCTTCAGCCAAACAGCCTCAGCTATCTGTAACGTTACAGGATCGACTGGCAGACTAGGCTACTTTTTACAGTCTATGGCTACTACATTCACTGCAATATTAGATCTCATTAAACGACAAATTAAACACAATGTACTATTTAAATCGATTGCTGGACATCGGTATGTTATTGTACATAGGTACATCTGATTTATGATTTAGCATTGTATTAGCCTCCCAAAACCCCACCTGTCCCTACCTCGGACGCTAACTTATCTGAGGCGATTTAATGCTAACTGTTGCAGTGGCACTGCCCACAAACATTGATGCATAATAGTGCTAACTACGTGAAATAGTAGTGGAATGTCACTTACCGTAAAAAATGGAGCGAAGTACTCTTACAGTGAGTGTCGGTTAGTGCAGTTTATAGCAGAGCAACCCATTTTATGTACGATATTTCAATACAAATGTTCAGAAAGGATACAGAGTTGGTATGATGTGTTGTGTCAGATCATGGACGAGACATCAAATTTCAGGAATTCCACTCGACGCAGCACGTTATCAGCTGTCAATCAAGCTGTCAATCAAAGTTAACCACGCCCTTACTTGTCATACATTTTATATCTAAATACAATCTAAACTAACGAGTTAGAAAAAAATTCACCCCCCTCACAGTTGTCAGGCACTCGGAACCTATCGAAAAAATACAATAAAAGTCCATGGGACCAACCTGTAAAAACATGAACTTATGCTGTGAAAACGGACATTTTAACATGGGGTCTATGGATATTTGCTCCCTTTTGGGACCTCACTCTAGCGGATTTTCGATGTATTGCAGTTTTTCGCACTTCCGGCTAGGCTTCATTTTTCAGATTAGAATGTTGCCGCTTGGTGCATCCCTACTTAAATGATTGCATAATACTTAAATTTTTAATAGGTTGTTTATTTTTATTTTCAATTGCTAAAGTATGTTTACAAACTGTTTAGTTCATAAAAGTTGATTTAAAATGATAAATTAATGAACTAAATTAACTAATTAAAACTAAATCCATAAAATTATCCCATGATGGGAATGTAAAATATGAAGTGGCTAACAAGAACCTGTAGTGTGGGGACATGACTTTTTCCTCCCTTACGCCACCAAAAGCTTGATCATTGACCGACAGTGAAACTGACGTGTGTTTGTGTTTGTTGTTGTTCAGACACTGGAGGAGCCCCCTTACCTGACCGTTGGTACTGACGTGAGTGCCAAATACAGAGGGGCGTTCTGTGAGGCCAAGATCAAGACCGCCAAGAGACTCGTCAAGGCAAAGGTGAGCCACTGAATCATAAGATGAACCAAAGCAGCAGAGATCATTTGAAGACATATTTTGAATGCATGGATGATCATTGATTAGAAATGACTATTATGCAAATTTGAGGTGAGTTTGATCGTACAGTCATCAAAAAATTAATGTAACGTAAATAAAGATAATAAGAGGGATCTGTATTTTGTTTGTTAACTGATGTATTGTTCATCCCTACTATTGAAAAAATACTGAAAGAGAGTATTGCTGGTCTAATGTTGAAATAGACTTTACATTTTTAGTCATTTAGCAGACGCCTTTGTCCAAAGCGACTTACAAATGAGGACTAAAGCAAGCGAGTCATCGTGAAGAGGCAAAAACAACGCAAGAAGTGCTCAAAATACAAAGTTCAGGCATTGCTCAGAGTAGCATAAGCCAGACAAGGGAAGATTAAAGGAAAAGGATTTTTTTTTTTTTTTACGAGTTTAAGTGCTCACGGAAGAGATGAGTTTTCAGCTGTCTTTTGAATGTTGTTTGATTCTGCATTATGGATGACGGTGGGGAGATCATTCCACCAGCAAGGAACCGTGAATGAGAATGTTCTGGAGAGTGATTGTGTGGCTCTCTGTGATGGACCACGAGCCGTCGCTCATTGACCGATCGTAGGCTTCTGGTAGGGACGTAGACTCGTAGGAGCGAGTGGAAGTAGGACGGAGCTGAGCCTGTGGTCGATCTGTAAGCAAGCAAGTGTCAACGCCTTGAACTTGATGCGAGTGGTAGCCAGTGCAGAGAGATGAACAGTCGTGGGCTCGTTGAAGACAAGACGAGCTGCAGGCGTTCTGGATCATTTGTAGAGGTGTAGTTGCACATGATGGAAGTCCAACCAGAAGAGCATTGCAGTAATCAAGCCTAGAGATAACCAGGGCCTGGACGAGAAGTTGTGTCGCATGTTGCAGTGCAAACCTGCATGATCGAGCTGTCTTTGTAATGTGGTCTGTGAAGGTCAGCTGGTCATCAAATATTACTCCAAGATTTCAGACCGTCCCTGATGGGGTGATTGAGGATGAATCTAGCCGCATAGTGAAGTCGTGCTGTAGAGACGGATTGGCAGGGAGGATGAGAAGCTCGGTCTTTGCCAGGTTGAGCTGCAGGTGATGTTCCTTCATCCATGCCGAGATGTCCGCCAGACAGCCTGAGATCCGTACAGCTACTGTGGGATCATCTGGTTGAAATGAGAGGAAGAGCTGGGTGTCATCAGCACAGCAATGGTAAGAGAAACCATGTGCCTGTATGATGAGTCCCAGTGATGTGGTGTAAATGGAGAAGAGGAGCGGTCCAAGGACTGAACCCTGAGGAACCCCTGTGGTCAGCTGATGTGCTTTGGATACCTCGCCTCTCCATGCGACCCTGAAAGACCTGTGAGATAGGACTCAAACCAGTGGAGGGACGTTCCTGTGATGCCCAGTGATGAGAGGGTGGACAGAAGGATCTGATGAGGACTTAAGTGTTGAGTAGAGCTGCACGATTAATCGATCTCGCTTCAAACACTCACGTGATCTTATTCTTAAATCCAACGATTCAGCTGTGTCTGTTAAACCTTACGCTCACAGCGAACATTCAAATCTGAGCAGTTGTAATGTATAGGTATTAAACACATGTATAGTTTTATATTAAAACTTGACAGCTTTTAACAGGCCTTGTAATTTCGATGCATTTGTGTGTCGTTGATATTGGATTTAAATTGTTGGAAAATGTTTTGAAGTTGGAAAGCAAATTGAGTTTTCATTGCTGTCACTTCCGAGGACTCGTCCTCATTCCTAATGAAATATTCTGCTCATTTTCCTCCTCTCTCTCATCAGGCTTTCTCTTTCTGTCTCGTCTCTCCACTCATGTTTTTCTCCTGATGGCTCTCTGATGTTTTATAATTCCTCTCTCATAGCGCTGAGATGTGATTAGCTGCTCCTCGCGAAGCAGAGACCTTGTTCAAGGTTGTAATCATATTCCTGCTGTTGTACTACTGATGACATCATTGCGTCTGTGTCTCTCTCTCTCTTCACAGCAGTGTGTCTGTTTGTTCTGTCTCTCTCTCTATTTCTCGGTTGGTGTTTATCCATTAGTCAAAGGACGGACAGTCTTTACATTCACACTGCAAGTGTGTCTGAGAAATAAGAGCAGGGCATTAGATCTCATCGCATGTGAACTGATGTAATGTCCTGTCTGTCAACTGATTTATATACGCTTCCTGATATGTATATACACATATAGTTCTCTTAGTTCTGTGATGTAAGGCATCTTTTGGTTTTTGCAATGTCTGATTTATCGGATTTGTATTTTCTTGTGTTCCTGCAATCTTATTCATTGGTCATGTGCATGTTATTTTATGCACTGAACTGACAAAATATATACCGTGATTTATATAAACTCACTTTGGATAAAAGCATCTGGCAAATGCATACATAATGTGATGTTTTGAAAATGTATGTTTTACAAATCATGTTGATTTATAAACACTCATCATTATAATTTTGACCATAAGATTTTTTTATTATTATTTTTCTGTATTTTTATTTATTTTATTAGTATTATTATTAATAATAATAATAATAATTAATTATTGTTTATTTTTTATATATTTAAAATATTCATAGTGAAAACTGTTTAAATTGATTTAGGATTATTCACTTTATCACTTTCAAAAAGGATAAATATGTAAAACCTATATATACACTCACCGGCCACTTTATTATGTACCCCATGCTAGTAACGGGTTGGACCCCCTTTTGCCTTCAGAACTGCCTCAATTCTTCGTGGCATAGATTCAACAAGGTGCTGGAAGCATTCCTCAGGGAGTTTGGTCCATATTGACATGATGGCATCACACAGTTGCCGCAGATTTGTTGGCTGCACATCCATGATGCGAATCTCCCGTTCCACCACATCCCAAAGATGCTCTATTGGGTTGAGATCTGGTGACTGTGGAGGCCATTTTAGTACAGTGAACTCATTGTCATGTTCAAGAAACCAATTTGAAATGATTAGAGCTTTGTGACATGGTGGAAGTAGCCATCAGAGGATGGGTACATGGTGGCCATAAAGGGATGGACATGGTCAGAAACAATGCTCAGGTAGGCCGTGGCATTTAAACGATGCCCAATTGGCACTAAGGGGCCTAAAGTGTGCCAGGAAAACATCCCCCACACCATTACACCACCACCACCAGCCTGCACAGTGGTAACAAGGCATGATGGTTCCATGTTCTCATTCTGTTTACGCCAAATTCTGACTCTTAACATCTGAATGTCTCAACAGAAATCGAGACTCATCAGACCAGGCAACATTTTTCCAGTCTTCAACTGTTCAATTTTGGTGAGCTCTTGCAAATTGTAGCCTCTTTTTCCTATTTGTAGTGGAGATGAGTGGTACCCGGTGGAGTCTTCTGCTGTTGTAGCCCATCCGCCTCAAGGTTGTGCGTGTTGTGGCTTCACAAATGCTTTGCTGCATACCTCGGTTGTAACGAGTGATTATTTCAGTCACTGTTGCTCTTCTATCAGCTCGAACCAGTCTGGCCATTCTCCTCTGACCTCTGGCATCAACAAGGCATTTCCGCCCACAGAACTGCCGCTCACTGGATGTTTTTTCTTTTTCGGTCCATTCTCTGTAAACCCTAGAGATGGTTGTGCGTGAAAATCCCAGTAGATTAGCAGTTTCTAAAAATACTCAGACCAGCCCTTCTGGCACCAACAATCATGCCACGTTCAAAGTCACTCAAATCAACTTTCTTCCCCATACTGATGCTCGGTTTGAACTGCAGGAGATTGTCTTGACCATGTCTACATGCCTAAATGCACTGAGTTGCCGCCATGTGATTGGCTGCTTAGAAATTAAGTGTTAACGAGCAGTTGGACAGGTGTACCTAATAAAGTGGCCGGTGAGTGTATACACACACACACACACACACACACACACACACACAGTGAGTGTAATTGAAGGTTCGTTCGTCAGCAGTGGCCTGTTGCAGAACAATCAGAGCTTCATCAGACGTGACAGTGGCGAGATGCTGAAGTGTGAGACTTATTATCTCCTGTGACACTGACACATTCATACACACACACACACACACACACACGTCTCACGGATGATATTCATTTGACAAACTGCTCAACACAGCTGGAGAAGTGCATGTGTAACCCTAAACACATGGCAGTGTGAGAATACATGGACTTCACCGAGTTAATCAACTATATGGACTATCCCATATTCTTGTTTATTATTAGTATGCTTATGTATATTATACAATCCATATATTTAAATTTTGTGGATCGGATTCTCTCAAAACAATGTGCTGGGCATATTTTTTTTATTTATTTTTTTAATGATGACTGTTAATTGTTTTGACCATAATGAACTACTTTAGAGAAATAAAAAATATAATTAAAAAAATTAAGTTTAATTATTAATTTCTATTTGTAACTTTGAAATATTCATATTCTGCGAAGCTGCTTTGAAACAGTGTTTTGTAAAAAGCGTTATACAAATTTAATTGCAATTTAATTGATACTTCAATTGATTCATGCAGTTCATGATGTTTAGTCACAAAAGTTGTGTTGGACTGTATTGTTGTGTGTGATTTTGTCGTTCATATTCAACATCCTGCTGAATGGTGTCCATTTAATTCAGATTTCAGCTTGTGAAATGAAAAGGATGAATCTCAATTCTTGCGTGTGGCGTCTCACAGTGTTGTGGGTATTTGTGGAAATATGACATCTTGTTCCTCCATCTTTATCCCATCCTCTCGCACGGCTTGTTTTATCCGCCCCACTTTCAGTATAATTATCTTCTGTTCTGTGACACTCAATGATTGGGTTACCCAGCGTGTCTTCTCTGCGTTTGGTCTGATATCAACACAGGGACGTTCGGGTCTCTCTGGTGAGGATCTGGCTTCCTGATATGAGCGATCAATGCTTCTTGGCCGTTAGGGAAAGCCCTTCCGTGTTTCCTATCCTCACTGACTGTGTGTGTGTGTGTGTCTCTCCAGGTCACCTTCAAACCCGACGCGTCCACTGCGGTGGTGCACGATGAACACATCAGAGGACTTCTGAAGGTAAGAGCAAACCTGCCTCCTTCAGCACAAACACAGGCTGTGGCGCATCACTTCCTGGGCTTTATGAGAATGTGTCTGGTAGTGGTGCAACGGATCACAAAACTCACGCTTCGGATCATTTACGGATTTTGAGCCACGGATCGAACCATTTTTCGGATCAGCCAAAAAAAAAACATTTTTATACACATATATGTATATTAAAGCTCACTTGAGGTACTTTGATACCACAGCAAAAACTACTAGCCTAACTGTTGAAGTTCAAACATTAAAGACAAGTGAATAGTCAGTAATAAAATAGGAAAAAAATACACATTACAAGCAGAGATTAATACTAAATAACACAGTTACAAAGTCTTAACAGTAGTATTCAGGTACAGAAATGTATAATTAGGCCTAAATGTAAAATAACACTGTGTTCACTGTAGAAATTAAATATAGGTTCATCTTTGTGTCACTTTAAGACCGAAGAAACCAGTCCTAAAGCGAAAATCCTGCGTGATGCAACCAAATCAAAGCTATTTAGAACATATTTCAATTTAATCATTTTGTTAATGTACTCCAAGCCCTTTTGACTTTCATACTTACAATGAACGCAAAACAAATGAAATATTTGTAAAGTAGCCCGTGATCACATCTGTCAAGCTCCCAGAATGCATCATAATGACACACTGATTTGGACACGGTGTTAAAACTGTTGTCTGGAGTTCATGTTTGATGGTGCCAGTGATGCCAGTCATCCATATAATCCTCTATTTCATATTTATATTGCATTGAAATCTTTGTTTGTTTTTCCTTCCTTTTTTTCTTCTTCTTTTTTTTAGCTCACTCATTTGTTTAAAAATCTCCTGGCAAGCCAGCCGTTGCATCTGTAGCTGTGATTATGAATATGACAGTAATTATTCTCCGCCATCAGCTCATCAGAAAGCATCTCTCTTATATCTGGCAGAACTGTTTGCTTTGAGCACTTGGTTATTCTTTTTCAGAGAGAATAAATGACAAATGCAAGCAGCAAATAGGTGAAAACCACTGATGCCCAGACTAGCTAAACTCTCAGAGCTAGTCATTTAGATAAATGTTTTTTGCTTTGTATATAAATAATATATACATTTGTATTATAATTATTATATAATAATAATAACAATTGCATTACAGTAATGATAATGAACTTAAACTGTTATGAAACTATCAACAACAAAAAAAAATCTTAATTTTCTTCTTCTAATTTTAATTTCTCATTTATTTATTTATTTTTGCGACCTCTTGTTGGCATGTTCTTGACAGGTTTTGCCCTTATTTGAACATGTTAATCATTCAGAAACATCTGATACCATCATTTTACCATGGTAGTGCCATAGTACTTGATGGTAAAGGTAACGTTCCTTCCTCACAGAACATGATAAACCCTCACAGGCGTTTCTCCATGAGTAATGTCAGTGATTATGGGAAGAAATAAATAAATTCCGGTTGCTCATCTCCAGCCTCAGTGTTTTAACGCCCAGCGAGTGGTGTAACACCATGAAAGCCTGTGAATGAGGGATTGTGTTTTCTCTGGTGTTAGGTGGGCGCTGTGGTCGAAGCCAGGAACCAAGATGGGATCTACCAGGAGGCCATCATCAACAAACTCACTGACGCTAGTCTGTACACCGTCGGTAAGTCCATTACATTCCTTTCAAACAGTGACTCTTTACCTGAGACGAAGAGGGAAAGGCTTCTTCTGTCCTCGTTTATGCTTTGCTTTAGTTTATAGCATCATATGTGAGAGCAACACAGTCAGTTGGAGATGCTGGGTAATTTTAATTTGCGTTCAGGGCTTGTGTACTGATAAATGTATTTTTATTTTGTTTTTATTACGTTGTGATTGTGTTACGTTTTATGTTAGGATAATGGTAACGCTTCCTTTTACAGTACAGTACTTGCGTGTACTTACCTAGAAAGTACTGGCTAATATAAGGTGAGTACATGGGTTAGGGGTAGGTTCAGGGTTAGTATTGAAATTACTATAATAAGTACATAGTATATACATGGGTAACAGGACTGTAAAAGGAAGCGTTACCAGGATAATATGATATGAGTCAGTCTCCATCTCTCAAAAACATGAAATATTGTGTTTTTATTCCTCATTTTGATGGCTTAATGCGAATTTAGTGCACATATGTGTCGCCACATGGAGAGAAAATCTTGATGAGTATTAGATAAAGTTCTGATGGTGAATTTCGAAGACCTGTGAGTCACAGCAGATGTTTTCTCCAGCAGATGGTTTGTACGTCTCTAATTTGACACTGCCGTTCTTTCGATTTTACTTTAACCATATTCTATGCTAATGAAGTTTCAAGCCAACGGGTGACAAGTTTTATTCTCATTTGGTGTTCATAAACGCATGAAATGGACTCGAACCTTTAGCCATTTATACAAAGGCAGCTCAGAAACTGACCTATTATGATTATGATCTTTCTTAAGTGTGTAATGTTGCTGTTTTAGCATGAAAAAGGGTTTCCTCCAGCGGGAGTTCTTCTCTATATCAGTGTCAGTGTGTTGAAACTGGCGGTTATGGTAAGGGGCGGGACATTTCCCAAACACACTCGAAGCTCTTGACCAATCACAACACACTGATCCAGCCGACCAATCAGAGCACAGTGTGCTTTCAGAAGGTGGGGCTTCATAGAGACAGGAACTATGAGAGTCTTACGATTGGATCGGGTAACCAAAATGTACTCATGGTTCCTTGTACAAGGCTGAACCGTAGAGGAGATAGAGCCTTTTCGGTGGTGGGACCGAGGTTGTGGAAGAGCCTGCCAGCACAACTTGGGGCGGCTCCCTCCCTATCACTTTTTAAATCTCTCTTGAAAACCCAATTGTTTTCTTTAGCTTTTAAATTATGTTGATGGTCTTATTTATTATGTGTTACTTAGTTTTCTGTTGTTTATCTGACTTGTACAGCACTTTGGTCAGTCCTCAGACTGTTTTTAAATATGCTTTAAATAAAAGAACTAGAACTAAACAGAGCGTTACTGACAGACTGGGAAGAGAGGAGCTGCAACAATGGAGAATATGAGGGAAAATAATGTGTTTATGAGCTTTCAGGCATGAGCCTGTTCTAGTAGAGCCTAAAAACTAGGGCTGCACGATTAATCACAATTTCCATGTAATCTCTCTTAAGCCGTTTTGGCTTATCGCGATTTTGAAATCGCAAAGGCTGCGATTATTTTTTATGCGCAGCTTGTCAGTGACGTACGGCTCTGTGATCATTAGTAAACGCGGCTCCATCTGAAAGCACTGCGAGTTTGAGTCGCTTATAACGTGCATTTGAAAAAGCAACACGCGTCAAACATCTTTCCAAAACAAAAGCATTTATGAACCTCTTATCCAACAAAAGACAACATTTAATAACATGCTTTTACTCCAAACTCACTTCATAACGACAGTAAGCTCATCCTTCTGTGAGATGATGTGCTTCTTACACAGAATAAGGCAGTCGTGTGTTTATTAGTCATGTTTAATCATTTAAAGCGCTTCTGTTTATTCAGCTACAGATAGTATGATGCCCGATAGGGTGTTATCGTACTTCAGCGGCGGGGCATATTTGGCGTGTGTGTGTGACGCCCTCTGGTGTTCAGATGATTTGGCGTGTGTGTGTGTGACGCCCTCTGGTGTTCAGATGATTTGGCGTGTGTGTGTGAGACGCCCTCTGGTGTTCAGATGATTTGCCGTGTGTGTGTGTGTGTGACGCCCTCTGGTGTTCAGATGATTTGACGTGTGTGTGTGTGTGTGTGTGTGTGAGACGCCCTCTGGTGTTCAGATGATTTGGCGTGTGTGTGTGACGCCCTCTGGTGTTCAGATGATTTGGCGTGTGTGTGTGAGACGCCCTCTGGTGTTCAGATGATTTGGCGTGTGTGTGTGAGACGCCCTCTGGTGTTCAGAAGATTTGGCGTGTGTGTGTGTGACGCCCTCTGGTGTTCAGATGATTTGGCGTGTGTGTGTGTGACGCCCTCTGGTGTTCAGAAGATTTGGCGTGTGTGTGTGAGACGCCCTCTGGTGTTCAGATGATTTGCCGTGTGTGTGTGTGTGTGACGCCCTCTGGTGTTCAGATGATTTGACGTGTGTGTGTGTGTGTGTGTGTGTGTGTGTGTGTGTGAGACGCCCTCTGGTGTTCAGATGATTTGGCGTGTGTGTGTGACGCCCTCTGGTGTTCAGATGATTTGGCGTGTGTGTGTGAGACGCCCTCTGGTGTTCAGATGATTTGGCGTGTGTGTGTGAGACGCCCTCTGGTGTTCAGAAGATTTGGCGTGTGTGTGTGAGACGCCCTCTGGTGTTCAGATGATTTGCCGTGTGTGTGACGCCCTCTGGTGTTCAGATGATTTGACGTGTGTGTGTGTGTGTGTGTGTGTGTGTGTGTGAGACGCCCTCTGGTGTTCAGATGATTTGGCGTGTGTGTGAGACGCCCTCTGGTGTTCAGCTGATTTGGCGTGTGTGTGAGACGCCCTCTGGTGTTCAGCTGATTTGGTGTGTGTGTGAGACGCCCTCTGGTGTTCAGATGATTTGGCGTGTGTGTGTGTGAAAAGCCCTCTGGTGTTTAGCTGATTTGGCGTGTGTGTGTGTGTGTGAGACGCCCTCTGGTGTTCAGATGATTTGGCGTGTGTGTGTGTGAGACGCCCTCTGGTGTTCAGATGATATGGCGTGTGAGTGTGTGTGTGAGACGCCCTCTGGTGTTCAGATGATTTGGCGTGTGTGTGTGTGTGTGTGTGAGACGCCCTCTGGTGTTCAGATGATTTAGCGTGTGTGTGTATGTGTGAGACGCCCTCTGGTGTTTAGCTGATTTGGCGTGTGTGTGTGTGTGTGTGAGACGCCCTCTGGTGTTTAGCTGATTTGGCGTGTGTGTGTGTGTGTGTGAGACGCCCTCTGGTGTTCAGATGATTTGACGTGTGTGTGAGACGCCCTCTGGTGTTCAGCTGATTTGGCGTGTGTGTGTGTGTGTGTGTGTGAGACGCCCTCTGGTGTTTAGCTGATTTGGCGTGTGTGTGTGTGTGTGTGTGAGACGCCCTCTGGTGTTTAGCTGATTTGGCGTGTGTGTGTGTGTGTGTGTGAGACGCCCTCTGGTGTTCAGCTGATTTGGCGTGTGTGTGTGTGTGTGTGTGAGACGCCCTCTGGTGTACAGATGATTTGCCGTGTGTGTGTGTGTGTGTGTGTGTGTGAGACGCCCTCTGGTGTTCAGATGATTTGACGTGTGTGTGTGTGTGTGTGTGTGAGACGCCCTCTGGTGTTCAGATGATTTGGCGTGTGTGTGAGACGCCCTCTGGTGTTCAGCTGATTTGGCGTGTGTGTGTGTCTGTGTGTGTGTGAGATGCCCTCTGGTGTTTAGCTGATTTGGCGTGTGTGTGTGTGTGAGACGCCCTCTGGTGTTCAGATGATTTGACGTGTGTGTGTGTGTGTGAGACGCCCTCTGGTGTTCAGATGATTTGGCGTGTGTGTGAGACGCCCTCTGGTGTTCAGCTGATTTGGCGTGTGTGTGTGTGTGTGAGACGCCCTCTGGTGTTCAGATGATTTGGCGTGTGTGTGTGTGTGTGAGACGCCCTCTGGTGTTCAGCTGATTTGGCGTGTGTGTGTGTGTGTGTGTGAGACGCCCTCTGGTGTTTAGCTGATTTAGCGTGTGTGTGTGTGTGAGACGCCCTCTGGTGTACAGATGATTTGCCGTGTGTGTGTGTGTGAGACGCCCTCTGGTGTTCAGATGATTTGACGTGTGTGTGTGTGAGACGCCCTCTGGTGTTCAGATGATTTGGCGTGTGTGTGAGACGCCCTCTGGTGTTCAGATGATTTGGTGTGTGTGTGTGAGACGCCTTCTGGTGTTCAGCTGATTTGGTGTGTGTGTGTGTGTGTGAGACGCCCTCTGGTGTTCAGCTGATTTGGCGTGTGTGTGAGACGCCCTCTGGTGTTCAGCTGATTTGGCGTGTGTGTGAGACGCCCTCTGGTGTTCAGATAATTTGGCGTGTGTGTGTGTGTGAGACGCCCTCTGGTGTTAAGCTGATTTGGCGTGTGTGTGTGTGTGTGAGATGTCCTCTGGTGTTCAGCTGATTTGGCGTGTGTGTGTGTGTGTGAGATGCCCTCTGGTGTTCAGCTGATTTGGCGTGTGTGTGTGTGTGTGTGACGCCCTCTGGTGTTCAGATGATTTGGCGTGTGTGTGTGAGACGCCCTCTGGTGTTCAGATGATTTGGCGTGTGTGTGTGAGACGCCCTCTGGTGTTCAGATGATTTGCCGTGTGTGTGTGTGTGTGACGCCCTCTGGTGTTCAGATGATTTGACGTGTGTGTGTGTGTGTGTGTGTGTGAGACGCCCTCTGGTGTTCAGATGATTTGGCGTGTGTGTGAGACGCCCTCTGGTGTTCAGCTGATTTGGCGTGTGTGTGAGACGCCCTCTGGTGTTCAGCTGATTTGGTGTGTGTGTGTGTGTGTGTGTGTGTGAGACGCCCTCTGGTGTTCAGATGATTTGGCGTGTGTGTGTGTGTGTGTGAAAAGCCCTCTGGTGTTTAGCTGATTTGGCGTGTGTGTGTGTGTGTGTGTGTGTGAGACGCCCTCTGGTGTTCAGATGATTTGGCGTGTGTGTGTGTGTGTGTGAGACGCCCTCTGGTGTTCAGATGATTTGGCGTGTGTGTGTGTGTGTGTGAGACGCCCTCTGGTGTTCAGATGATTTGGCGTGTGTGTGTGTGTGTGTGAGACGCCCTCTGGTGTTCAGATGATTTGGCGTGTGTGTGTGTGTGTGTGAGACGCCCTCTGGTGTTCAGATGATTTGGCGTGTGTGTGTATGTGTGAGACGCCCTCTGGTGTTTAGCTGATTTGGCGTGTGTGTGTGTGTGTGTGAGACGCCCTCTGGTGTTTAGCTGATTTGGCGTGTGTGTGAGATGCCCTCTGGTGTTCAGATGATTTGACGTGTGTGTGAGACGCCCTCTGGTGTTCAGATGATTTGACGTGTGTGTGAGACGCCCTCTGGTGTTCAGATGATTTGGCGTATGTGTGTGTGTGTGTGTGAGACGCCCTCTGGTGTTTAGCTGATTTGGCGTATGTGTGTGTGTGTGTGTGAGACGCCCTCTGGTGTTTAGCTGATTTGGCGTATGTGTGTGTGTGTGTGTGAGACGCCCTCTGGTGTACAGATGATTTGCCGTGTGTGTGTGTGTGTGTGTGAGACGCCCTCTGGTGTTCAGCTGATTTGGCGTGTGTGTGTGTCTGTGTGTGTGTGAGATGCCCTCTGGTGTTTAGCTGATTTGGCGTGTGTGTGTGTGTGTGTGTGTGTGAGACGCCCTCTGGTGTTCAGATGATTTGACGTGTGTGTGTGTGTGTGAGACGCCCTCTGGTGTTCAGATGATTTGGCGTGTGTGTGAGACGCCCTCTGGTGTTCAGCTGATTTGGCGTGTGTGTGTGAGACGCCCTCTGGTGTTCAGATGATTTGGCGTGTGTGTGTGTGTGTGAGACGCCCTCTGGTGTTCAGCTGATTTGGCGTGTGTGTGTGTGTGTGAGACGCCCTCTGGTGTTTAGCTGATTTGGCGTGTGTGTGTGTGTGAGACGCCCTCTGGTGTACAGATGATTTGGCGTGTGTGTGAGACGCCCTCTGGTGTTCAGCTGATTTGGCGTGTGTGTGTGTCTGTGTGTGTGTGAGATGCCCTCTGGTGTTTAGCTGATTTGGCGTGTGTGTGTGTGTGTGTGTGTGTGAGACGCCCTCTGGTGTTCAGATGATTTGACGTGTGTGTGTGTGTGTGAGACGCCCTCTGGTGTTCAGATGATTTGGCGTGTGTGTGAGACGCCCTCTGGTGTTCAGCTGATTTGGCGTGTGTGTGTGTGTGAGACGCCCTCTGGTGTTCAGATGATTTGACGTGTGTGTGTGTGTGTGAGACGCCCTCTGGTGTTCAGATGATTTGGCGTGTGTGTGAGACGCCCTCTGGTGTTCAGCTGATTTGGCGTGTGTGTGTGTGTGAGACGCCCTCTGGTGTTCAGATGATTTGGCGTGTGTGTGAGACGCCCTCTGGTGTTCAGCTGATTTGGCGTGTGTGTGTGTCTGTGTGTGTGTGAGATGCCCTCTGGTGTTTAGCTGATTTGGCGTGTGTGTGTGTGTGTGTGTGTGTGAGACGCCCTCTGGTGTTCAGATGATTTGACGTGTGTGTGTGAGACGCCCTCTGGTGTTCAGATGATTTGGCGTGTGTGTGAGACGCCCTCTGGTGTTCAGCTGATTTGGCGTGTGTGTGTGTCTGTGTGTGTGTGAGATGCCTTCTGGTGTTTAGCTGATTTGGCGTGTGTGTGTGTGTGTGTGTGTGTGTGTGTGTGAGACGCCCTCTGGTGTTCAGATGATTTGACGTGTGTGTGTGTGTGTGTGTGAGACGCCCTCTGGTGTTCAGATGATTTGGCGTGTGTGTGAGACGCCCTCTGGTGTTCAGCTGATTTGGCGTGTGTGTGTGAGACGCCCTCTGGTGTTCAGATGATTTGGCGTGTGTGTGTGTGTGTGAGACGCCCTCTGGTGTTTAGCTGATTTGGCGTGTGTGTGTGTGTGAGACGCCCTCTGGTGTACAGATGATTTGCCGTGTGTGTGTGTGTGTGTGTGAGACGCCCTCTGGTGTTCAGATGATTTGACGTGTGTGTGTGTGTGTGTGAGACGCCCTCTGGTGTTCAGATGATTTGGCGTGTGTGTGAGACGCCCTCTGGTGTTCAGATGATTTGGTGTGTGTGTGTGAGACGCCTTCTGGTGTTCAGCTGATTTGGTGTGTGTGTGTGTGTGTGAGACGCCCTCTGGTGTTCAGCTGATTTGGCGTGTGTGTGAGACGCCCTCTGGTGTTCAGATAATTTGGCGTGTGTGTGTGTGTGTGAGATGCCCTCTGGTGTTCAGCTGATTTGGTGTGTGTGTGTGTGTGTGAGACGCCCTCTGGTGTTCAGCTGATTTGGTGTGTGTGTGTGTGTGTGAGACGCCCTCTGGTGTTCAGCTGATTTGGTGTGTGTGTGTGTGTGTGAGACGCCCTCTGGTGTTCAGCTGATTTGGTGTGTGTGTGTGTGTGTGAGACGCCCTCTGGTGTTAAGCTGATTTGGCGTGTGTGTGTGTGTGTGAGATGCCCTCTGGTGTTCAGCTGATTTGGCGTGCGTGTGTGTGTGTGTGTGTGTGTGTGTGAGATGCTCTCTGGTGTTCAGCTGATTTGGCGTGTGTGTGTGTGTGTGTGTGTGTGTGTGAGATGCCCTCTGGTGTTCAGCTGATTTGGTGTGTGTGTGTGTGTGAGACGCCCTCTGGTGTTCAGCTGATTTGGTGTGTGTGTGTGTGTGTGAGATGCCCTCTGGTGTTCAGCTGATTTGGTGTGTGTGTGTGTGTGAGACGCCCTCTGGTGTTCAGCTGATTTGGTGTGTGTGTGTGTGTGAGACGCCCTCTGGTGTTCAGCTGATTTGATGTGTGTGTGTGTGTGTGTGTGTGTGAGACACCCTCTGGTGTTCAGATGATTTGGTGTGTGTGTGTGTGTGTGTGTGTGTGTGTGTGTGTGAGACGCCCTCTGGTGTTCAGCTGATTTGGCGTGTGTGTGTGTGTGTGTGTGTGTGTGAGATGCCCTCTGGTGTTCAGCTGATTTGGTGTGTGTGTGTGTGTGAGACGCCCTCTGGTGTTCAGCTGATTTGGTGTGTGTGTGTGTGTGTGAGATGCCCTCTGGTGTTCAGCTGATTTGGTGTGTGTGTGTGTGTGAGACGCCCTCTGGTGTTCAGCTGATTTGGTGTGTGTGTGTGTGAGACGCCCTCTGGTGTTCAGCTGATTTGATGTGTGTGTGTGTGTGTGTGTGTGAGACACCCTCTGGTGTTCAGATGATTTGGTGTGTGTGTGTGTGTGTGTGTGTGTGAGACGCCCTCTGGTGTTCAGCTGATTTGGCGTGTGTGTGTGTGTGTGTGTGTGTGAGATGCCCTCTGGAGTTCAGCTGATTTGCACTGACAAGCTGCGCATAAAATAATCGCAGGCTTTGCCAAATCGCCTGCGGTTTCATTGCGATTAATTGTGCAGCCCTACTAAAAACACAATCAAGACTTTGAAAGAGGGCATAGTAGGTCCTGTTCAAAAAGATTCTAGAGTGTGTGTGTCTGTCTGATAACTCGTCTGTCTCTCTGTGCAGTGTTTGATGACGGTGATGAGAAGACCCTCAGGCGCTCGTCTCTCTGCCTGAAAGGAGCGCGCCACTTCGCTGAGAGTGAGGCAAGTCATCGCTCTCTTTTTTGCATTGGTTTAAATGACTAGTTAAGTCCTTTACATCGTGACACTTGCTGCCTTTCGCATCACATCCTGTTCTTGACAGTGTAATTTTACAAATTAATTACATTTTGTTGAAATTGAAAGGGTATTTCTACAGACATTCAAGATCAAGTGAGCTTTAATTTGTCATTCAGCAATATGGGAACAAAATGTCAAACGTATAACCTGTATAAATCTACATACACCTATATAATCTATGTAAGCATATAACCTAAATAAACCTACTCATAGCTAACCTATTTAAAAAGTACAGACTCTCAGATCCAGTGTTTTGAAAGAGAACTTGAGGACATGTTGGAAAAACCTATGAATTGATTATTAATTAAAACCATATTCCAAAGAAAACATGTTTAGTTTGAAACATTCCGATTAGAAGGAAAAAATTACTCCTGCAATATTTCTCCAAAAAGTGAGTTTTTCATTGCAAATTTGGCATTCTCATTGCAACATCTGCTCAAACTGAAGTAGTAAGTAATGATTTATTGTGTTCACTAATATGATTACCTTTTATAAAAATGGTGAGTTTAACTTCTAATCCAGTATATTATGGGGACATGAAAATCTTCTGCATAGTAGAAATGACCCAGAACTGTGTCGAGTCTGAGGCGTTTCATTCCCGGGTGATTATTAGAAACTGTGTCACGTCTCAGTGTTTGCTAGTCAATGATTTCAAACAGACTGTCAGTTGTTTAGAAACATATTCTACCCAAGTATGTGAATGTAAACACTTCTAGGCACACAAGTGAACCTCTATGTATTAGATCTGGTCAATCTTTATCAGTATTCAGGAACTTGCTCAAGGCGCATGTTTTATCGGCCGCTTATAACAGGTAATCTCAATGTGGTGTGAGATTTGTTAATATGCATGTTATCTTTTATTCTTTTTATTTTCATGTAAAGCACTTTGGACAACCTCGGTTGTATTTAGCAGTGCTATATAAATAAAGAAAGTGTGTTTATATGTTATCGTCTTCCATAATGTCATTTTCTTCAGCCAGTTTGATGAATCGATTGTCATGGCAGAGCAACGGTTTAAAGAGAATCGCGGCTTTCTTAGCGCTAACTGGTGAATCTCATCTCTGACTCTCTTCCAGACGCTCGACAGGCTTCCTCTTACCAACCCCGAACACTTCGGCACTCCCGTCATCGGCAAAAAAGGAAACCGCGGAGGCCGGCGGTCCAATCCCATGTGAGTGCGTCTACTTGAAGTTACGTGACAACATGAAGAGGCGTCTGCATGCGTTCACTGCGTTTTTAGTCGAGTCGCCTTTACTTCTGTAGCGCTTTATGCAATTCAGATCGTTTCAATGCAGCTTCACGGTAATAAACCGGTATAATAGCAGTGTTGCAACATTCATCAATTAAGAAATGACTTTAGTCTCTGCTATACGCAGCTCTTCATGAGACAATATTTAATGTTAATTCAATTTAGTTTAATAACAGTGTCAGTGTTGCAAAGTTCTTCAATTATAATTATAAGATGTTGTGTTATTATTCAGTTCAGCTTCCCCAAAGTTAGTACATTCAAATTGATATCACCGAATGTGAATTTTTTTTTTTTGTCATTATGAAATCAAAATCCACTGCCTTTATTTCCGCGTTTTAATTAGACTTTAAATCAATCAGTTTGGTGTCAGACTTGTTGACCCTCCCGTACGTCATATTTCAGAAGCGAAATGGGTTGCAAATGACATTTCATGTTGACTTTAAGGATTTTTACTTTTTTTTTAAAGCTAAGTTGCATATCTTTTTAGCTAAATTATTATTATGATTATTTGGATATTATTTTTCATGTAGTAAAATAGCTGTTTGTGAAGGTAAAAGCTCTGCGAAGTTTCAAAGATCAAAGTGCATGAAAAAGTTATTTTTTCGTTTTTTTTTTTTTAAGTCTCCTAAAAGAAAGAAGCGATTCTGAACTGCTGAAACGAGTCGTCAGTAATTCCAGTCTCACTTCCTGCTCGAATCTATGTAGGTTTGTAACAAATGTGCATAATGCCAGTGTCCGGTCTACTTTTCCCCGCCCTCAGTCACTGTGGTTGTAGCTGAGACTGGAAGAGTTTGGTTTGTGTTGTGATTCTGCAGATCCACTTTGATGCATCAACACAGATTGATACGGTAAAACCGACACCATTGTTACTGTTTGTATCACTTGATACAGAATTGTATCAAGTGCTGAGGAAGATGGTAATAGGAGTTTTGTTTCTGACACGCGCTGTAAGCGGTCGACCAATCACAACAGACCATCTGACCAATCAGAGCAGAGCAGGCTCTCAGAAAGGAGGGGTTTAGAGAGACTGAATCCTTTATCGAGCCGTTTCAGAGACTGAGAGAGAAGAGCTGATGCTGCCATGGATATTATGAGAGAATTTTATGTTTTTTGATCATGTAAACCTGTTGTAGGAACCTCCAAAACAAAATTAGGGACCTTTAAAATAGCATAATAGTGGCACTTTAAAGTCATCAACATGAAACGCCATTTGCAATCCATTTCACCTCTGAACTGTGCTGACGGGACGGTCCACAAGTCTGGCACCAAACTGAAAATCTACATCGATTCAAAGTCTAATCCTCACCTGACGGATGAAGCATCTGTGTGTTTTAGTCCTGATGCTCCAGGGACGCGGAGTTCCCTTCTGGGAATACCGATTACACAGTGTTTGCTGTTGTAAAATACTCCTCTTCTTTTAGCAGTCGCACAAATGGGACGAGCGCTGGCCTGACACAAATCAGAGGAAAGGCAGTATCTTTCCTCCAGTGAACCGCGTTCGTCTCGAACCGGAGCGTCCCGCTGGCGCTCTGACAAACAGGACTCGTGTGTGTGTGTCTCGGTGAGAGGCGTGACCTCAGTTATCTCCGTCAGTCACGGCTGGCCATGCGTGAACTTAAAGAAACCGCAGTCGCTTTGAGGGATCAGAATCCATCATAATGTTAAGGGTTGCATTGACTAGTCAACTACTGCATTAGAGTACTCATGGAGCATGACACAAAAATATCATACTTGCTTTTTTCCCAGTAGAAATATCAAGATGAGCAAGATCTTTAGTTTTTTTTTTTTTTTTTTTGGTTTTCATTTTATATATAAATTAGAAATTTATATAATTTTATATATATTAAAAATATTTTATATATATAAAAAATTATATATATTTTAGTAATTTTGTTGTGATTTAAAAAAAAAATTCCATAACTTTTAATTGATTTGAGTTTTAGTAATTCAACTAAAACTTATTTATTTTAGTTCTTATCTTTAAGTTTTTTTATGTTTAAGTTTTTCATGTAAAACATTTTCTTTTTCTTTTATTTCACCCATATTTCAGTCACAGAAAATGATTTTTAATAGTTTTAATTTTAGGTAACAATAACAACACTGCTTGAAGCAAAATTGCACAATGTATTAATTGCAGAAAGGCCATGAAACTTTTGTGAAAATGATTTTTAAAAAATGCTGGCGGTGGCTGGCAACTTAAAGCAAAACACTGGCGAGTAAAGAGTTAATCATCGAATTACCGTATTACCCGGACTATAAGTCACTCCGGAGTGTAAGTCGCATCAGTCAAAAAATGCGTCATGAAGAGGAAAACAACATATATAAGTAGGGCTGGGTATCGTAACAAAATGTTCGGTACCGATACCGATACCGATACCTTGACTTCGATACCGGTTCCTGAACGATACTTTTTTCGATACCAATTTTATGTAACCAGGTTTAACAATATAACATTACCTAATTTTTTTTTCAGTTTGTTGACTTTTTTTACACTCATATTTTGAGTATGTAAAAAAGCACCAATGCTAAAGTTTTCTATGTTTCCTAATCATTTAACAAAATGTATTACTTACTTCAATGAGCTCATTGTTTCTGCTTTAACTTAATGCATTAATTAACGATGAAACTGAATGAAAATTAATTGAAATGCATTACACTGTCACCTCTGATAACAGATCACTCTAAATTGTAATTTAGACATGCATTTTCTGTAAAGCTGCTTTGAAACGATATGTATTGTGAAAAATGCTATACAAATAAATGTGAATTAAATTAAATATAGGCTACTGGGGGGCGGGATATATACCTGCACGTGAAGCTTGCAGCAAAGCACTGGCAAAAGTAGCCTAATGATTATGGATGTGGAAACAATAGCAAGGAGATATTTTAATTATTTATTAATGAACAAGTGTTTACTAATGGTGTGTTCACACCGAACGCGAATTTAATTATTTGTGCGAGTAGATTACATACATAGTCAATGCAAAGACGCGAATAGACGCATCATTCGCGCCGGGCGTCGCGAATGACGCGAATTGGGTGACGCGTTTGCCGCGAACGTCTTCCGCGCAAGTTGAAACATTTGAACTCGAGCTGAAGATTCAAGCGTCGAACTAGACGCGATAGACGCGTATTTGACGCTCTATTCGCGTTCGATGTGAACACCATTACTCTCAAGTGTATTTTGTGCGCTTCAGTGCCTAGATTTACCGTGTTGCCGGTCTTGGCAGCAATGATCTTGTCGAAAATATTGCATCGCGTGCATCTGGCATCGAGTCTGGCACATGACATAGGTACACTTTGGATCATTTCCACATATTTTCTATCTATCTGGGTTGGGACGCACGCTTACACACACACACACACACACACACTGCAGCTTCACGTGCGACGAGCCGCGTCTCTGGGCAGCCGCGTAAACTAGTGTTTTTCCGCCACAGCCAATCATGCTGCATGCTTATTGTTTCACTGACATTGACGAGATTAACCACTTAGGTACCGAAATGTGGTACCGAAAAACAAGACATGTTTCGATACTCGGTAGTATCGAGGCAATTCGGTCGGTACCTAAAAAGTACCGAACTCGGTACCCAGCCCTATATATAAGTGGCACTGGACTATAAGTCGCATTTATTTAGAAATTTATTTCACAAAATCCAAGACCAAGAACAGACATTTAATCTGGAAAGGCAAGTTATTCAGCTACACAACAGCACACAGAACAACAGGCTGAATAGGTGTCGGGGATGTTACCGTAACACATTAACAGTTATTCAGCTACACAATAGTATAAAGAACATGTTCCTGGGATGGAGGCTGAATAGGATAAATTAACATAAGCCAGCGAGTCCAACAAGCAACTTACCGGTAAGCAAGTTCACCAAGCTCTCGATCTCATTCCACATCTCTGAATACATTGAATTCTTCATCCTCAGTGTCGCTTCTTGTGACTTATTAAAAAGTGCGACTTATAAAAAAAATACGGTAATTATAATTTTACAGTTTTTTGAAGCATAAATCTAAACATTGTTTTAGGTTAATACTAGGGGTGTAACGGTACACAGACGTCTCGGTTTGGTTCAGACATCACGGTTCGGTTCATACCTCGGTTCAGACATCACGGTTCGGTTCATACCTCGGTTCAGACATCACGGTTCGGTACGATTTCGGTACAATGGAGGGAAAAGCAAAACAAAAATGCAGAAGGCATTGTATTTTTTAAATAAGTTTTATTATTAAAGGCATAGAACCAGTTTATTTGTAGTGCACTGACAATAGTTTTATATAATTAGTTAATTAAGTAAATTAATAAAAAGACTAGTTTGGTAATTGTACCTGAATTAATTTAAAATAATTTGCTATATTTCAGATCAAAATATTTGTTTTCCTTAATTTTAATTAACATTATTAATTAACAATGTAACATTATTCTCATCTGTATTAAAAATAATTGATTTCTGTATAAAATAATACTACCATTAAAAACACATTCGATTTTCTTTTTTAATCAATGTAGAATGTGTAAGATTAGTGCTCCGAGGACGAGAAATAAAAACCAATGCGATGAATGTCCAAAAGATGGGACCCACAGACTGTTTTGAAATTGAGTTGGATAAATATGTTTTGCTTTTAAAACAGTGTGTGTGTGTGATTTTGGTTGGGTGACAGTTGTAGGTTACAGTTTGACAAGAGTTTACAGTGTGACAAAAGCACAATGTTGTGTTTTATTGCGAGTGTACACAAATATAAGTAAACACTTTGCAGGTTTAATGATCTGTATGAACAAAATGACAGAGTATGTTTTTTATGTTTCCACTGTTCGATCGCGCCCACGCCTCTCTCTCTCTCTCTCTCTCTCTCTCTCTCTCTCTTGTCATCGGAGCCTGTTCATTATGCGGTCACACCAAGCGCGAATAGAGCGTCAAATTCGCGTCTAGTTCGACGCTAGTCCAAAGCGAATAGGACGCGCGTATAAAGCCAACGTTTGAAGTGAACGCGCGTTCAGAGCTAAGCCGATGGTACAGATTATGTGTCCCTAAAGAACCCGCGTATCTAACAGTAGTTCCGCATTACACTAATTAATTTGCACGCGAGTTTTATTTATTTTTATACCGTGTATTCTCCGGTAAAAACAAAAAATTTTAAAACAGCAGTTGCTCCGCACACTAGTAGGTTTTCCGGGTAGTTCTGTCTCTGCTTCCCGCTCTCCTCCATCCGGCGCGGCTCTTGTTTTGTTGTTTGAGCGAGTAGGAGTCCCTGTGGCTTATCAGGTCATGTTTATTCGGGATGCAGGCTGTTGATTGGCTCATTTAACACTAACAAGATTGGCTCTCCTTGGCGGTGAGCTGGAGTGCCGGATCTTAATTGAGAGCGGCCGTTGAGTCACGCTGCATATGAATATTGGCAAGTGAGAAGCTTGTCAGCTCACGGAGCCTAATTACCTATTATCTTCATCAGAACAAGCAAGGAAAAGCTTCTTCTATTTTGCTTGTATGGCGCTGTGATACAGGTGATGCTTATCTTTAAAAAGGGAATCGTTTTAATCATGTTTAGCTTGATCTGAGTCTTTGTTAGTGCCTGTAACTAAATGATCAGTTCTCACTGTTAGCGGTTCTTCAGTGTGTAAACACAAAACTAAAGCACACTGTTGAATCTACTGTCTGAATAAAACAGACTCTTGCTTATTGAAACACTAACTCATGATGAAATTGGTTGTTGACTATTTTTATTAATTATTATTTTTTATAGTTATTTTAATCAAAGTCATTGCAACCCTACTAGAATGGAAAAATAATCTATATCTTAAATTAATTTCTATGTGATCTACATCCCTACTCTTGGTTAGAATAATTAATCTTTAAAAAATACTTAATACTTTTAATTAAAATTCATTTTAAATTGCTGCGATGCATCTTAAAATAATGATATGCTGAGGTGAAATTAGCACATAACTTTTTAATAAATTTAGCAAAAATTATTGATTAAAAATGCATCAAAAATAGTTTCTGGGGTTCATAAAAATTTGCTTAATTGTGCACATAATGCCATAATAACAAATTTATTCAAGGAGAACTCCGGCGCAAAATGAACCTTTGGTCTAATTACACATTGTTACCTAGTCAACCGTTATCTGAGATTTGTTTTCATGATTATCGAATGTAAATAGTTTTATCTCTACAAACAGTTTAGCCTATAAAGCTAGTATAACGCTAGTATATTGGGCATAGTGTAATGACAAATAAAAATCGCTTGTTAATATTTTGAGCCTTGTTAGTGGTATTAACAAGCGATTTTTATTTGTCATTACACTATGCCCAATATACTAGCGTTATACTAGCTTTATAGGCTAAACTGTTTGTAGAGATAAAACTATTTACATTCGATAATCATGAAAACAAATCTCAGATAACGGTTGACTAGGTAACAATGTGTATTAGACCAAAGGTTCATTTTGCGCCGGAGTTCTCCTTTAACTTACCTAAAATGTATGTAATTTTCTGAATTCAAAATATAATGTCTTATTTTTTTATTTCTTTGGATTTTGTTCAAATGTGACCTGGATATGATTTAATGACGTTCACCCACATTTATGAAGTCTTATTATTGCTGCTTTTGAAGAACAGACTCTGCATTGAGCTTCTGATTTTCACTCTGAATCTTTAAATATGTTTTCTCTGGGATATCAATGTTCCTCGAATACCTTTCAGTGTCTGTTGTTTATTTCACATTAACACTAATCTTATTCCACAGTCAAGAAGAGGAGTCATCTTCATCATCTAGTGAGGAGGAGGAGGGCGATCAGCAACAAAACGAAGGGCTTTACGGCAAAGTGGTGTGTGTGGATGGGGTCGTCACTAGCGACAAAAAGAAAACCACATGGTATCCTGCCCTGGTGAGTCTCGACCGCAGGACACAGAAGAAAAATTAAGTCAATTTGTCAAATCTGACGAATTAAAATTGTGGGGAATCACACTAAAATACATGCGAGTGTGTTGAAAGGTGTTATAACGTTAATCTGTGTGTTCGCTCAGATCGATAACGTAAACTAGATCGATATTAGAATATCATATTAATAATAGCTGGATGACTTCTGTTGCTAAATGGCATGCAGTTCATTTTAAAATATATTGTGTGGCAGAGAAAAGTCTGTATTTCTGTTATTACAAATAAAGCTCTTTCTTATTATGATATGTTAGCAACATGACAGAATAGTGTCTCTTCAAACATGTTACTCCCAGTAAATCAAGAAAACAAGAGTTACAAACAATAAGACTAGCAGTGTTGAGCTATATAACATTAATTCATTTTCTGATGATAAAACTATCCAAACAATTTCCCTTTTCAGGAAGTCACACTTCAGCTTTAAACGTGATGAACAGTGCCGGTTTCTGGAGATTATTCCTCCAGGATTAATGCACTCGTTCCCTCTGAAGCTGCTTATATTGAGCGGCATCATTGATGTTGGCAGTCGTTCTCTTATTTCTTCTACATCTGTCCCTCGTTTACATGCAGTAGTTTATGATTCACAGGGTCACAGCAAACCAAACACTGGCCCTTTAAATATTCCTGGTGGCTCGTGTTCCTCCAGAGATGTTGCTCTTGCTCTCTGTCCCCTCCTCACGGCTCTCGCTAGAATGACAGCATTGAGAGAGAAAAACAAAGCCAGAGAATGTCTGTGGTGTTTCTTGAAGCCATGACACGCTCCTGCTGCTCGTCTGATCGGTGTTGTACAGTAACCTCAGCTCATGTTTGACATAAAGGCTGGATCCGTCTTTTTTCAAATGCTTATTTCAATTAGTATTGCGTATGTCCAATATCCAATGGGTTTTGGATGTTCAAGTTTTTGTTTGTTTTTTGGCCTGAAAAAGTCATTAAAATGAATGAATTTTTAAAATTACATATTATTTTCCTTAAAATATTCATACTAAGCTTTTATCAATCTCAGATTTAATCTCTTTAATTAAAATTTGGAATAATTATGTTTGTTTGTTTGTTTTTCTGCTCACCAAGGCTGTATTTTTGTGAATATATAGATATATAGACAATATATACACATACTATTTTAAATTGTAATAATATTTCACCATTTTTTTTTTTTTTTTTTTGGTGGGCAAAAAAGTCTTAATTATTACAAACGTAATCATTACAAACAACTGGAAAGGTAGTACATTTACATATAATGATTAATGGACCTTTTTTGTTGCATGAAATATTTTGCCTAGTATTCATTTCTTTAGGTGTAAAACACTTTTGCAGGTTGGTGCAACAATGATGCTGTCTGTGCCAAACTCTCATCTGTCTTCTGTTTCCCTTTATTTTTTTAAAGGTCATTTCTCCAGACTGTCATGAAGATGTGACACTGAAAAAAGACAACATTTTTGTCCGCTCCTTCAAAGATGGAAAATTGTGAGTAGCTTTCAAATGAAGTTATTTCAGTCCGTGCTTCTACTTTTAGCTCTTGAGGTGCAGAAAGTCACGCTGTGAACGCATCACGAGTGCTGTTGTTTCTGTTTATAGCTGTGATTTTATAAAACATCCTTTAGACATACTGCAAATGATGGAAGACGTCACTGCTGGGCATCATGTAATGGAGGAGCCAGTGATATTTCTGTGGGGTAAATGTAGTTAAATGCCCGTCTCGGGTTAACCTTCCGAAACCAATTTATACTGCCGCTGCTGAAGGTGGAACGACAGAATTGGTCTTATTCAAGCGCTGTGCTGAGAAATGTCTGGTTATGGAGATATTTGTGTTAAACCTCAGGGAAATAAAACCTGTGAGTGCTGCGATTATACAGACCAGAGTTTCCTGATGATTCTCTAAAATACACAAAACTCTGTTTCTAATGTTATTCTTCAATAGACAGACAACAAACTCTAAATTGCCAGGATGTTCCTAGTGTTTTGATTGGTTTTTCGGCTGGTTACGATCTCAAATCAAAACAAAATCACCCTTTTAGTTTCTGTGATATTATTTATATTCTATATCCTCTAGTTTCTATATCCTCATTCACTATTCCCTACATTAGTCCACTGATATAGTATATAATAAATATACATAGTATAGTGAATTTGGACACCGAGTGCCGTTTTTACATAGTTTCTACTTGCTGGTTAATAATCATTTGTAATGGAGCAAACTGGCAGCTCCAGTTGTAAGATGGAAAGATTTATCTTGAACTCTGTCATGGAAACTAGGTATGTACATTCATAAACAATTCAGTAATACATTTTAAAAGGAATTTTTACTGGTATGATATTACACTGTACCCACATTGGACCAGCGGTTTGGAAAATGGATGATTTGCCATCTTCTGGTCATTCGTCGCGCGACTCTCACAGTGCATTATGGGTATTCTCTAGCCGTTGAGCGTACATCGGTTGTACACTCATTATTGCGGTGCATTGTGGGATTGAATGAGCGCACTCGATAACGTCCACTATGATTTCGGACACCCCGTGCAAATGGCTATTCCTTCAAATAGTGCCGTATTTAAGGGGGCGATTTCTGACACAGCCTATGATTTGAGTCCCTCATTCAAGTGTGTGTGTGTGTGTGTGTGTGTGTTATATGCGTGTTTTATATGCCAAAGTTTAGTCAGCATGAAACAGTTGCGCTAGTCTTTTCTTTCCCATTGTGACGTATATCCGAGTAAAACGCTTCTGAAACAAGAACAAATGTAAGGCGGGGCTTGGATGGTTGTGGTTTGCTATTGGTGGATCAGATGTGAGTGACAGGTGGCTCCGCCCTCTTCATCAGAGAAGAGAAGAGACACTGCGAGAGGGAGGGGAAGTTATTCTGATGATTTCGGTCTGCTCTTGTGTTGCACATCTTCACTGCTCCCTCTAGTGTCTGCTCTGGGAAAGTAATGACATCACTGCCACATGTAGATTTATAAATATCGATGAACATAAACATGTCTTCTAACCGTTAAAGACCTCTTAATTCCCTCAATATAAGCAGTTTCAGAAGGTTTTTGGACACTCCTGTGTGAACATGAGAAAGTGACTTCATACATCCACTAAAAATCCCTAAATCCCTAATCCTAAACATTTGAGCACAGATACAGACTCGTGATCTAATGAGGGACAGTTCACTGGGATTTTAAGGTGTCCAAATACTTTCTAAAGGACATGCCTGGTTCATGTTCCTACACTGTACACTAAAACAAAGATTTTTAGAGTATGTTTTCCATAAAAATACTATTTCAGTCCTTCTACATCAACATTTCATGTTTTATTCAATGTTACTTGCTGCTTCTTTGAAACAATTTGTGAAATTTACTTGCAATTTCTGAGTGATAATTGTTTATACACAAAATATTTTTTCAGTGTATACAGTTGCTCGTGTCTATACAATATTCTGGCTCTGAGAAATGGCCTGTTGTGTGATTTACATAATCACAGTTTTTCTCACGATAAAGGTTTTATCATCAATTTTGTGCATTTTTAATGATGACGCTGATTTGATGGATGTCGGGAATAAATGCTTAACGTCCCACGTTCATGTTTTTGCAGTGCGTGTAATGCAATTAATTAAATAAAAAAAATTGTAATCGATAATGAATGGCAACCATAATGATTTTTAAAATCAGAATGCCGTTTCATACGGCAGTGTGTTGAATTATGATCAGTAATTGACTTAAAGATGGTGGTTTATTATGTTTTCTCTCATACGTATGAAGCTCTGCTAACTGCGTTTTATTTTGTCTCGCAGTTACACAGTTTTGCGGAAAGACATTCGTGTGCTGGACGAAGAGAAATCTCCCAAAGCGGACGCTGGACTCAAACCAGGTGAGAGCAAGAGCGCCACCTACAGATCAGAGTGTGTTTAGGGCCGGTTATCATCGTTAACTAAACTAAAACCATCAAGAACTTTGGGAACACTGGGTCTCATTACTTCACGTTAGTGCATCAACAAACAATGAGCAATACATTTATTACAGTATTTATTCATCTTGAAGTTATTCATGTTAGATATTAATCGATACATCTTTTGATTTTAATAATGTATTAGTAAATATTGAATTAATAGTATTTTTCATTGTTAGTTGATGCTAACTAATATTAACAAATGGAATTTTTTTTGTTAAGTGTTATCAAAACTTTCTCATTACTACTTGAAATAAAATAAACATTCAAAATAAAATAAATTAAGAACGTATTTTATTTAAACTAGTTGCTAATTTTCATTTACTTTTACTTGAAGTACTGAAATAACTAATACTGAATAGACAAAAAAAAAAAAATACAATTTAACTGAAATTAAAATCACTGGTTTTCACTAAAATTATATTTTTTTAAAAATACTTCCGGAAGCCGGGAGCTGAACGGATGGATGACAACTGTTGCGCTCTACTGGGGAACGTTTTTTAAAAGTGAAAAAATAAAATAAAAAAAAATGACACACTGAACAAGAAATTTCCCTTTGAACACATTATAATCTCACTGTCTGTGTTTGTGTGTTTCACAGCGTTAGATGCAGCGTGGGACTTTCAGCGTAACGGCACTGTGCCCAACGCGTGGAGGACGGAGGTGAAGGATGAAAGCTCAAGCAGTGAGGATGATGACGAGGAAGAGGAGGAGGAACAAGAGGAAGAGGCCAGCCGCGAGGAGGAAGAGGTGACCACAGCATTCATGATCAGAAACCATGTGTCGGGGAGAAACATCACTGAAAGATTCACACTGAATCAGGGAATCTGCGCCGATCGCAGGCCTCATGTTTGTGTTGATGTAGTCGATAAGGCTGTGCGATATATATCGTCTAAAATAATATCGTGATTTTTGTTTTAACGATGTACAATCTGAAATTATCGAGCATGTCCTTCACTTTACAAAAACACACATAGAGTTGCATGCATACCTTATGTGATGTAATCTAGTAGGTTAGAGGTTAGTGCACACTTTCACTGTGTGATTTAGTCTATTAAAAAGGATTCAGAATGCACCCAATATTCAAGATAAGGGGACAAAAAACCTCTGTATGTCTTTATATTTATATAATTTAATATAGTTCATCAATATCACATGACGAGTGCCGTTTTTTCTCCAAATATCAGCATGATTACATATGTGATACTGACTTTATACAACAGTTCAATAAGCAAGAAGACACAATAAAACACAATATTGCCTGTTTTTGCGTCTCTGAACGACACACGGCGATGAATGAACGAATCGTTTGAACAAATGATTCAATGACTCACTCATTAAGAGAGTCAAATGCTTCGTTCCTGAATGAATCAGCCGTTTGAATGAATCGGTTGAAACTCAATGACTCACTCATTAACAGTGACTGTAACCTACTGGTGGTTTAAAATTATTATTATTAGGGCCCAAGCCTTGAAAAGGCGAAGGCCCTATTGTTTTCCTTAGGATTATTATTAGGGCCCAAGCCTTGAAAAGGCGAAGGCCCTATTGTTTTCCTTAGGATTATTAGGGCCCAAGCCCAAAGGGCGAAGGCCCTATTGTTTTCCTTAGGATTATTAGGGCCCAAGCCCAAAGGGCGAAGGCCCTATTGTTTTCCTTAGGATTATTAGGGCCCAAGCCCAAAGGGCGAAGGCCCTATTGTTTTCCTTAGGATTATTTATTATTCTTCTTATTATTTTTCTGCTACCTTTTGGACACTTTTGGAGGCCTTAACATGCTCAAAAACTCCTGAAACTTTGCACACATGTCAGAACCCGCGGCCATCAGGGCCGGGCTGAAGATGGTACCCGGGCGTGGCAGGGGGGCTCGACAGCGCCCCCTGGAACGGGGTCCGAAAACATGGTCCATAAATCAAACACGCTTGCATGTAATAATATGAAACTCGGTACACATGTAGATCTCCTCGTTTCATATATACTTCACACTCTTACTTTTTACCCCAGCCCAACAGGAAGTGGGCTATTTAGGGTTGTTGGTAAAACACACGCAATGGAATGTGAAATACTCCTCCTAGAGAATTCAAACAAACGGCACGAAACTCGGTCAGCATGAAGTCAAGACATTGAGGATGAAAGTTTGCGAGGGGATTTTTGATATCTCGAACGGTTTGGCCGTGGCGAGGAAACAAAATTATGGCGAGAAACGTGAAACAGGAAGTGTGTCATAACTACTGCATACATTAACTGATCTTGATGAAACTTCAACAGTGTGTTCGTTGTAAGAGGCCGATCACATGGATGTGACTATTGTGAGTCAAAATTATAGCGCCACCAACTGGCAGCAGGAAGTGTGTCACTTCCTAAATGCTTTGAAATCACCCTCTTATTTTTACCCGATTTGCTTCAAACTTTATGTGTATAATGTAAACACACGCCAGATGTAGACCTGTGAAAGGATTATTGATATCTTAGATACTGTTGCCGTGGCAACACATCAAACTTTAATATTCTTGTTTGATGCTTTTGAGACTCTTAGCATGCTTGAAATTGCATGAAACTCGACAGACACAGGTATGCATATGGTTCAGATCAAGCCGGACAACTTTCTAATTAACTGTCATTAGCTCAGACCAAGAGGAAGTCAGATATTTTGGTTTGAATGTGGATGTTTCTGAGAATTTTCTCTCCCTCTCCCTCTGACAGAGAGAATGCACCCTGCCATTCGTGTGTGTCTGTGTGGGGAGGGGGGGAGGGGCTCTTTTAGTTTAAACACAAAATTATACATAGGGCCATACTGCCCTCTTGTGTCCAAAATTATATTTATATATACATTATACATATATTTGGTATGTGACTGAGGACCGAGAGCTTTTAAATACGGGACATTGATAATGGCCACGTGCAGAGCGCTCGAGGGAATTCCTATGGAAGTAGGAATGAACTAAAAAACGTTCGCTCTGTTCTGCTCGCTCGTCGCCATGGACGCGCACCATTATGAATGCCAGTGCAGCCGCATACTTTTTAGTGTCACTTTAAAATTAGTGCAATAACGGGGCCGATTGCTTGAATTGTGAGTTCAATAGTCTATTATTTTTCACGGAAAACACAACAACAAAAGAGTACAAGGATAGATTCGCTGAAATAGGGGCTTTTACATAAAATAGCCTATTCCGTCATCATCTTTTCAGTCAGCTCTTCACTCTCGTGATTAATGAAATTTGACTCCTGTTGCTGATATTTGCTGCAACTTTCGTTCCGCTCACAATTTAGTAAGCAAACACGCTTCAAATGTGTTTTTATTTTATTTTTGTGTATATATATGTGTGTGTATATATATGTGTGTATATATATATATATATATATATATATATATATATATATATATAGCTTATGTTTCAAATATGAGTTAATTAACAATCGTTGGAAAGAATGATACTTTTAATATCACTAAACCGTCATTAGGTGTCGCCAGGCGACCGTCTTAATGAGCGAGTCATTGATTCATTCGTTCAAACGATTCGTTCGAACGGCTGAGTCATTCATGAATGAGACAGATTATGGATTGGTCGTTGAATCTTTGAGTCAACCGATTCGTTCAAAATGCTGAATCATTCAGTAATGAGAACGCGTTGCTGTGAGATGCTCGATGGTTCTGCTGTGATCTTTGTTTAACTATTTTCGCTGCTGAAACAGAAAAAAAAGTCAATATTGCATCTAAAATGTAAGTGATTTGACGTGTGTGTGTGTGTGTGTGTGTGTGTGTGTGTGTGTGTGTGTGTGTGATTGTGTCTGTTACAGTGATTGTTTAACCCTTGTTAAAGTTTAGGCCTTGTCTTTTTGGATATATATCTTTTTATATAAAAAAAAATAGCATACAACCCATGTATTTTAAATGTATTGTTTGCTTTAAATTACATTGAGATTTGTATGTTTGGTAATTGAACCTGAATGAATTATAAATGAATGTGCTATATTTCAGATCATATATTTGTTTTCCTTAAAATTTGAACTAACACTAACTTTATTCTCATCTGAATGATAGATTATTTATTTCTGTATAAAATAAAAACACATTTGATTTTTCTTTTTTAATCAATGTAGAATGTGTAACTGAAAAAATAAACAGATTAGGGCTCTGATCGAGGACAATAATGTCAAAAAAAGAATCAGGGCATGTCTCATATCTTTCTAAAATGTAATTATACACCATTTATTTTTATATAAAATTATACAAATATTAGAACTAAACCCATTTTATTCCTTTTTTTCAATTTAAGAATTATTTTTAAGTTTAAAAACAGCCAGAATGGTTGTTTAGTCAAAAATAATAATAATCCAAATCATATATAGTGCTATACTGCCCTCTTGTGTTCAAAATCAGGTAGGCCTATTGAATTTATATATATTTATATATTAGGGATGTTACTATGGGAATATTTTCCCACCGGTTAATCAACGTGTGATTGTGTAAACAAATTGTGTAAACCTCCCGCTGGGGGGTTTAAAAACACTAACTTGAAAGCGAAAGTATAATATGGACGTCCGCACGGACATTGAAATGGTGGCGCTCGAATGAATTCCTATGGAAGTAGAAATTAACTAAACGTTCGCTCTGTTCTGCTCGCTCGTCGCCATGGACGCGCACCATTATGAATGCCAGTGCAGCCGCATACTTTTTAGTGTCACTAAAATTAGTGCAATTTCGGGGGCCGATTGCTTGAATTGTGAGTTCAATAGTCTATTATTTTTCACGGAAAACACAACAATAAAAGAGTACAATGACAGATTCGCTTAAATAGGCGTTTTTACATAAAATAGCCTATTCCGTCATCATCTTTTCAGTCAGCTCTTCACTCTCGTGATTAATGAAATTTGACTCCTGTTGCTGATATTTGCTGCAACTTTCGTTCAGCTCACAATTTAGTAAGAAAACACGTTTCAAATGTGTTTTTATTTTATTTTTGTGTATGTGTGTGTATATGTATGTATATATATAAATATAGCTTATGTTTCAAATATGAGTTAATTAACAATCGTTGGAAAGAATGATACTTTTAAACATAACACTAAACCGTCATTAGGTGTCGCCAGGCGACCGTCTTAATGAGCGAGTCATTGATTCATTCGTTTGAACGACTGAGTCATTCATGAATGAGATAGATGTTTATGGATTGATTGGTCATTGAATCTTTGAGTCAACCGATTCGTTCAAAATGCTGAATCATTCAGTAATGAGAACGCGTTGCTGTGAGATGCGCGATGGTTCTGCTGTGATCTTTGTTTAACTATTTTCGCTGCTGAAACAGAAAAAAAGTCAATATTGCATGTAAAATGTAAGTGATTTGACTTGTGTGTGTGTGTGTGTGTGATTGTGTGTGTGATTGTGTCTGTTACAGTGATAAGAGTTTAACCCTTGTTAAACTTTAGGCCTTGTCTTTTTGGATATATATCTTTTTATATTAAAAAATAGTCATACAACCCATATATTTTAAACGTATTGTTTGCTTTAAATTACATTAAGATTGTATGTTTGGTAATTGAACCTGAATGAATTTTAAATGAATGTGCTATATTTCAGATCATATATTTGTTTTCCTTAAAATTTGAACTAACACTAACTTTATTCTCATCTGGATGATAGATTATTTATTTCTGTATAAAATAAAAACACATTTGATTTTTCTTTTTTAATCAATGTAGAATGTGTAACTGAAAAAATAAACAGATTAGGGCTCTTTTTGATGACAAGAAATGAAAACCAATGCGATATGATGAATGTCCAAAAGATGGCTCCCACAGACTGTTTTTAAATAGGATTGTTTGATATTTTTTGCTTTTAAACTGTGTGTGTGTGTGTGTGTAAGAGATTTTGGTTGGGTGACAGTTGTAGTTTACAGTTTGACAAGAGTTTATAGTTTGACAAAAGCACAATGTTGTGTTTTATTGCGAGTGTACACAAATATAAGTAAACACTTTGCAGTTTGAATAATGTCCTGTATGAACAAAAGGACGGAGTATGTCTTTATGTCTACATTGTTCAATTACGCCACACACACACACACACACACACACACACACACACACACACACACACACACACACACACACACACACACACACACACACACACACACACACACAAACACTATTTTTCTAATCAGATCAGGCAAGTAATATTCTGTCTTGTCTCTTAAAAAAACAATATATATATATGTATATATATATATATATATATATATGTGTGTGTGTGTGTGTATATATATAAATATAGCTGCGAGCAGCGATGAAAGGGCCAAAGCCGGCGGCACCGCCACCCCGGTTATAGCGCCACCAACTGGCAGCAGGAAGTCTGTCACTTTCAAAAAGCTTTGAAATCAGCTGATTGCTTCAAACTTCACTACTATGATGTAAACACACGGCAGATGTAGACCTGGATGTAGACCTGACCTTTCAGAAGGTTGCTCTCGCATACTTTGTGGTTGACATGTGCCCTCAATGCACACTTTTGCAGAGCCCACACTGATACAAGCTCTACAGCACACTTCTTTTCGACAGTCAAAGCAGGGTTACGTTTTTGCACGTCGTGCACAATAACCCTAAAGGCACCAGGGTGGCGGTGCCACCGGCTTTATATATATATATATATATATATATATATAAATATAGCTGCGAGCAGCGATGAAGGGCCAAAGCCGGTGGTACCGCCACCCCGGTGCCTTTAGGTAACTAAAGGCACCGGGGTTGCGGTGCCACCGGCTTGGGCCCGTAATCGCTGCTCGCAGCTATATTTTATTATTCTTCTTATTATTTTTCTGCTACCTTTTGGACACTTTTGGAGGCCTTAACATGCTCAAAAACTCCTGAAACTTTGCACACATGTCAGAACCCGCGACCATCAGGGCCGGGCTGAAGATGGTACCCGGGCGTGGCAGGGGGGCTCGACAGCGCCCCCTGGAACGGGGTCCGAAAACATGGTCCATAAATCAAACACGCTTGCATGTAATAATATGAAACTCGGTACACATGTAGATCTCCTCGTTTCATATATACTTCACACTCTTACTTTTTACCCCAGCCCAACAGGAAGTCGGCTATTTAGGGTTGTTGGTAAAACACACGCAATGGAATGTGAAATACTCCTCCTAGAGAATTCAAACAAACGGCACGAAACTCGGTCAGCATGAAGTCAAGACATTGAGGATGAAAGTTTGCGAGGGGATTTTTGATATCTCGAACGGTTTGGCCGTGGCGAGGAAACAAAATTATGGCGAGAAACGTGAAACAGGAAGTGTGTCATAACTACTGCATACATTAACTGATCTTGATGAAACTTCAACAGTGTGTTCGTTGTAAGAGGCCGATCACATGGATGTGACTATTGTGAGTCAAAATTATAGCGCCACCAACTGGCAGCAGGAAGTGTGTCACTTCCTAAATGCTTTGAAATCACCCTCTTATTTTTACCCGATTTGCTTCAAACTTTATGTGTATAATGTAAACACACGCCAGATGTAGACCTGTGAAAGGATTATTGATATCTTAGATACTGTTGCCGTGGCAACACATCAAACTTTAATATTCTTGTTTGATGCTTTTGAGACTCTTAACATACTTGAAATTGCATGAAACCCGACAGACACATCACATTTATTAGACAGTAGACATGTGCAGAGTTTCAGAAACGGGCGTGGTGAGGGGCTCAGTAGCGCCACCTTTTGTCAAAAGTGGGGGGATTGATTTTATCTACAGTAATAAAAATCGGTATGTGTATTGTTCTCCTCCAGCCAGACAACTTTCTAATTTACACTCAATAGCTCCAACCAACAGGAAGTCAGATATTTTGGTTTGAAAATTGTCATTTTATGTCTCTCTCTCTCTGAGCCTACGTCTATGTGTGTGTGTGTGTGTCTGTGAGTGTGGGGAGGGGGAGGGGGGCTAGATTAACCATTTGACTGCTGTGTGGTTTGGCCTGCATTAAAAAAGAAAAAAAAATGTCTTACGCCTTGTATTTTTTAAATAAGTTGTATTAATAAGTAAAGGCATATAACCAGTTGAATTGTAGTGCATTGAAAATAGTTTTATATAATTAGTTTATTAATTAAATTAACTTGGTCAGAAAATTTGGTCCATAAATCAAACACACTTGCATGTAATATTATGAAACTCTGTACACATATAGATCTCATCGGGCCAAACAACTTTAAGCCAGCCCAACAGGAAGTGGGCTATTTTGGTCTTAATGTGGATGTTTTGCAAAACCAGGCTCTACATTTTTACCCACTCCTCTTAAGTGGTTTATTTTATTCCCACCAAACTTTTTCAACATGATGAAAATACATTAAAGAAGCATAAATGTGAATATCTATTGAATATCTCTAATTGTTTTGCTATGGCGAGGGATTAAAGTCATGTAAAAAAAAATAAACACTAAAAGCCTCATATCTTCTAAAAATTTAATTATACACCATTTATTTCTAGATAAAATTATACAAATATCAGAACTAAACCCATTTTATTCTTGTTTTCAATTTAAGAATAATGTACAAGTTTAAAAACAGCCAGGATGCACTATTCAGTTAAAAAATAAATATATCAAATAATACATAGGGCTATACTGCCCTCTTGTGTTCAAAATCAGGTAGGCCTGTTGTATTTAAATATAGGTAGCTGCTATGTGACTCCGAGAATTTTTTCTCACCGGTTATTTGACGTGTAACACCGGGGGCTTTTATATCGCTAACTTAAAAGTGAAAGTAAAGTAAGGACATTTATAGTGGTGGCGCTCACAGTGCGCTCGAATGAATTTCTATGGAAGTAGAAATGAAAAAACGTTCGCTCTGTTTTGCTCGCTCGTCGCCATGGACGCGCACCGTAATGAATGCCACTGCAGCCGCATACTTTTTAGTGTCACTTTAAAATTAGTGCAATATCGGGGGCCAATTGCTTGAATTGTGAGTTCAATAGTCTATTATTTTTCACGGAAAACACAACAACAAAAGAGTACAATGATAGATTCGCTTAAATAGGCGCTTTTACATAAAATAGCCTATTCCGTCATCATCTTTTCAGTCAGCTCTTCACTCTCGTGATTAATGAAATTTGACTCCTGTTGCTGATATTTGCTGCAACTTTCGTTCTGCTCACAATTTAGTAAGCAAACACGCTTCAAATGTGTTTTTATTTTATTTTTGTGTGTATATATGTATGTATATATATATATATAGCTTATGTTTCAAATATGAGTTAATTAACAATCGTTTGAAAGAATGATACTTTTAAACATATCACTAAGCCGTCATTAGGTGTCGCCAGGCGACCGTCTTAATGAGCGAGTCATTGATTCATTTGTTCGAACGATTCGTTCGAACGGCTGAGTCATTCATGAATGAGACAGATTATGGATTGGTCATTGAATCTTTGAGTCAACCGATTCGTTCAAAATGCTGAATCATTCAGTAATGAGAAAACACGTTGCTGTGAGATGCTCGATTGTTCTGCTGTGATCTTTGTTTAACTAGTTTCACTGCTGAAACAGAAAAAAGTCAATATTGCATATAAAATGTAAGTGATTTGACTTGTGTGTGTGTCTGTGTGTGTGTGTGTGTGTGTGTGTGTGTGTGTGTGTGTGTGTGTGTGTGTGTGTGTATGATTGTGTCTGTTACTTTTTGGATATATATCTTTTTATATAAAAAAAAATAGGCATACAACCCATATATTTTAAATGTATTGTTTGCTTTAAATTACATTAAGATTTGTATGTTTGGTAATTGAACCTGAATGAATTTTAAATGAATGTGCTATATTTCAGAGTTTTCCTTAAAATTTGACCTAACACTACCTTTATTCTCATCTGAATGATAGATTATTTATTTCTGTATAAAATAAAAAAGAGATTTTGGTTGGGTGACAGTTGTAGTTTACAGTTTGACAAAAGCACAATGTTGTGTTTTATTGCGATTGTTCACAAATATAAGTAAACACTTATGAGATAGATGTTTATGGATTGATTGGTCATTGAATCTTTGAGTCAACCGATTCGTTCAAAATGCTGAATCATTCAGTAATGAGAACGCGTTGCTGTGAGATGCGCGATGGTTCTGCTGTGATCTTTGTTTAACTATTTTCGCTGCTGAAACAGAAAAAAAGTCAATATTGCATCTAAAATGTAAGTGATTTGACTTGTGTGTGTGTGTGTGTGATTGTGTGTGTGATTGTGTCTGTTACAGTGATACGAGTTTAACCCTTGTTAAACTTTAGACCTTGTCTTTTTGGATATATATCTTTTTATATTAAAAAATAGTCATACAACCCATATATTTTAAATGTATTGTTTGCTTTAAATTACATTAAGATTGTATGTTTGGTAATCGAACCTAAATGAATTTTACATGAATGTGCTATATTTCAGATCATATATTTGTTTTCCTTAAAATTTGAACTAACACTAACTTTATTCTCATCTGAATGATAGATTATTTATTTCTGTATAAAATAAAAACACCTTTGATTTTTCTTTTTTAATCAATGTAGAATGTGTAACTGAAAAAATAAACAGATTAGGGCTCTGTTTGATGACAAGAAATGAAAACCAATGCGATATGATGAATGTCCAAAAGATGGCTCCCACAGACTGTTTTTAAATAGGATTGTTTGATATTTTTTGCTTTTAAACTGTGTGTGTGTGTGTGTGTGTGTAAGAGATTTTGGTTGGGTGACAGTTGTAGTTTACAGTTTGACAAGAGTTTATAGTTTGACAAAAGCACAATGTTGTGTTTTATTGCGAGTGTACACAAATATAAGTAAACACTTTGCAGTTTGAATAATGTCCTGTATGAACAAAAGGACGGAGTATGTCTTTATGTCTACATTGTTCAATTACGCCACACACACACACACACACACACAAACACTATTTTTCTAATCAGATCAGGCAAGTAATATTCTGTCTTGTCTCTTAAAAAAACAATATATATATATTTATGTATATATATATATATATATATATATATATATATATGTGTGTGTGTGTGTGTATATATATATATAAATATAGCTGCGAGCAGCGTGAAAGGGCCAAAGCCGGCGGCACCGCCACCCCGGTTATAGCGCCACCAACTGGCAGCAGGAAGTCTGTCACTTTCAAAAAGCTTTGAAATCACCTGATTGCTTCAAACTTCACTACTATGATGTAAACACACGGCAGATGTAGACCTGGATGTAGACCTGACCTTTCAGAAGGTTGCTCTCGCATACTTTGTGGTTGACATGTGCCCTCAATGCACACTTTTGCAGAGCCCACACTGATACAAGCTCTACAGCACACTTCTTTTCGACAGTCAAAGCAGGGTTACGTTTTTGCACGTCGTGCACAATAACCCTAAAGGCACCAGGGTGGCGGTGCCACCGGCTTTATATATATATATATATATATATATATATATATAAATAAATATAGCTGCGAGCAGCGATGAAGGGCCAAAGCCGGTGGTACCGCCACCCCGGTGCCTTTAGGTAACTAAAGGCACCGGGGTTGCGGTGCCACCGGCTTGGGCCCGTAATCGCTGCTCGCAGCTATATTTTATTATTCTTCTTATTATTTTTCTGCTACCTTTTGGACACTTTTGGAGGCCTTAACATGCTCAAAAACTCCTGAAACTTTGCACACATGTCAGAACCCGCGGCCATCAGGGCCGGGCTGAAGATGGTACCCGGGCGTGGCAGGGGGGCTCGACAGCGCCCCCTGGAACGGGGTCCGAAAACATGGTCCATAAATCAAACACGCTTGCATGTAATAATATGAAACTCGGTACACATGTAGATCTCCTCGTTTCATATATACTTCACACTCTTACTTTTTACCCCAGCCCAACAGGAAGTCGGCTATTTAGGGTTGTTGGTAAAACACACGCAATGGAATGTGAAATACTCCTCCTAGAGAATTCAAACAAACGGCACGAAACTCGGTCAGCATGAAGTCAAGACATTGAGGATGAAAGTTTGCGAGGGGATTTTTGATATCTCGAACGGTTTGGCCGTGGCGAGGAAACAAAATTATGGCGAGAAACGTGAAACAGGAAGTGTGTCATAACTACTGCATACATTAACTGATCTTGATGAAACTTCAACAGTGTGTTCGTTGTAAGAGGCCGATCACATGGATGTGACTATTGTGAGTCAAAATTATAGCGCCACCAACTGGCAGCAGGAAGTGTGTCACTTCCTAAATGCTTTGAAATCACCCTCTTATTTTTACCCGATTTGCTTCAAACTTTATGTGTATAATGTAAACACACGCCAGATGTAGACCTGTGAAAGGATTATTGATATCTTAGATACTGTTGCCGTGGCAACACATCAAACTTTAATATTCTTGTTTGATGCTTTTGAGACTCTTAACATACTTGAAATTGCATGAAACCCGACAGACACATCACATTTATTAGACAGTAGACATGTGCAGAGTTTCAGAAACGGGCGTGGTGAGGGGCTCAGTAGCGCCACCTTTTGTCAAAAGTGGGGGGATTGATTTTATCTACAGTAATAAAAATCGGTATGTGTATTGTTCTCCTCCAGCCAGACAACTTTCTAATTTACACTCAATAGCTCCAACCAACAGGAAGTCAGATATTTTGGTTTGAAAATTGTCATTTTATGTCTCTCTCTCTCTGAGCCTACGTCTATGTGTGTGTGTGTGTGTCTGTGAGTGTGGGGAGGGGGAGGGGGGCTAGATTAACCATTTGACTGCTGTGTGGTTTGGCCTGCATTAAAAAAGAAAAAAAAATGTCTTACGCCTTGTATTTTTTAAATAAGTTGTATTAATAAGTAAAGGCATATAACCAGTTGAATTGTAGTGCATTGAAAATAGTTTTATATAATTAGTTTATTAATTAAATTAACTTGGTCAGAAAATTTGGTCCATAAATCAAACACACTTGCATGTAATATTATGAAACTCTGTACACATATAGATCTCATCGGGCCAAACAACTTTAAGCCAGCCCAACAGGAAGTGGGCTATTTTGGTCTTAATGTGGATGTTTTGCAAAACCAGGCTCTACATTTTTACCCACTCCTCTTAAGTGGTTTATTTTATTCCCACCAAACTTTTTCAACATGATGAAAATACATTAAAGAAGCATAAATGTGAATATCTATTGAATATCTCTAATTGTTTTGCTATGGCGAGGGATTAAAGTCATGTAAAAAAAAATAAACACTAAAAGCCTCATATCTTCTAAAAATTTAATTATACACCATTTATTTCTAGATAAAATTATACAAATATCAGAACTAAACCCATTTTATTCTTGTTTTCAATTTAAGAATAATGTACAAGTTTAAAAACAGCCAGGATGCACTATTCAGTTAAAAAATAAATATATCAAATAATACATAGGGCTATACTGCCCTCTTGTGTTCAAAATCAGGTAGGCCTGTTGTATTTAAATATAGGTAGCTGCTATGTGACTCCGAGAATTTTTTCTCACCGGTTATTTGACGTGTAACACCGGGGGCTTTTATATCGCTAACTTAAAAGTGAAAGTAAAGTAAGGACATTTATAGTGGTGGCGCTCACAGTGCGCTCGAATGAATTTCTATGGAAGTAGAAATGAAAAAACGTTCGCTCTGTTTTGCTCGCTCGTCGCCATGGACGCGCACCGTAATGAATGCCACTGCAGCCGCATACTTTTTAGTGTCACTTTAAAATTAGTGCAATATCGGGGGCCAATTGCTTGAATTGTGAGTTCAATAGTCTATTATTTTTCACGGAAAACACAACAACAAAAGAGTACAATGATAGATTCGCTTAAATAGGCGCTTTTACATAAAATAGCCTATTCCGTCATCATCTTTTCAGTCAGCTCTTCACTCTCGTGATTAATGAAATTTGACTCCTGTTGCTGATATTTGCTGCAACTTTCGTTCTGCTCACAATTTAGTAAGCAAACACGCTTCAAATGTGTTTTTATTTTATTTTTGTGTGTATATATGTATGTATATATATATATATAGCTTATGTTTCAAATATGAGTTAATTAACAATCGTTTGAAAGAATGATACTTTTAAACATATCACTAAGCCGTCATTAGGTGTCGCCAGGCGACCGTCTTAATGAGCGAGTCATTGATTCATTTGTTCGAACGATTCGTTCGAACGGCTGAGTCATTCATGAATGAGACAGATTATGGATTGGTCATTGAATCTTTGAGTCAACCGATTCGTTCAAAATGCTGAATCATTCAGTAATGAGAAAACACGTTGCTGTGAGATGCTCGATTGTTCTGCTGTGATCTTTGTTTAACTAGTTTCACTGCTGAAACAGAAAAAAGTCAATATTGCATATAAAATGTAAGTGATTTGACTTGTGTGTGTGTCTGTGTGTGTGTGTGTGTGTGTGTGTGTGTGTGTGTGTGTGTGTGTGTGTGTGTGTGTGTGTGTGTGTATGATTGTGTCTGTTACTTTTTGGATATATATCTTTTTATATAAAAAAAAATAGGCATACAACCCATATATTTTAAATGTATTGTTTGCTTTAAATTACATTAAGATTTGTATGTTTGGTAATTGAACCTGAATGAATTTTAAATGAATGTGCTATATTTCAGAGTTTTCCTTAAAATTTGACCTAACACTACCTTTATTCTCATCTGAATGATAGATTATTTATTTCTGTATAAAATAAAAAAGAGATTTTGGTTGGGTGACAGTTGTAGTTTACAGTTTGACAAAAGCACAATGTTGTGTTTTATTGCGATTGTTCACAAATATAAGTAAACACTTATGAGATAGATGTTTATGGATTGATTGGTCATTGAATCTTTGAGTCAACCGATTCGTTCAAAATGCTGAATCATTCAGTAATGAGAACGCGTTGCTGTGAGATGCGCGATGGTTCTGCTGTGATCTTTGTTTAACTATTTTCGCTGCTGAAACAGAAAAAAAGTCAATATTGCATCTAAAATGTAAGTGATTTGACTTGTGTGTGTGTGTGTGTGATTGTGTGTGTGATTGTGTCTGTTACAGTGATAAGAGTTTAACCCTTGTTAAACTTTAGACCTTGTCTTTTTGGATATATATCTTTTTATATTAAAAAATAGTCATACAACCCATATATTTTAAATGTATTGTTTGCTTTAAATTACATTAAGATTGTATGTTTGGTAATCGAACCTAAATGAATTTTACATGAATGTGCTATATTTCAGATCATATATTTGTTTTCCTTAAAATTTGAACTAACACTAACTTTATTCTCATCTGAATGATAGATTATTTATTTCTGTATAAAATAAAAACACCTTTGATTTTTCTTTTTTAATCAATGTAGAATGTGTAACTGAAAAAATAAACAGATTAGGGCTCTGTTTGATGACAAGAAATGAAAACCAATGCGATATGATGAATGTCCAAAAGATGGCTCCCACAGACTGTTTTTAAATAGGATTGTTTGATATTTTTTGCTTTTAAACTGTGTGTGTGTGTGTGTGTGTAAGAGATTTTGGTTGGGTGACAGTTGTAGTTTACAGTTTGACAAGAGTTTATAGTTTGACAAAAGCACAATGTTGTGTTTTATTGCGAGTGTACACAAATATAAGTAAACACTTTGCAGTTTGAATAATGTCCTGTATGAACAAAAGGACGGAGTATGTCTTTATGTCTACATTGTTCAATTACGCCACACACACACACACACACACACAAACACTATTTTTCTAATCAGATCAGGCAAGTAATATTCTGTCTTGTCTCTTAAAAAAACAATATATATATATTTATGTATATATATATATATATATATATATATATATATATGTGTGTGTGTGTGTGTGTATATATATATATAAATATAGCTGCGAGCAGCGTGAAAGGGCCAAAGCCGGCGGCACCGCCACCCCGGTTATAGCGCCACCAACTGGCAGCAGGAAGTCTGTCACTTTCAAAAAGCTTTGAAATCACCTGATTGCTTCAAACTTCACTACTATGATGTAAACACACGGCAGATGTAGACCTGGATGTAGACCTGACCTTTCAGAAGGTTGCTCTCGCATACTTTGTGGTTGACATGTGCCCTCAATGCACACTTTTGCAGAGCCCACACTGATACAAGCTCTACAGCACACTTCTTTTCGACAGTCAAAGCAGGGTTACGTTTTTGCACGTCGTGCACAATAACCCTAAAGGCACCAGGGTGGCGGTGCCACCGGCTTTATATATATATATATATATATATATATATATATATATATATATATATATATATAAATATAGCTGCGAGCAGCGATGAAGGGCCAAAGCCGGTGGTACCGCCACCCCGGTGCCTTTAGGTAACTAAAGGCACCGGGGTTGCGGTGCCACCGGCTTGGGCCCGTAATCGCTGCTCGCAGCTATATTTATATATATATATATATATATTTTTTTTTTTTTTTCTCCTCTTTTATTTTTCTTACGACTATTCGGGCACTTTTGGGGCTCTTAACGTGCACGAAAACTCTTGAAACTTTGCACGCGGGTCAGAACCCGCGGCCATCAGGGTCGGGGTGAAGATGGTACCCGGGCGTGGCAGGGGGGCTCGACAGCGCCCCCTGGAACGGGGTCCGAAAACTTGGTCCATAAATCAAACACGCTTGTATGTAAGAATATGAAACTCGGTACACATATAGATCTCATCGGTTCATATATACTTCATGCTCTTACTTTTTACCCCAGCCCAACAGGAAGTCGGCTATTTAGGGTTGTTTGTAAAACGCATGCAATGGAATTTAAAGTACTTCTCCTAGAGAATTCAAAGAAATGCCACGAAACTCGGTCAGCATGAAGTCAAGACATTGAGGATGAAAAATTGCGAGGGGATTTTTGATATCTCGAACGGTTCGGCCGTGGCGAGGAAACGAAATTATGGCGAGAAACGTGAAACAGGAAGTGTGTTATAACTTCAGCATACATTAACTGATCTTGATGAAACTTCAACAGTGTGTTCGCTGTAAGAGGCCGATCACATGGATGTGACTATTGTGAGTCAAAGTTATAGCGCCACCAACTGGCAGCAGGAAGTGTGTCACTTTCAAAATGCTTCGAAATCACCCTCTTATTTTAACCCAATTTGCTTCAAACTTCATCTGTATAATGTAAACATACGCCAGATGTAGACCTGTGAATGGATTCTTGATATCTTTGATTCTGTTGCCGTGGCAACACATCAAACTTTAAAATTCTTTTTTGATGCTTTTGAGACTCTTAGCATGCTTGAAATTGCATGAAACTCGACAGACATGTCACATATATTAGCCAGTAGACATGTACAAAGTTTCAGAAACGGGCGTGGTGCAGGGACTCAGTAGCGCCACCTTTTGACAAAAGTGAGAGGGTTAGTTTCATAGTTTTACCTGCAATCTTAAAACTCGGTAGGCATATTGTTCAGATCAAGCCGGACAACTTTCTAATTTACAGATTTTGGTTCCGAACAACAGGAAGTCAGATATTTTGGTTTGAATGGGATGTTTTGGAGTAATCTCTGTCCCTCTCTCCCTCTCTCTGCATACCTCTGTGTCTGTGGGGGAGGGGGATGAGTCTGTTTGAGTGACAAAGCTTTTAATTATTGTTGATCAAGGTTTCGGGGGCTTTTGGGGCCCTTAACATCCTCTAAAACTCTTGAAACTTTGCACACGGGTCAGAACCCGTGGCCATCAGGGCCGGACTGAAGCTGGTACCCGGGCGTGGCAGGGCGGACCGACAGCGCCCCCTGGACTGGGATTCGAACACTTGTCCATAAATCAAAGACACTTGCATGTAATAATATGAAACTCAGTACACTTATAGATCTCATTGGGTTGAACAACTTTCGTGCTCTAAGTTTTACGACATCCCAACAGGAAGCCGGCTATCATGGTTTGTTTGGAAACGCATACCCCTGAAATTCTATTTAATTCTCCTTGGGAATTGATCGGATTTCAAGCAAACTCGGTCAGCATGACGTCAAGACATTGATGATGCTAAATTCCGGAGGAATTTTTGATATCTCGAACGGTTTGGCCGTGGTGAGGAAATTAATTTTATGACTAAAAAAGGACACATAAAGTGTGTTATAACTTTGCTCGTTTTACCTACAGTTACAAAACTTGCCACGCATATTGTTCTCATCAAGCCAATCGACTTTCTAATTTAAAGTCATTAGCTCAGAGCAACAGAAAGTCAGATATTGTAGTTTGAATAGATTTCTTGTCCCCCTGCCATTCTGTTTGTGTGTGTCTGTGTGGGGAGGGGGGAGGGGGGGGGGGGCTCTTTGAGTGATAGTTTAGTTTAAACACCAACTCATACATAGGGCTATACTGCCCTCTTGTGTTCAAAATTATATACATATTTAGTATGTGACTGAGGATCGAGAGCTTTTAAATACGGACGTCCACATTGATAATGGTGGCGCTTGCAGAGCGGTCGAATGAATAAATTAACTAAACGTTCGCTCAGCTCTGCTCGCTCGTCGCCATGGACGCGCACCGTTATGAATGCCAGTGCAGCCGCATACTTTTTAGTGTCACTTTAAAATTAGTGCAATATTGGAGGCCGATTGCTTGAATTGTGAGTTCAATAGTCTATTATTTTTCACGGAAAACACAACAACAAAAGAGTACAATGACAGATTCGCTTAAATAGGCGCTTTTACATAAAATAGCCTATTCCGTCATCATCTTTTCAGTCAGCTCTTCACTCTCGTGATTAATGAAATTTGACTCCTGTTGCTGATATTTGCTGCAACTTTCGTTCAGCTCACAATTTAGTAAGCAAACACGTTTCAAATGTGTTTTTATTTTATTTTTGCGTATATATATGTGTGTGTATAATATATATATATATAGGCCCTATATACATATATATATATATATATATATATATATATATATATATATAGCTTATGTTTCAAATATGAGTTAATTAACAATCGTTTGAAAGAATGATACTTTTAAACATATCACTAAACCGTCATTAGGTGTCGCCAGGCGACCGTCTTAATGAGCGAGTCATTGATTCATTTGTTCGAACGATTCGTTCGAACGGCTGAGTCATTCATGAATGAGACAGATTATGGATTGGTCATTGAATCTTTCAGTCAACCGATTCGTTCAAAATGCTGAATCATTCAGTAATGAGAAAACACGTTGCTGTGAGATGCGCAATGGTTCTGCTGTGATCTTTGTTTAACTAGTTTCACTGCTGAAACAGAAAAAAGTCAATATTGCATATAAAATGTAAGTGATTTGACGTGTGTGTGAGAGAGATTGTGTCTGTTACAGTGACAAGAGTTTAACCCTTGTTAAACTTTAGACCTTGTCTTTTTGGATATATATCTTTTTATATTAAAAAATAGTCATACAACCCATATATTTTAAATGTATTGTTTGCTTTAAATTACATTAAGATTGTATGTTTGGTAATCGAACCTAAATGAATTTTACATGAATGTGCTATATTTCAGATCATATATTTGTTTTCCTTAAAATTTGAACTAACACTAACTTTATTCTCATCTGAATGATAGATTATTTATTTCTGTATAAAATAAAAACACCTTTGATTTTTCTTTTTTAATCAATGTAGAATGTGTAACTGAAAAAATAAACAGATTAGGGCTATGTTTGATGACAAGAAATGAAAACCAATGCGATATGATGAATGTCCAAAAGATGGCTCCCACAGACTGTTTTTAAATAGGATTGTTTGATATTTTTTGCTTTTAAACTGTGTGTGTGTGTGTGTGTGTGTGTGTGTGTGTGTGTGTGTGTGTGTGTGTGTGTGTGTGTGTGTGTGTGTGTGTGTGTGTGTGTGTGTGTGTGTGTGTAAGAGATTTTGGTTGGGTGACAGTTGTAGTTTACAGTTTGACAAGAGTTTATAGTTTGACAAAAGCACAATGTTGTGTTTTATTGCGAGTGTACACAAATATAAGTAAACACTTTGCAGTTTGAATAATGTCCTGTATGAACAAAAGGACGGAGTATGTCTTTATGTCTACATTGTTCAATTACGCCACACACACACACACACACACACACTCAAACACTATTTTTCTAATCAGATCAGGCAAGTAATATTCTGTCTTGTCTCTTAAAAAAACAATATATATATATATTTATGTATATATATATATATATATATATGTGTGTGTGTGTGTGTGTGTGTATATATATATATATATAAATATAGCTGCGAGCAGCGATGAAAGGGCCAAAGCCGGCGGCACCGCCACCCCGGTTATAGCGCCACCAACTGGCAGCAGGAAGTCTGTCACTTTCAAAAAGCTTTGAAATCACCTGATTGCTTCAAACTTCACTACTATGATGTAAACACACGGCAGATGTAGACCTGGATGTAGACCTGACCTTTCAGAAGGTTGCTCTCGCATACTTTGTGGTTGACATGTGCCCTCAATGCACACTTTTGCAGAGCCCACACTGATACAAGCTCTACAGCACACTTCTTTTCGACAGTCAAAGCAGGGTTACGTTTTTGCACGTCGTGCACAATAACCCTAAAGGCACCAGGGTGGCGGTGCCACCGGCTTTATATATATATATATATATATATATATATATAAATAAATATAGCTGCGAGCAGCGATGAAGGGCCAAAGCCGGTGGTACCGCCACCCCGGTGCCTTTAGGTAACTAAAGGCACCGGGGTTGCGGTGCCACCGGCTTGGGCCCGTAATCGCTGCTCGCAGCTATATTTATTATTATTATTATTATTATTATTATTTTATCGACTATTCGGGCACTTTTGGGGCTCTTAACGTGCACGAAAACTCTTGAAACTTTGCACACTGGTCAGAACCCGCGGCCATCAGGGCCGGGCTGAAGCTGGTACCCGGGCGTGGCAGGGGGGCTCGACAGCGCCCCCTGGAACGGGGTCCGAAAACTTGGTCCATAAATCAAACACGCTTCCATGTAATAATATGAAACTCGGTACACATATAGATCTCATCGGTTCATATATCCTTTGTACTTTTACTTTTTACCCCAGCCCAACAGGAAGTCGGCTATTATGGTTTGTTTGGAAGCGTATGCCCCTGGAATTCGATATACTCCTCCTAGAGAATTCAACCAATCGCAAGGAAACTCGGTCAGCATGAAGTCAAGACATTGAGGATGAAAAATTGCCAGGGGATTTTTCATATCTCGAACGGTTTGGCCGTGGCGAGGAAACAAATTTATGGCGAATAATGGAAACAGGAAGTGTGTTATAACTTCTGCATACATTAACTGATCTTGATGAAACTTCAACAGTATGTTCGCTGTAAGAGGCCGATCACATGGATGTGACTATTGTGAGTCAAAGTTATAGCGCCACCAACTGGCAGCAGGAAGTGTGTCACTTTCAAAATGCTTTGAAATCACCCTCTTATTTTTACCCGATTTGCTTCAAACTTCACTACTATAATGTAAACACACGCCAGATGTAGACCTGTGAATGGATTCTTGATATCTTAGATAATGTTGCCATGGCAACGCATCAAACTTTAATATTCTTTTCTTATGCTTTTGAGACTCTTAGCATGCCTGAAATTGCTTGAAATTGCATGAAACTCGACAGACAGATCAGATTTATTAGCCAGTAGACATGTGCAAAGTTTCAGAAACGGGCATGGTGCAGGGACTCAGTAGCGCCACCTTTTGACAAAAGTGGGGGTGTTAGTTTTATAGTTTTACCTACAATCATATAACTCAGTACGCATATTGTTCAGATCAAGCCGGACAACTTTCTAATTAACTGTCATTAGCTCAGACCAAGAGGAAGTCAGATATTTTAGTTTGAATGTGGATGTTTCTGAGAATTTTCTCTCCCTCTCCCTCTGACAGAGAGAATGCACCCTGCCATTCGTGTGTGTGTGTGTGTCTGTGTGGGGAGGGGGGGAGGGGCTCTTTTAGTTTAAACACAAAATTATACATAGGGCCATACTGCCCTCTTGTGTCCAAAATTATATTTATATATACATTATACATATATTTGGTATGTGACTGAGGACCGAGAGCTTTTAAATACGGGACATTGATAATGGCCACGTGCAGAGCGCTCGAGGGAATTCCTATGGAAGTAGGAATTAACTAAAGTTCTGCTCGCTCATCGCCGTGGACGCGCACCGTTATGAATGCCCGTGCAGCCGTTAGTTTCATTTTAAAATTAGCGTCTTTTCTGGGGACGATTGCTTGAATTGTGAGTTCAATAGCCTATTATTCTTCATGGAAACCACAACAACAAAAGAGTATAAAAGTTTGGTGTGAACGCAGCATAATGAACAAGCTGCGATCTCAAGATTGCAATGCTGGAGTGTGTGTGTGTGTGTGTGTGTGTGCGTGTGAGAGAGAGGCGCGGGCGAACTGTGTGTGTGTGTGTGTGTGTGTGTGTGTCTGTGTGGGGAGGGGGGAGGGGCTCTTCGAGTGATAGTTAGTTTAAACACAAAATTATACATAGGGCCATACTGCCCTCTTGTGTCCAAAATGATATTTATACATATATTTGGCAAGCATGTGACTGAGGACCGAGAGCTTTTAAATACGGACGTCCACACGGACATTAAGGGTTGCGCTTGCAGAGCGCTTGAGGGAATTCCTATGGAAGTAGGAATGAACTAAAAAACGTTCGCTCAGCTCTGCTCGCTCGTCGCCATGGACGCGCACCGTTATGAATGCCAGTGCAGCCGCATACTTTTTAGTGTTACTTTAAAATTAGTGCAATAACGGGGCCGATTTCTTGAATTGTGAGTTCAATAGTCTATTATTTTTCACGGAAAACACAACAACAAAAGAGTACAATGATAGATTCGCTTAAATAGGGGCTTTTACATAAAATAGCCTATTCCGTCATCATCTTTTCAGTCAGCTCTGCACTCTCGTGATTAATGAAATTTGACTCCTGTTGCTGATATTTGCTGCAACTTTCGTTCCGCTCACAATTTAGTAAGCAAACACGCTTCAAATGTGTTTTTATTTTATTTTTGTGTATATATATGTGTATATATATATATATATATATATATAAACCCATTTTATTCCTTTTTTTTCAATTTAAGAATTATTTTTAAGTTTAAAAACAGCCAGAATGGTTGTTTAGTCAAAAATAATAATAATCCAAATCATATATAGTGCTATACTGCCCTCTTGTGTTCAAAATCAGGTAGGCCTATTGAATTTATATATATTTATATATTAGGGATGTTACTATGGGAATATTTTCCCACCGGTTAATCAACGTGTGATTGTGTAAACCAATTGTGTAAACCTCCCGCTGGGGGGTTTAAAAACACTAACTTGAAAGCGAAAGTATAATATGGACGTCCGCACGGACATTGAAATGGTGGCGCTCGAATGAATTCCTATGGAAGTAGAAATTAACTAAACGTTCGCTCTGTTCTGCTCGCTCGTCGCCATGGACGCGCACCGTTATGAATGCCAGTGCAGCCGCATACTTTTTAGTGTCACTAAAATTTGTGCAATTTCGGGGGACGATTGCTTGAATTGTGAGTTCAATAGTCTATTATTTTTCACGGAAAACACAACAATAAAAGAGTACAATGACAGATTCGCTTAAATAGGCGTTTTTACATAAAATAGCCTATTCCGTCATCATCTTTTCAGTCAGCTCTTCACTCTCGTGATTAATGAAAATTGACTCCTGTTGCTGATATTTGCTGCAACTTTCGTTCAGCTCACAATTTAGTAAGAAAACACGTTTCAAATGTGTTTTTATTTTAGTTTTGTGTATGTGTGTGTATATGTATGTATATATATAAATATAGCTTATGTTTCAAATATGAGTTAATTAACAATCGTTGGAAAGAATGATACTTTTAAACATAACACTAAACCGTCATTAGGTGTCGCCAGGCGACCGTCTTAATGAGCGAGTCATTGATTCATTCGTTTGAACGACTGAGTCATTCATGAATGAGATAGATGTTTATGGATTGATTGGTCATTGAATCTTTGAGTCAACCGATTCGTTCAAAATGCTGAATCATTCAGTAATGAGAACGCGTTGCTGTGAGATGCTCGATGGTTCTGCTGTGATCTTTGTTTAACTATTTTCGCTGCTGAAACAGAAAAAAAGTCAATATTGCATCTAAAATGTAAGTGATTTGACTTGTGTGTGTGTGATTGTGTGTGTGATTGTGTCTGTTACAGTGATAAGAGTTTAACCCTTGTTAAACTTTAGGCCTTGTCTTTTTGGATATATATCTTTTTATATTAAAAAATAGTCATACAACCCATATATTTTAAATGTATTGTTTGCTTTAAATTACATTAAGATTGTATGTTTGGTAATTGAACCTGAATGAATTTTAAATGAATGTGCTATATTTCAGATCATATATTTGTTTTCCTTAAAATTTGAACTAACACTAACTTTATTCTCATCTGGATGATAGATTATTTATTTCTGTATAAAATAAAAACACATTTGATTTTTCTTTTTTAATCAATGTAGAATGTGTAACTGAAAAAATAAACAGATTAGGGCTCTGTTTGATGACAAGAAATGAAAACCAATGCGATATGATGAATGTCCAAAAGATGGCTCCCACAGACTGTTTTTAAATAGGATTGTTTGATATTTTTTGCTTTTAAACTGTGTGTGTGTGTGTGTGTGTGTGTGTGTGTGTAAGAGATTTTGGTTGGGTGACAGTTGTAGTTTACAGTTTGACAAGAGTTTATAGTTTGACAAAAGCACAATGTTGTGTTTTATTGCGAGTGTACACAAATATAAGTAAACACTTTGCAGTTTGAATAATGTCCTGTATGAACAAAAGGACGGAGTATGTCTTTATGTCTACATTGTTCAATTACGCCACACACACACACACACACACACACACACACACACACACACACACACAAACACTATTTTTCTAATCAGATCAGGCAAGTAATATTCTGTCTTGTCTCTTAAAAAAACAATATATATATATTTATGTATATATATATATATATATATATATTTATATATATATATATGTGTGTGTGTATATATATATAAATATAGCTGCGAGCAGCGATGAAAGGGCCAAAGCCGGCGGCACCGCCACCCCGGTTATAGCGCCACCAACTGGCAGCAGGAAGTCTGTCACTTTCAAAAAGCTTTGAAATCACCTGATTGCTTCAAACTTCACTACTATGATGTAAACACATGGCAGATGTAGACCTGGATGTAGACCTGACCTTTCAGAAGGTTGCTCTCGCATACTTTGTGGTTGACATGTGCCCTCAATGCACACTTTTGCAGAGCCCACACTGATACAAGCTCTACAGCACACTTCTTTTCGACAGTCAAAGCAGGGTTACGTTTTTGCACGTCGTGCACAATAACCCTAAAGGCACCAGGGTGGCGGTGCCACCGGCTTTATATATATATATATATATATATATATATATATATATATATATATATATAAATAAATATAGCTGCGAGCAGCGATGAAGGGCCAAAGCCGGTGGTACCGCCACCCCGGTGCCTTTAGGTAACTAAAGGCACCGGGGTTGCGGTGCCACCGGCTTGGGCCCGTAATCGCTGCTCGCAGCTATATTTATTATTATTATTATTATTATTATTATTATTATTATTATTATTTTATCGACTATTCGGGCACTTTTGGGGCTCTTAACGTGCACGAAAACTCTTGAAACTTTGCACACTGGTCAGAACCCGCGGCCATCAGGGCCGGGCTGAAGCTGGTACCCGGGCGTGGCAGGGGGGCTCGACAGCGCCCCCTGGAACGGGGTCCGAGAACTTGGTCCATAAATCAAACACGCTTCCATGTAATAATATGAAACTCGGTACACATATAGATCTCATCGGTTCATATATCCTTTGTACTTTTACTTTTTACCCCAGCCCAACAGGAAGTCGGCTATTATGGTTTGTTTGGAAGCGTATGCCCCTGGAATTCGATATACTCCTCCTAGAGAATTCAACCAATCGCAAGGAAACTCGGTCAGCATGATGTCAAGACATTGAGGATGAAAAATTGCCAGGGGATTTTTCATATCTCGAACGGTTTGGCCGTGGCGAGGAAACGAATTTATGGCGAATAATGGAAACAGGAAGTGTGTTATAACTTCTGCATACATTAACTGATCTTAATGAAACTTCAACAGTATGTTCGCTGTAAGAGGCCGATCACATGGATGTGACTATTGTGAGTCAAAGTTATAGCGCCACCAACTGGCAGCAGGAAGTGTGTCACTTTCAAAATGCTTTGAAATCACCCTCTTATTTTAACCTGATTTGCTTCAAACTTCACTACTATAATGTAAACACACGGCAGATGTAGACCTGTGAATGGATTCTTGATATCTTAGATACTGTTGTCGTGGCAACGCATCAAACTTTAATATTCTTTTTTTATGCTTAGCATACTTGAAATTGCATGAAACTCGACAGACACATCTCATTTATTAGCCTGTAGACATGTGCAAAGTTTCAGAAACGGGCGTGTTGAGGGCTCAGTAGCGCCACCTTTTGTCAAAAGTGGGGGGATTAATTTTATCTACAGTAATAAAAATCGGTATGTGTATTCTTCTCCTCGAGCCAGACAACTTTCTAATTTACACTCAATAGCTCCAACCAACAGGAAGTCAGATATTTTGGTTTGAAAATTGTCATTTTATGTCTCTCTCTCTCTCTGAGCCTAACGTCTCTGTGTGTGTGTGTGTGTCTGTGAGTCTGGGGAGGGGGAGGGGGGCTAGATTAACCATTTGACTGCTGTGTGGTTTGGCCTGCATTTAAAAAAGAAAATAAATGTCTTACGCCTTGTATTTTTTAAATAAGTTGTATTAATAAGTAAAGGCATATAACCAGTTGAATTGTAGTGCATTGAACATAGTTTTATATAATTAGTTTATTAATTAAATTAACTTGGTCCATAAACTTCGTCAGAAAATTTGGTCCATAAATCAAACACACTTGCATGTAATATTATGCAACTCTGTACTCATATAGATCTCATCGGGCCAAACAACTTTAAGCCAGCCCAACAGGAAGTGGGCTATTTTGGTCTTAATGTGGATGTTTTGCAAAACCAGGCTCTACATTTTTACCCACTCCTCTTAAGTGGTTTATTTTATTCCCACCAAACTTTTTCAACATGATGAAAATACATTAAAGAAGCATAATTGTGAATATCTATTGAATATCTCTAATTGTTTTGCTATGGTGAGGGATTAAAGTCATGTAAAAAAAAAAAAAAAACACTAAAAGCCTCATATCTTCTAAAAATGTAATTATACACCATTTATTTCTAGATAAAATTATACAAATATCAGAACTAAACCCATTTTATTCTTGTTTTCAATTTAAGAATAATGTACAAGTTTAAAAACAGCCAGGATGCACTATTCAGTTAAAAAATAAATATATCAAATAATACATAGGGCTATACTGCCCTCTTGTGTTCAAAATCAGGTAGGCCTGTTGTATTTAAATATAGGTAGCTGCTATGTGACTCCGAGAATTTTTTCTCACCGGTTATTTGACGTGTAACACCGGGGGCTTTTATATCGCTAAGTTAAAAGTGAAAGTAAAGTAAGGACATTTATAGTGGTGGCGCTCGCAGTGCGCTCGAATGAATTTCTATGGAAGTAGAAATGAAAAAACGTTCGCTCTGTTTTGCTCGCTCGTCGCCATGGATGCGCACTGTAATGAATGCCACTGCAGCCGCATACTTTTTAGTGTCACTTTAAAATTAGTGCAATATCGGGGGCCAATTGCTTGAATTGTGAGTTCAATAGTTTATTATTTTTCACGGAAAACACAACAACAAAAGAGTACAATGACAGATTCGCTTAAATAGGCGCTTTTACATAAAATAGCCTATTCCGTCATCATCTTTTCAGTCAGCTCTTCACTCTCGTGATTAATGAAATTTGACTCCTATTGCTGATATTTGCTGCAACTTTCGTTCTGCTCACAATTTAGTAAGCAAACACGTTTCAAATGTGTTTTTATTTTATTTTTGCGTATATATATGTGTGTGTATAATATATATATGAATATAGGCCCTATATACATATATATATATATATATATATATATATATATATATATATATATATATATAGCTTATGTTTCAAATATGAGTTAATTAACAATCGTTTGAAAGAATGATACTTTTAAACATATCACTAAACCGTCATTAGGTGTCGCCAGGCGACCGTCTTAATGAGCGAGTCATTGATTCATTTGTTCGAACGATTCGTTCGAACGGCTGAGTCATTCATGAATCAGACAGATTATGGATTGGTCATTGAATCTTTCAGTCAACCGATTCGTTCAAAATGCTGAATCATTCAGTAATGAGAAAACACGTTGCTGTGAGATGCGCAATGGTTCTGCTGCGATCTTTGTTTAACTAGTTTCACTGCTGAAACAGAAAAAAGTCAATATTGCATATAAAATGTAAGTGATTTGACGTGTGTGAGAGAGAGATTGTGTCTGTTACAGTGACAAGAGTTTAACCCTTTAAGGCCTTGTCTTTTTGGATATATATCTCTTTTTTTATTACAAAATGTGCATACAACCCATATATTGTAAATGTATTGTTTGCTTTAAATTAAATTAAGATTGTATGTTTGGTAATTGAACCTAAATAAATTTAAAATTAGGAAGTCGGCTATTATGGGTTTAGGAAGGCCGATCAGATGGATGTAACTATTGTGAGTCAAAGTTATAGCGCCACCAACTGGCAGCAAGAAGTGTGTCACTTTCTAAATGCTTTTGACAAAAGTGGGGGGGTTAGTTTTATCTACAGTAACAAAACTCGATATGCATATTGTACTCTTCGAGCCGGACAACTTTCTAATTTACCGTAATTAGCTCAGATTAAGAGGAAGTCAGATATTTTGGTTTGAATATGGTGAGCCTCTCTCTGTCTCTCTCTGAGCTAATATGGCAAGCCGTTTTAACATTTAATCATTTTAACCTACTAGTCTCTATTTTCATGCTACTAGTACTTATTTTTTAGATACTAGTATCTATTCCATTAAGTACTAGTACTTATTCATTAGCGACTAGTGCTTATTCTGTTTAGAATATTCAAAGTGCTTATTCAATTTAATGCTTATTTATATTTTCAGAGCAGAAAATCCGATTTTTCTGCTTATTCAATATTGCATCTAAAATGTAAGTGACTTGACGTGTGTGTGTGTGTGTGAGAGAGAGAGAGAGATTGTGTCTGTTACAGTGACAAGAGTTTAACCCTTTAAGGCCTTGTCTTTTTGGATATATATCTTTTTTTTATAAAAAAAAGTGCATACAACCAATATATTTTAAATGTATTGTTTGCTTTAAATTAAATTAACCCTCTGGGGACCAGAAACGCGCCCGCGCGTTTTGCCGTTTTTTTTTCACATAGCAGAAAAATAGACTTAAAATACTCTGTTGATTTTGATCGTACATATAAGTGTTATACATCAATCGATCCTGTTAATTGTCTATTATTTTTCTGTATACTCACAATAAAAACAAAGTTTTGTGCTTTTTGTCAAATAAAGAAAAATAAACATGATGCGAGTTTTGCCTTCTCTCTGTCAGTGCAGTCCATTCTGAAACACGTCCGAAAAATTAACTCTAACTCTGCAAATACTTGTCATACAGGCACGAGAGATTTTTCTTTATGAAGCTTGAATTCTCTTCTTTTCAATGATGTAATTTATATAAAAAACAAATATTCTCAGTTTATGTAATCTGTATGAAAAGAGAGTGCTGTCAGATTTTTTTTCCCCAGCTCATTACACTTCATTACGCGTTAATCTGACACGCCCACGGAGGACGCGCGCTATTCAAACGCAAATGTTGAGGCAAGCCATGACAATGCCCACATCAGCCGTTCCACCGCGGCGGTAAAATGTGGGGTGTATTTGCTGCCTTTTACCGCCAAGAGGCGCTACAATCATAGACTCTGAAAAGTGTTTGTTTATTCTCTCTAATGCGTAATCTGCTGCCGCACCGCACTGATTCAGAGCGATTGAAAGCTGGTAGCAGATGAATTCAACAAGTGAAACGTAGTTAAAATAATTCATAATCACAATACTGAAATTAGGCTACTGAAATGAAATTGAATAAATAATGAAAAAGTAAAACATTGCAATAAAAACATTTACAGACGTACAGACGATAGCTCAGTGGTTAACGCAACAACACGAGCTTCGAGGAGCTTCAATCGACTCGAGATCGAATCTCAATGTAGCATACATGTTGTTAACCGATGTTGGCCAACAGCGTTTATATTTAACCTTCTTGATGCTTAAATAGCTAACTGTTTATATCTGTTTACTTATTTAAAGTCAAGAGTTTTGTTTAATTATTATTACAACATAAATTTGCTACATTCCTGGAACCGCAGCGCTGCACAAAGGACATAAACTGATGAAGGAAGATTGTCAGCCGATTGCATCTGAAAATGAAGAAGCACGTCTTTAGTCTGCTAAATTATTGTGTAATGTAAAAGAACACTAAAATTACTTAAGTTTGAAACCAAGTTCGAACATTTCAAGGTTTAAATAAAGTGTCGGGACAGTTTTTTTAATTTAAAACAGGGTTGCATCGGGTTTAGAGTTTATTTCTTTTGCGATGCAAAATAAGAAACACTAGGCTAATCTTATTCTTGCGACATTTTAAATTTGTATTGCCAAAGAAATGACAGCTATATTAAACAATTAAAACAGTAGGCCTACAAAACGAAAATTGTCCAAAGCAACATAATTAAATTAAAACATGCGTTTTTCTTTGCCTCTCTCGCGCTGAATCTCTTTTTAACAAGTTTATTTAGTCTCCCTCGCTCTCCATATGAAAGAGGAACATTAACACCTATGCCTATTGTCCTGCGCGCTCGATACAGCACTGAACTGTCCCTCCAACCCCCCACCGGCTATCGGAGTCTGAGGCTGATTTAACACAAAGAGAAGTCGCAATTCACACTTAAATCGCTATTCTAGACAGTGTTGATAATGAAGGAATTAAATGATTTAAGTTACATGTAGCCTAGTGATATTTCTGTCATAAAAGTTTATTACTAAATATTTCATTATTTCAGTAATTGATGAAATAAAACTGGTTTGGGCCAGCTTTTTCCAAGCAAAACTAAATATAATCTGAAAAAACGCATGTTAATTTGTTTTCATGAACAAAATGTTCAACTCAATATTAAAGTCTACATGGATCTTTGGATCCTTTCAACCAGGCATGCAATTTGTGAATTAAGTTTTTTTTTTTATTTTTTTTTTATTCAAATAAATATCAAACCACGGTGCTTCGTGGTAATGCTGCTAAATTAAATAACATGTATTGAATAATTATGAACTTAAATGAAACAATATCGCAACATTTCAACAAATACATTATTTGATCTGTTTTTACATTTTAATTCAGGGCGATTTAGCCTGCTACATTTAATTAGAGCGAGATTTTCACCCTTGTCATTTTCTCATTGGGAAGCGCTTACAGGCTACATGTTTGAGTACATCCTCTGTACCTCTCGTTTTCATATGGATTACATAATCAGATAACATTTATTAGCCAGAATATTTAGACATTTAAAGGCTTTAGACTGAGCCGATTTCTTATAGTGACTGAGCTGAAGTGGCTTTCGGTTCATTTTTGTGACGCGCAGTTCCCGGAGACAGAGACGACAGATAAACTGTTTTTGTCGTTAGCAAAAGTTCGAATAAAACCCGACTTTAGAAAAATGCATAGGGCCACTCGGCGTGGTCTGCCAAAACACTTAATTATAAACTTCAATATTTCATTCAAAATAATCTCAAAACGCTTTGTGAAATTTTGAAAAGCCGTGCATGCATTAAGGCCACTTGAACTAATGAACAACTGAAACGCTGGTTTTGATTTTATTGTTTGTCGTTGTTTAAACGTGCTTGTTGCATATCTCTATTTTATATTTGATATGGTCTATTGGTGAAGTAGCCTATAGCATTGATTACTGTGGAGGGAGGGGTGTGGGGATTCAAATAATTCAGCAGAAGCAGGGATGTTTAGACCAGAAGGAAATCCCCGTCCCTCCTGGCAAATCACACTTTACTTAAAACCATGTTTTTAAAAACTCTAGGTTGTAGGGAATCAAAATAATAATAATAATAGGCCTAATAAAAAAAATATATATATATACTGTATATAGGCTATATATGTAAAATTACTTTTTTTACAGAACTGCTTTTAAAATTACGATTGGTAGCCTCGTACGATTGGTACAGATGCAACGTCGTTCTGTTCGATACTATTGTTCCTAGTGTAAAATGGAAATGCATGGTAATTTTATTTTATAAATATAACCAAAAAACTGTATGGTGTAACAGAGTTTTAGAGCTAGACAAATCTCTCTGCATTAATAAATATAAAATTTGCAGTAGACCATGTTTGATCGGGATTTGAACCCGTGTCATCTTGATGATCGAACCGTCAGTTCTACCGCTCGGCTATGAATTTTCTCACTGAGAAATGCCCAAACGTTTGTTTCTCACATGAGCGAGAAAACGTTTTCTCGTAAGCCAGTGAGTGTAGGCCTACTTTAGCCTACATGAATAAAAGTAGACCTTTTACAGTTTTAAAAGATGATATCTTATCTGTATGACCAACAATTACGCAGTAAGTTCTTTTAGCTGTTATGAGAAAAATAAATCCAAATGAACGCGCCGCCGCGTTTGTCAAACTCTAATTGAACATGCCAGAATAAAGCCAGATTTTAGAATAATGCATAGCCACTCGGCGTGGTGTGCCAAAATACCCTAATTATAAACTTCAATATTTCATTCAAAACCATCTCAAAACGCTTTGTGACATTTTAAAAAGCCGTGAATGTATTAAGGCCACTGGAACCAGGATCGTAACTGAAACGCGCTGCATGTCTCAATACAGGAAGCGCTGGTTCAGATTGTATTGTTTGTTGTTTAAACGTGCATGTTGCATATTTAAAAATATTTGTTTAAAAATAAATGTTTGTTGTAGGCTTATTTGTAAATTACCATAACTTGTAGAATTTCATCCTTACTGTTAATTGACATTAGCCCCACTTACGTTTTGATAAATGTCCCTTTGCGCCACCTGGCGGTCATTTCGCGAGCGACTTTGAAATGCGACTGGTTTATTTTTATTGTATTGGTCTACTTTAAAAAATAATACTTTATAAGACATTTATGGGAAAATACTATTTTCTTTTCAAGATGTTTCCAACTGTAACTTTGAACCAATTCTGTAGAATGGCCCATATAGCATTTGACCAGGATTTGTTTCCAGGTATGACTAAAAATGTGCTTCTGGCTTTCATTTATATTTTGATTGTTTGTATATATATATATATATATATATATATATATATATATATATATATATATATATATGTGTGTGTGTGTGTGTGTGTGTATATATATATATATATATATATATATATATATACATGTAGGCTATATATATATACAAGAAAGAATGCAATGACAATATATATATATATATATATATATATATATATATATATATATATATATATATATATATATACACATGTAGGCTATATATATATATACAAGAAAGAATGCAATGACAATATATATATATATTGTCCTTACATTCTTTCTTGTGTGACACCCCTGAATGAAAGGCTCATTATTATGCAGGGTCACTGTCTGAGAACCACTTAATTATTCATGATAGGGGTTGGGCCGTTCCGCCCATCCGCATATTGCCTTGGCAAACAAAAAAAGGTTTTTCACAATTTAAAACAATCTATTGTTTTATGTGAATGATTAGGAAGAATGATTTTCAGATCATTTTGAAGCAAAAACTCTAGGCAACAACGTACATTAGTCAAAAGTCTTGTGGACTCATATTTAGTATGTTTTTTGTGTCCTTATTTCAAAAACTTTATTTTTTAGTTTTTTCAATAACCACGCATAAACAATATTCTCTCAAAAATACAAACATGTACATACATGTTGCTCACACATTATGGTAGACCTGTTTGTGCTAAATAGAGTTTAATTTCACCTGTGCCATTAATATGTTTATAAGCAACTGAAAAAAGCACAAATGTCAGAGCAAGTCAAAACATCCAAAGGGCCCCAAAAACACTCTGGTCCCCAGAGGGTTAAGATTGTATGTTTGGTAATTGAACCTAAATAAATTTAAAATTAATGTTCTATATTTCAGATCAATATATTTGTTTTCCTTCATTTTAATCAACACTAACTTTATTCTCATCTGAATTATAAATAACTTATTTCTGTATAAAATAAAAAATCCCCAATAATCCAGACCAACCAGAGCGCACTATTTCTACAACATCATCAGTGCTGAAGCGGAACTACCAGAGCCGTTTGGCAGATAGCGAGCAGATATTTTGTGTCACGTCGTGCACAATAACCCTAAAGGCACCAGGGTGGCGGTGCCACCGGCTTTTTATATATATATATATATATATATATATATATATATATAAATATAGCTGCGAGCAGCGATGAAGGGCCAAAGCCGGCGGCACCGCCACCCCGGTGCCTTTAGGTAACTAAAGGCACCGGGGTTGCGGTGCCACCGGCTTGGGCCCGTAATCGCTGCTCGCAGCTATATTTATTTTTTATTTTTTTTTTATAATTTCTTTATATCAATATTCAACGTTTTATGTTTAAAACATTATTTCTGCATTTGTAACTGCAGGTTAAATGCATTCCTGTCCCTCTGAGCTGCATTAAACAGTGTGTAAATCCATCTAAAGCCACTTCAGATGCAGCAAAGATTAGTTTTGTTGATACTGATTACATTTGATTGTAACAGCCCTATTATGTCTTATTATTCTAATAGAATCTATTGATTAAATGAAAGAATTTGACACAAATGATGATGCATACATTTAATTTAGTTAAAAAGGGCTTTATAAAGTTAAAAATGCCTACAAAAAGGTAGAAATCAATTTAAACTTATTGTAAAAGATAATTTCTGTCACTTGTGCGAACTAACCACCGCACAAAATATGAAGAACATCACAAACTCAGCCCAAAACCTGCCAAGGTACCAAAACAATAACACACCCTGAATTACCGTTATCGAAAAAATCCCTGAAAATGTCGAAATATAATTTTTTGTCAATATCGCACACCCTAGTAGTCGATATAGTGGCGCTTTCACCCCTACAGCACGAGCTCCAGTCATCAGCCGTTCTTTAACCTTCATTTATTGGCCACGAAATATCACCTTTGGAGCTTAAGCGGCGTGTTTCTTCACGAGTGAGAGATGAACAGCTTGTGTGTGTGTGTGACGACAGGTTTAACTGTTAACGGAGGCTGTTCGTGTGGAATGAAAACTGCTGACGTGTCTGTGTGTGTGATCTAGATTATAGAGGAAAACACCGCAGCCAGACAGTCTGCCATAGAAAGCATGAGTTGATTCAACGGTCTTGACCACATCGTTCAGTAGTGTGACCGTTTCTCAGCTGTTTTCATAATAGTGTGGCTTTCCCAGTAACTAACCAGATACTTTTTCTAACAAGAAGCAACAAAACCAGGCTGTTTTTTCTCTCATTGCGTACAGTTTTATGGTCAAACTTCGGCAAAAATCATCTCAACTCGTTCTCGCTCTCATTCTAAAGAACACCGGAGGGTCTGATTCATTTTAGTGAATCATTTAATTGATTCTTTTCACACACACTGAATCATTTCAGCCCCTGCTCACCATTTTATGTGCATCAAAATAATTTGTCAATCACTGTTATCAAGTTACATTTAGAGGGTTTGTAGGATTTTTCTTATTCAGAAATTAATACTTTTATTTAGCAAGGATGCATTCAATTGATGAAAAGTAATATAGTTTTACAAAAGATTTCTATTTCAAATAAATACTGTTCTTTTGAACTTTCTATTCATCAAAGAATCCTGAAAAATAAAATATGTAATGGTTTCCATGAACATATGAAGCAGCAGAAACTGTTTTTAACATTAATAATAATCATAATTGTTGCCATGTGACACTGAAGACTGGAGTAATGATGCTGAAAATTCAGCTTTGATCACAGGAATAGATTATATTTTACTAAATATTCTTTTCTGTATTTTTAATCCATCATTGGGGAGCGTAAATATATTCTCCCTCTAAATAGTTTGTGTAGTTAACTACTTTTGTTTCAAACTGAGATCACGATTCTCCAAAATAACATGTAATTTACTTAGACTGCAGCAACTAACATTGTGTCAGAACTTTATTTAAAATGAATTATTTAAACATTATAAGAGTGAATGATTCAGTGACTCACTCATGAAGTCTCTACTTGTTTCATCGCTGGACGAATCTGTGTTTTTGAACAAATCTCTTGAATGAATGATTCAATGACAGATACATGTTAACAGTCACTTGTCTCCCCCTACTGGTGTAACGGTGTAATAAATATAATCGTTATGTGAAGCGCCAAGTTACTTTCAAAAAGTGATTAGCTCTATTATGATCGCTACCATATAGATCAGTGTTTATTTCCAAACTATAAACTTTTATCCCAGTACTTTCTGCGATAACACCCGCCTCTGTGTGTGTGTGTGTGTTTCCTGTATGCAGGAGGAAGTGGAGCCGTTCCCAGAAGAGAAAGACAACTTCCAACAGCAGCTTTACAAATTTATGGAGGATAGAGGTGAGACGTGTCAGTGTTTAGTATTATTCGTATACTATTGTAGTATTTTAATGGTTTGCATTATTTTTACATTTTCAGTTTTCATTGTAATTGTAATATTTTAGTAACTCAGTATTTTATGTGCTTTTGTTATTTTTATAAAATGTGTATATTTCTGTATAGCGTTATTTATTTTAAAAAAAATGTTTTAGTAATTTTATTACTTCAACTTTAAATCAAGGCAACGTTTTTGTTTAAGTTTTTAACCTAATATAAATATTTTATTTCAGCTTTATTTCAATAACAGAAATTGATTATGATTAGTTTTAGGGTATGTTTACACAACAACTATGTACTAAAAAATGGAAACGTTTTTTGTTTGCGTTTTTCATGTACAGACGACAACATTGTCAAAATGATCCCGTTCACACGGATCCGCGAAACGACTAAAAGCGCTGCGTTCTGCTGCCAGGCCAGGAGATGGCGATGTCACTTTGTAAAGAAACACTACGCTCCTTTTTTTTAAAAAAATTTATATTTATTTTTTATTTTTTTATTTTTTATTAAATAAACACTACGCTCTTATAGACAGAACATGTAATGCGCATGATGTCACCGGTTTCACAAATTCGTGTTTTTGTAGTCAGTTCTCGTACAAGGTGCTTGAAGTTGACTTTTAGAAATGTTAGTCCTTGAAAACCCATAATTATAAAAAGGTACTTGAAAATGCTTGAATTATTGAAAGACAACAGGCTATATTAGAAAATAGTGTTTCATTTTATTGATAAAATATTATTTTCACATGGATATGGAGCCATTTCACATGGCTATAAGCATGATATTGCTCATATAAATATTCAAGTATATGATACAGATTACATTATTCTGATCAATCATATATTCATGGGAGAAAAAATCAGTTTGAATAAGAAAAGCGATATCTTTGTCGTAGTATCCTTTAAATGGTTAAAGTTACCGCAGTCATTGCTTGTGCTGCACTTTATTTGTACCATTTAGTTTTTTTATTTTATCTACTTACCTTTTATAGAATTTGAAAGATAATAAAGATATTGTTTTATATGTGAAATAATCATCTGGAATTTCATTTTACAGTATCTGTCTGAACTAGGGGTGTAACGGTACAGCAGTGTTAATTTTGACAGCAAATTTTGATTTAGTTTTAGTCTTAGTCTTTTGACTAAAATGCCATTTGGTTTTAGTCATATTTTAGTCATCTGAATTGTTTTATTTTTAGTCTAGTTTTAGTCGACGAAATACAATAAGATTTTAGTCGACTAAATCTACAGTAGATTTAGTCGACTAAAATCGAATGGGTTTAGTTAAATTGTGCATTAATTTAGAATTTATCTAAAATGTATCTAATTTATCTAAAATGTATCTAAAATTTCCAAACCCATTATATATTCCCCTAGAAAACATATATTAACCTGTTAATATGAATAGAATATGAATGACATAAAATAATATCTTAAAATTAAATAAAAACACTTCTAAAGTAGAACAGTCTTTTTTTCTTCTTAATTCAATGGATGATTATGATGATATTTAGCAGACATATTTATTTGTATAAATTAAATATTATTAAATCTTATTAAATATATTAAAGAGCAGTGAATGCTTTTCACTTTTTATTATTTTGTTTGATTAATATTAAGTGTACAGACGGCATTAGGTTTATTACGCACTGTCACTTTAAGACCGAGTGTGCAGATCCAATTGCACTGATGCACATCCGATATTCTCACAACTGTACGTTCTGTATAGACATAAACGACTGTGTTTACATGAATACTTTCCAAAACGGACGTTTAGACGTGTGTATTTGTCCATTCAGACGCGAAATAGAGCTCAATTCAGTCCTCGCGCGCTGTATAGCTGTCTATGGGGCTGCACGCTTTGGGTCGGGTCGGGTGTGTGTGTGCGCACAGAAAAACATACCGAATAAAGCTCTCTTTCGCGTCGTCACTCTTATTTAGATCTATCCATATGTTTGATCTTCTCTTTCTTCCAGACGTTTACATTTTTGAACGATTTATGAGACATGCATCAAGCGCATGCCAATTCCAGTCCCGCCTGTAGATCAGCACGTTATTCAAATGTGAGCATCTTCCACAAACGCAAATCAGTTCTGAATGGATCTCTTTCCAATCGTCCCTCCCTAACATTTTCGTCTAGTTTTTATTTGTTGACGAAAATGTCAATACATTTCGTCATAGTTGTCGTCATTTAAAACTGGTTTTTATTTAGTTATCGTCTCGTTTTCGTCTGTGAAAAAATGTCGTTGACGAAAATAATGACGAAAATTATTCGTCAACGAAATTAACACTGCGGTACAGGTATTCGTATTGAACCGTTTCGGTGCGAGGCTTGCGGTTCGGTACGCATACAAACTGAACGATTCCTTGGACCATTTTTCCCGCCGGCAAAATTCGCGCTGGCGCGACCACCACAACGTTGCGCAACATCAAATGGCAAACGGAACGAAACTGCGCTACTCATTATGTGCTCCAGTAAAGAAAGATCCAGTGAAGAAAACATTTGAATCCGCCACTGAAGTAATAACAGCACTGCGAGATCTAGTGAAGCATTCACATTTCTCCGTTATTAACCGTAGATCTCTATTAGATCAAACAGCGCTGACGTGGAAACCAGGAGAAACATTGTGCCGTGAATGAACTAGTAATACTTTATGTCCACAGATCAGCAACATTCACCATGGATTTAATATAGTAACACTAACTGTAACCAGTTTGGCTGGAATAGTGAATTCCTTTCAAGTACTTCACACATCTTTATCCAGCACTCCAAAACTCAAATATTATATAAATAAATATATGAAGAGTTCAGATGCAAAAGCCTCTAAGTGCCATTTGAAATTTTCTTCATTTTTATGAAGCTTGTATATTTAAGTTCAGTAATTTCACTCAAATGACAATTATTAGGTAATCTTCATTGCCATTTAAGTGAAATTACTGAAACTTAAATATACAAGCTTGATAAAAATGATCATTCTAGAAGAAAATTTCAAATGGCTTTTGCATCTGAACTCTTCATATATTTAAATGTTATTTTTAATGTGATGACCAACACATTATTTGTTCATCCTTCAAAGATGACCCCCATTTATAAACCTGAAAGCTTCAAGATGTAGGAAAACTCACACTTATTTCAAAAATATTTTTTCTTTTAACAAATAGGAAATTTCTTTGGCATTTCTTACTTTTTGCTGTATCGAAAACGTACCGAACCGTGACTTTAAAACCGATGTACGTACCGAACCGTGATTTTTGTGTACCGTTAAAACACCCCTAGTCTGAACCCTGTGTGTTTTACACGGAGACGATAACGGGATCATTTAAAAAACGTGCGCTTTGAAATACGTTTTCAGGCCGTTGTCGTGTAAATGAATGCATAAAAGTTTTCCGCTTTTGCTTGAAAACACTGTCGTGTAACCGGCCTCTATAGTTAGCAGTAACAACACTGGAGGTCGTCATCCACTTGACCATTTTTTGTTGTATCTTTTTTTTTTCAAGTCGCTTCAAATGCATTAAAGGGATAGTTCGGCCAAAAATGATATTTAACCCATGCATTACTCACCCTCAAGCCGTTCGAGATGCATATGTCAATCTTGTTTCAGACGAACACATTTTCAGTTATTTTAGAAAATGTCTTAGACCCTTCAGTGGATATAATGTGAAGCAATGGGGTCCACCTCCTTCAAGTCCCAAAATGTGCATATATCCTTCACAGAAGTAATCCATCCGGCTCCAGGGGGATAAACGAAGGCCTTCTGAGGGTAATCCGTGCGGTTTTGTCATAAAAATATACATATTTAAAACTTTATAAATGAAAATATCTGACTTCCGGCAACGATCGACGCGCGTTCACGGGTGATGGAAGTCGGCGTACGAGGTATGACGTAGCGTAGGAACCGTCGTGACGTAGAACGAACGCGCCTGCGCAGCCAGAGAGCAGAGCAAAACAAAACTCCACTCAGTTCACCCGTGAACGCGCGTCGATCGTTGCCGGAAGTCAGATATTTTCATTTATAAAGTTTTAAATATGTATATTTTTATGACAAAACCGCACGGATTACCCTCATAAGGCCTTCGTTTATCCCCCCGGAGCCGGATGGATTACTTCTGTGAAGGATGTATGCACATTTTGGGACTTGAAGGAGGTGGACCCCATTGCTTCACATTATATCCACTGAAGGGTCTAAGACATTTTCTAAAATAACTGAAAATCTGTTCGTCTGAAACAAGATTGACATATGCATCTCGAACGGCTTGAGGGTGAGTAATGCATGTGTTAAATATCATTTTTGGCCGAACTATCCCTTTAAAGGAGTAGTTCACTTTTAAAAAAAACTTTTGCTGATAATTTACTCACCCCCATGTCATCCAAGATGTCCATGTCTTTCTTTCTTCAGTCGAAAAGAAATTAAGGTTTTTGATGAAAACATTCCAGGATTTTTCTCCATATAATGCACTTTGCTGGGCACCAAACGGTTCAAGGTCCAAAAGACAGTTTCAGTGCAAACTGCAAACTGTTCAAAGGGCTTTAAACGATTCCAGACGATGAATAAGGGTCTTATCAAGCGAAACGATCGCTCATTTAAAAAAGAAATAATAAAGTTTAAGTTTTATAAGCTCAAATGCTCGCCTTGCTCTGTTCTGTGATGCACGTTTGTGACTCTCCTGTTCGAACTCGTTCATCAAAATGAACAAATCTTTTTTTGAGTCATTTGATTCATTTAACGACCGAAATGAACAAATTGACTCGGAAAAAGATTTGTTCATTTTGATGAACGAGTTCGAACAGGAGAGTCACACAGAACAGAGCAAGGCGGGCATGTGAGCTTATAAAACTTAAACGTTGTTATTTATTTTTTAAATGAGCGATCGTTTCGCTTGATAAGACCCTTATTCATCGTCTGGTGTCGTTTAAAGCCCTTTGAACAGTTTGCAGTTTGCACTGAAACTGTCTTTTGGACCTTGAACCGTTTGGCTACCATTGAAGTCCATTATATGGAGAAAAATCCTGGAATGTTTTCATCAAAAACCTTAATTTCTTTTCGACTGAAGAAAGAAAGACATGGACATCTTGGATGACATGGGGGTGAGTAAATTATCAGCAAAAGTTTTTTTAAAAGTGAACTACTCCTTTAATGCAAATGTTTGTATTTTACTTTGAAACTCACACTAACTAGCTTCTTTTCGTTTTTTCCAGGAACTCCTATCAATAAACGCCCCGTGCTGGGCTACAAGAATCTGAATCTTTTTCAACTCTACCGGCTGGTGCACAAGCTCGGAGGATTCGACAGTGTGAGTTGTGTTTCTGATGGCCAAACGTGTCTGCATTAGCTTCCACTCGCTGAGCAGAACGTGTTCCCTCGCTGTGTTTCAGATCGAGAGCGGGTCCGTCTGGAAGCAGGTGTATCAGGATCTGGGCATCCCTGTGCTCAACTCCGCAGCCGGTTACAACGTCAAGTGTGCCTACAGGAAGTACGTGCATCTTTGCCTTCAGGATGACAGTGACAGCAAACATGAGTTGTTCGGCTGTGGCATTTCAAACGTTAGTGCTTTAGAGAGCAAGCGCTGTATTCACCGGTTCAGTCTGTTACTCTCTCATTCTTCTGAGGTGATGACAGAAGCGTATGGTGAACGGTTGTAAACATCAGAACCCATAGTGCCTCAGGCTGTTCAGTTTCATCCTCAGTTAAACGGTCAAAGTTTAGAATAAATTAGACTTTTAAATGTTTTTTTAAAGTTGTCTCATGCTCAACAAGATCAAAAAAGCAGTAAAATTGTGAAATATTATTCCAATGTAAATCAGCTGTTTTCTATGTGAATATATAGTAAAGTGTAATTTATTCCTGTGATCAAAGCTGTATTTTCAGCATCATTACTCCAGTCTTCAGTGTCACATGATCCTTCAGAAATCACTCTAATATGCTCAAGAAACATATATGATTATGATTAATGTTGACAACAGTTGTGTTGCTGCTTCAGATTTGTGTGGAAACCGTGATACATTAACATTCAAAAGTTTGCATTAAGATTTAAAAAAATTATATTTAAATATATTATTTTATTCTGCGTGGATGCATTAAATCATAAGTGACATTTAAATAAATGTAAAGTTTTACAACTATTTTTTATTTCAAATAAATTCCATTCTTTTGGAAATTTCTATTCATCAAAGAATCCTAAAAAATTGTGAAAGTGGCTGGAACCGTTTTCAACATTTACTATTAATGGGAAACATTATTAATAAATGAGCACCTGTTATAATTGAGCAGCATATTAGAGTGGTTTCTGAAGGATCATGTGACACTGAAGACTGGAGTAATGATGCTGAAAATACAGCTTTGATCACAGGAATAAATTACACTTTATTATTAGGGCCGGGACTCGATTAAAAAAAAAAATCTAATTAATTAGAGGCTTTGTAATTAATTAATCGAAATTAATCGCATTTTAATTGCATAAATATTTGACCTGAGAACAGTGAGAAGTATTTTTTTTTTCACATGGATTTTCAGTATACTATTGAATAATGACTGAATACATAAGCTTAATCAACAACATAGTTTATTTTTGTTCAACCAAGTCCAGCAGACCAGTGCAATTTTTGCCATTAAGTGTCCAGCAGACCAGGACAATTTTTGCCATTAAGTGTAGTAGCATATTGCTACACTACACTAATAGCAATAGCGAATCTCGATCTCGTCAGCTTCTTCATCATGAACGCTAGTTGGTGCGCCAGTATAATCGGTCCGCCGAAACTCATCCAGTGAGAAACGTTCCGCGGTGCAAAACTAAGTGTGATTAAAATAATTTGTGTAATTAATTAACGCGTTAAAGTCTGTAATTAATTAATCTTAATTAACGCGTTAAAGTCCCGGCCCTATTTATTATATATTCACATAGAAAACAGTTATTTTAAATTGTTCTAATGTTTCACAATATGTCTGTTTCACTGTATTTTGGACCAAATAAATATTAGCTTTGATCATTGGATGTAGTATCCTGTCAAATGTGTATGGATAACTGTTGCTGATCCTCCTGCAGATACCTGTATGGCTTTGAGGACTACTGCACCTCCACAGGGATCACCTTCCGCATGGATCTGCCGTATAAAACGGGTGAGAAGACGAGTGGGAAGAGTGAGGAGAACACTGAGGAAACAGTCAGCGGAGGAACCAGTGTCTCTTCAAGCACAGAAGAAGAGCAGAAAGCCCTCAAAGAACCAGAGACCTCCAACACACAGCATGTGCTCAAGGTACTAAACATCATCTCAGGGGTTTTCTGCTGTGGCATACTACTCATATTACTCATGCTACCCATACTAATACTACTCATACTAATACTACTACCCATACTAATACTACTACCCATACTAATACTACTCCTATTACTCATGCTACCCATACTAATACTACTCATATTACTCATACTACCCATACTAATACTACTCATACTAATACTACTCATAGTACTCATACTACCCATACTAATACTACTCATACTAATACTACTCATACTACCCATACTAATACTACTCATATTACTCATACTACTCATAATACTACTCATACTAATACTACTCATATTACTCATGCTACCCATACTAATACTACTCATACTACCCATACTAATACTACTCATTCTAATATTACTCATGCTACCCATACTAATACTACTCATACTACCCATACTAATATTATCATATTACTAATACTAATACTACTCATACTACTCATACAATTAATATTACTCATACTACCCATACTAATACTACTCATACTAATACTACTCATACTACCCACAATAATACTACTCATACTAATACTACTCATAATACTCGTACTACTCATACTAATACTACTCATACTAATACTACTCATACTAATACTACTCATACTACCCATACTAATACTACTCATACTACCCATACTAATACTACTCATACTAATACTACTTAAATTACTCATGCTACCCATACTAATACTACTCATACTAATACTACCCATACTAATACTATTCATATTACTCATGCTACCCATACTAATACTACTCATACTAATACTACTCATATTACTCATACTAATACTACTCATACTAATACTACTCATGCTACCCATACTAATACTACTCATATTACTCACACTACCCATACTAATACTACTCATACTAATACTACTCATACTACCCACACTCATACTACTCATACTAATACTACTCATATTACTCATACTACCCACACTCATACTAATACTACTCATACAACCATACTAATACTACCCACACTTATACTACTCATACTACCCACACTCATACTACTCATACTAATACTACTCATACTACCACTACCCATACTAATACTACTCATACTACCACTACCCATACTAATACTACTCATACTACCCACACTCATACTACTCATACTACCCACACTCATACTACTCACACTCATACTACCCATACTAATACTACTCATACTACCCACACTCATACTACTCATACTACCCACACTCATACTACCCATACTAATACTACTCATACTACCATACTAATACTACCCACACTTATACTACTCATACTAACACTACTCATACTACCCATACTAACACTACCCACACTCATACTACCATAGTCAAGTCAAGTCACCTTCATTTATATAGTGCTTTTAACAATATAGATTGTTTCAAAGCAGCTTTACAGTGATAATAGGAAATTAAAGTAAAATATTGTTTTGGCTTTACAGCAGCTCTAGAATAAAGTTATTGTCCAGCTAAAGTTTTGATTAATTTTTCCGTTGCAAAGATCATTAGTTATTAACTTAGGAGCCGCTAACACGACACCGTTCCAACAGAAAACCCTTAATGCGCTCCGACCCGCTCATTTGCATGACAACAGTGCCTGGTGGCTCGAGAACGCAAACATCGAAACAGGTTCCAAGGTGCAGGCGTTAAATAATTTTGACAAAAAGGTTATCTCCGCGCAAACTTTTTAGTCCGTATGTATAACAAACTACCTGGCCGTAAAGATTCATAATACAGATTTTTTTTTTTTTTTTGCAATTATTCCCAACTTTTGACCAGTAGTGTAAAAATGTGAATTTAATATATATATATATATTTTTTAATGATAATTGTACACTAATCTGTAGCTGTGGAAGCATGTGTAAAAATGATTTGTTTTTATTGATCGTGTGAAAATTTAATGATCAGTTTTGATGATGTCTCCCTTTTTGTGCTGATCAATACTCCTGTTTTTTTATAACATGTTTATTTGATAATTATCTAAAACATATTGCCACCATGTTTTTAGGAACTTTATAGTGTGATTTAATACTTTCACTAGCTGCTGATAGGCAGTGTACAGTACATACTGTACAGTAAACTAGTATTGACTTTGAAAGACATTAGACAAACAGCTGTGTATTTTGTCTCTCAGCAGGATCGTCTGACCTCATGTTTATTTATAAGTCATGCTTTTCCCCCCCCCCCCCCCCCCAGCACAAGCTGCTGAAACGAAAACACTAATGCATTTACAAATGTAGCTAAATCATAGTTTAATTAGGGTCAAATCATATTAATTGCAAGATTATAACGGTGAGGGTGACGTGTTGTTTCTCCTCAGGAGGAGAAGACCGAAACCACGGCACCAGGTGAAGATAAAGCGGATATCAGCAGCGTGAATGAGGAGGAGGATGATGATGATGATGATAACCACGCTGATGAAGAGGAGAATGATATAAACGAAGAGGCCAAAGAGTGCGGACCGACAGCGGAGAGTAACGTCACCGAGAGCGTGAAGGAGGAGCCGTGTGAGGAACCCGACAGCAAAGATCTGTCAGGGTAGGTGTATCTTCATCTCTGAGCTTCAGTGCATGGCTCTGTGGATCTCTAAAGGAGAATCTCATGGAAAAGAGAGAGAGAGAGAGAGAAACGGAGACAAAAACGAGATGTGCTTCGAGAATGATGCATGATAGACGAATTTGGGAGAAACGGTCAAAAAGTGAGATCATGAAAGCACTTATAATGGTGTTTTGTGGAAACATTTGACTGATTTTGATGGTGGATGTTGCTGTAGTTTCTCTCTGGTTGAGTCTCATGTCACTCGCCCGCTTATTGAAACTGCATGTTGGCCGAAGCGTGTGCCTTTTTAGCTTGCTTTCTCTCTCTCTCTCACTCACACACACCCTTTTTCCATCTTATCTTGAACCATCCCACACGTCTCCAGCAAAAAAGGCCTCCGTTCTAATTTTCGCTGCACTTTTTATTTTTCCCGTCTGTTGGAAATAAGAATATTTAAATGATCAATGCGTGAATTGCTGTGAATTTCATTTGTTAGATATTTTATTAATTCTTGACTGTTATATCACCGCCAGCTGGTGATGGAATAAAGCTAAAGTTCAATATCTTTAAAATAAGTAAAATACCACAATGTATTGTGTGTTTGTGAGCAGGTTACATAGTCAATTATGTCATCATACGCCATCTTTCAAAAGTTTGGCTTTCAAAAATAGTTAAAAATTGTGCAATATTATTAGAATTTCAAATAACTGGTTTCTATGTGAATATATAGTAAAATGTCATTTATTCCTGTGAGGAAAGCTGAATATTCAGCATCATTACTCCAGTCTTCAGTGTCACATGATCCTTCAGAAATCATTATGATCTCATGATTTGATGCTCAAGCATCATTTCTGATTATTGTCAATGTTGAAAACAGTTGTGCTGCTTCATATTTTTGTGGATACATTTTGTTCAGGATTCTGTAATGAATAGAAAGTTTAAAAGAACAGAATTTATTTGAAACCGAAATTTTTGTAACATTATAGTACCTTTTTACAGTCACTTTTGGAAAAATTAAATGCATCCTTGCTGAGTAAAACCTGTAGCTGATTATGAGTCAGCAGAAGTCAAGTTTGAGTTATTCCGGCACCGTTTTTGTGGGAAAATGATCTCTTCGGATCTGTGAGTTTTGGGTGTTAAGTGTTGTCTTGAACTATTCAGGTGTGACTTTGAAGCTCAGTTGAGCGATGGACTGACTAGTTCAGCTCTTCCACTGCTTCCCAAGTGTTTCCCGACGCTTCCCGCTCTCTCATATCATGCCTTTAGTGTTCTGCTGTGTTGTTGTGTGGATGAGAACAGACCCTGATGCTGAGATCATGTCGAGCCTTGTGCCTGGGTAGGGTTGGGAATCGAGAAGCCGTTCTGTTCCGCTAAAAAGCTTTATTTTCATGACTTTATAATAATTGGTTCTTGATCTCATAAGCAATGGGATTGATTTAGTCTAAGGAACTGCTCACTGTTTAGTCATGTTGAACTCAAAATTCTAAATGTCATCATTAATGAACGGAACTAAAAATGGAATCAGAATTGTTACATTTCAAACGATTCCCACCTCTACACGTCAGTCCCTGAACTAAATCTGGTTGCATTGTCTCTAATTTGAAGCATTTGGATGCACATGCGTTTTTGAGATTAAACTGCCTAACTAATCTCCTTCATGTAGCAGTGATCTGATTATTTAGCTGTTTTTTTATAGATGCTTTTTTGCTGCCGTTTCAACGGTCATCCTGCAGTGTTGGTTTTCCAATGATGCTTTTCCCCTTCATTTTCTGTATTGAATCAATAACTATGTGGAACCAGGGTCCTGCCTAGTACCAGCTCAGTTGTTGCATCACTAGTTGAAGGTTGTCTGCTGCTAACTAACCAGGGTTGTTTCTCGGTTGAACTTTGTGAAGTGATTTCAGTGGTAGAGTTCAGTGTGCTATAACTGTCTAACGTGGCTTCCTCTCTGCTCTCTAACGTGATTGTGATTTGCCCCTTTGCTGAGCTTCGCTGTGCCCCTCTTGCTGCACTTTGACCCTTTCCTTGTCACACACACACACACACACATCTTGAACTCAAGTTCAAAGTCACATTTGAAATATCTTCTAGTTAGAAAAATCCTTACTCGCCCTCATGTTGGTCTAAACCTGTATGACTGTATTTGTTCAGTGAAACACTAAAGGAGACGTTTAGCAGAATGTTCATATAATGACCACAGGCTGTCAAGCTCCAAAAAAGATTTAAAAACAATATTCAAATTTCCATAAAAGTAGCAATTCTTTTCAGGTTTTTGTTGATTAGCATTGGTGGTTAGTAGATGGCATTACCACACCATGCATCTTTCACTCCATTCACTGCCATTTAAACATGGTTGTGTATTCTGGGAAAATCACTTTTTGTAAGTACAAATCACTTTAATATTTTTTTGTTATATTATTATTGTAGATGTTTTACTTAAATATGTATTATTTTTTACATATTTATATATATATATATAATGTAAGAATTGTCATAGATTCACTAGTATTCACTCAGTGATTTATTTTTTTATCATATTTGTTACATTTATTGAATATATACTGTACATTATTCATATATTATACAGAATAAAACATGATAAAAAATTATGAAAATAATGAATTGTTTTATTCTAGTCAAACATGTACATTTATATATATATATAATATGAAACAATCTAAATAAAGATATAAATTATGTAACATGTATAAAAATTACTGTAGAAGTTTCACTAGAATCCAATTTTTATCAAATTTATATACTGTATATTATAAATTATATTATTTTATAGAACTTAGAATGGACAAAAAAGAATTAAAATAATGAATAATGAATAAAAAAATAATAGTTTTATGTAAGTGAATTATGTACATTTTATATATATATATATATATATATATATACTGTTATGATAAATATACATTTTATTAAATATATTTTTCTATAAGGATATAAATAAATGTATATTATATATATGAAATTTATAACTTTTTTTCTTTTTTTATCTTTTTTCTTTTTTTATGTGTATATATATAGTATTATATTATTATTATTATAAATTATATTATTATTTTTTATAGAACTTTATTTTCTCTATCTGCTGTCTTTGACATTATAGCTCATGATAGTCAGCAGTGAAGGGGTTGAGACTGTCTTCTTTAAGTGCCGTTAGCCGTCCAATCAGTGATGTCCTTTTCCTAGAGCTGTAGAGTCATTTGTCACATGACGCTCACAGTTCAGGTTAAAAAGATGTCAGTGTCCAGTACCCATGAGCAAAGATGCTGGTTGTGCATTTCCAGCAGACCAACAGCTTTTGAGATGAATGGCAATGCAGACGGAGAGTTGTCTTTATCCAGATATTATAGATGTATTTGATATTCCAAGTTTTCCGCGTATATCATAAATCATCCAAGTTGGACTGCAGAGAGTATGACAAAATAGTATGGCTTCAGAATACTTGGATTGGGCATGTTTATTTATTTCAGTCCTTTTTGGTGCTTGACAGCCAATGCTTTCATTATATGGAGAGAGCAGCTTGAGATTCTTCAAATGGAAGAAGAAACACAGGTTTCATGAGGGTGAGTAAATGATGACAGAAGATTCATGTTCGGGTGTTTAAAACGAATCAGGCAGTTTTAGACCAGCTTCTTTATATATTCCAGGTTGAGGTTCAGACAGCCGGCTGATGACCCCATAATGTCTTCCTCCGATGTTCAGGAGGAGTGTTAGACTTATCCGACAGGGAAAGATGAGGAAAGTTTAGATTTCAGAAGCATTAGGCTGAGAAAGCCAGATTTCAGGGTGGGTTTTTTGGGGAGGGCGGTTGTGGGAAAAGCCTAGGGCCAGGAAACGGGAAGTACTGAATTGTCTTTCTTGCAGGGATGTCAGCAGTCAGGAGTGGGAGGAAGGGGAGGAGTTTGAGTGTTACCCTCCTGGGATGAAGGTGCAGGTGAGGTATGGGCGAGGCCGAAATCTGAAGACGTACGAAGCCACTGTCAAAGAGTCAGACCTGGAGGGGGGAGAGGTGCTCTACCTGGTGCACTACTGTGGCTGGAACGTCAGGTAAGGCAGGACCCTGGGAACTCATGCCTCATTTGTTTGCATTTGCCAAAAAATTGGTAGCCCCAAGCAGATTATAGTCCTGGAGTTAGAAAGGCTGGTGCATGTGGAGTTTCTGTTGGCCAAAACCTGGAAACGAGCATTTTAGTGCTTGCGGTTCCATCGGCCTGAAGTCAGTCGATGGGTTTTTGAAAGGGTTAAAAGCCTGGAATAAGGTCTGTGGTGAACACAAGCTCTGTTGGTGTTTTCATGATTTATTCTACATCAAGTGTCTGTGTGGGACTACATATGTCGTCAGTGGCATTAAAAGGCTGCACTGCTTGTGTTTTTTAAACTCAAACTTTCAGGGGAAATGTTTTTTTAAGGAAGGACTGAAGGAGTTGGCGAAGCTTAATGGTGGTGAGGTTGAAGTCGTGCGACTGTGGTGAAGTTCGTTCATAGCTTTTTATTTTTGCAGATTGTATTTAGACTTCATTTGTGAAGATTATCATGATGAACAAAATGTGTAACTTTTGTTGGTCACAGTGCTTATAATCCAAAACCCAGTGGAAAAAATCTGTTGTGCTTTTGTCGAGGGAACCAGGGTGAGGCGAACGTACGGGTTGGCCTACAAAAATACATTATCACGGCAACGCTCTATTGCAGTTTGACGGACACGTCAAGTGACGAGCTTTTTTTTTTTGACATGTGGGAATTTGTTTAAATCACAATGCAGTGGATGCAAATTAGTAGGAAATGTGTGATCCAGATTTCTGCCCATGCAAAGGTTATTTCACTGCTGTAATTGATGCAGTTCTGCTTCTATTTTACTAATCAGTGCCTCAAAACTTTGAAAGATTTGATGCACTAATCTGGGAAACTTTGGCAGTCTTAGCAATTAGTGCTTGTAATGTGAAGCTGGTACTTTGTGCACACCGTGCTTTCTAGTTTTGTGTGCAACATGCATCAGTTGGACTGTGTGCGATCTGTTGTTTGTGTGTGTGTGTGTGTGTGTGTGTGTGTGTGTGTGTCTGAGGCCCTGTTTACACCTGTTATTAAGATGCGCTTTGGTCGATCGGATCGCAAGTGGACGACGCTAAATACAGGTGTAAACGGGGTCTAAAACGTTTTGAGCTGGTCCATTTTCTACCATTTCCAGAGGTAGTTGGAAACACATTCGACCGGATTGCTTTCGTAGTGTAAACGCTCATGTGATCGAATGTGTTCAAACAGACACAACAGACGCCTGATCTCTGACTACTGACCTAATGCGTAAACACTATGAAGTTTGGTTTGAAGATGAACTTGCGGCTGTCAGTGCAGAAACCAAAGCTGATGTTCTCCGTATGTTTTTCTGTTTTCTCCGGTCGGGTTCATGTGTAAAGATCTGAAGAAACCCATACATTTACCCTCCCATAGACCCTCCCCTGGAAGAAATCAGGACAGAAGTGGTTGAAAGTGGAGAAAAGGGGCGGATGGTGTAAACGTGAATGTGTCTCCCTCGTCTACTTGTGATTCGATCGACCAAAACGCATCTTGGATCTGGTTACAAAAACTCTTTGAGGCAGAGGAAGAACGTTGGTTGATTTTGGCACTTTACAGACTTTTTGGCTTCTTTTCAGTGCCTGAGAGGTTGGTCAGAGACTAATGGAGTGTGAAAGTACGGTGTCATTTACTGGACTGCAGTGACCCGTATCAGGAGGCGGATCACATGAACTCGGAGAGCGACCCGTTAGCGTTCCCATCATCTCATTGGCAGTTCTTCAGCCGCCATATGAAACTGGTGTTGCATGTTGCCATCTTTGCTCAGTTCTGGAGGTTTTTCCTTCGAGCTCTCATTGAAAGTGAAGGATTTCTGGGTGTTTTGCCTTTGCAAATTGTTGTTGGTATGAATAACCCTTGAGACTAGGACAGAGATCAATTATCAAGTTCTACTTCTCAGATTTGTGTCAGGTTTATTTGTGTTGTGTGGATATTTCTGATGTTTACAAGCACTGAGACTTGAAGCTAATTTCTTGCTGCTGACAAAAACAGAGCAGGACCTTCTGAACATCATGCCCATTTACATGGACACTTTTTTTTCTTTTTTTTTAATCGGATTGAAACTTTCCAGGTTCGGTTTTCAATCTGATCAAGTGTTTACATGTCCTCTCCATCGGATTAGAAACGGCTTAAACCACCACATACTATCCGAATTAAATTTCAATTCATTTTGTTTGACGTCGCTACATGTGATTTTCTTTTTCTTTTTTTCTTTTTTCAGACTGTGCTACTAGTCCGATTGCAAACGCATTATTGGGGTCCATGTAAATGCAGCTAATCTTTTATGTATACAGTGTGTTTATTCTCTTAATAGTGACTTTATATGTTGGAATTGTGTGTCTTGTACAATGTAATTTCTCATTATTTGGACATTGCACTTCCTTATTGCAACAAGACGCAGAGATTTATCAGTTTTGGTGGCGTATTAGTAAATGTTGACCAACTGTTTCTCTTAACAGGTATGACGAGTGGGTCAAAGCCGATAAGATTGTCAGACCAGCCAATAAGAACGTCCCTAAAATAAAGCACCGCAAAAAAATAAAGGTACAGTCAAGAAGATTTTCTGCTTTTTTTCTTATGAAATCAAGTCATGCGAGTTGAACACACTACCGTTGTGGGTCGCTAAATATAATAAAAAAATACAGTAATATTGTGAAATATTACAATTCATAATAACTGTTTTCTATTGTAATATATATATGTGTGTGTGTGTGTTTCCTAAGACTAGTGAATATATAGTAAAATGTCCTTTATTCCTGTGATCAAATCTGAATTTACAGCATCATTACTCCAGTCTTCAGTGTCACATGATCCTTCAGAAATCACTCTAATATGATGATTTGCTGCTCAAGAAGCATTTATGATTATTATCAATGTTAAACACAGTTGTGTTGCATCATATTTTTGTGGAAACCGTGATTATTAGAACAGCATTTATTTTGAAATAGAATCTTTTGTAACATTATAAATGTCTTTACTGTCACTTTTAATACAATTTATAGCATCCTTGCTGAATAAAAGTATGAATTTCATTCTTTAAAAAAAAATGGTACTGACCTCAGAATTAGCAGGATGTGTTCCTCATGTATATTCATATTTATAGTGGCTACAATCTTAATTTGCTCTCTTTGTTTAATGACAGAATAAAGCAGAGCGAGAAAGAGACCGAATAGAGAGACTGACGGACAGAGAGGACTTTCCTTTACCTAGAAATCGCATCAATCGGTTGTCGAATCCGAATTCTGGCAGTGATGTCTTCTCGAAGATGGAGGATTGTGGTGATGAACTAAACCAGCAGACGCCCGTCAAGCCCATCGAGATCACATCTATTCTCAACGGCCTCCCAGGTACCTTTACATTCACAGTAATTATGAGTCTTACATTTTTTTTAAAGTAAAGTGTGCAATTTTTCTATCCTAAAAACTCACTGTAAGTGAACCATTGGTCCTGACGGGTGACACAGTGATTTTGTGTGACTTCAAAAACATTGATCTGTTTGATTTAGCAGCCTGACATCTGTGTGTACAGACAATGGCGGAAGGAATAGTAATGGAGCGTTTGGAAAACATCTTTGGAAAAAGTCATTGTTCTTGCAATTCCATTTTGTGCAACTTGCACACTTCACCTGTAAAGGGGATGTCTAATGCTATTTCATGCATTCTGACTTATGGATTCTCATGCTAAACATGGCCAAAGTTTCAAAAAACTAGTTGGACTTATGATGGAGTATTATATTATTATTATATTTCTGTGCCAAATGCACTCCTTCAGGATTCTGATATGTTTCGGAAAGTGTTTTTCGAGTATGGCCCTCTATGACCTCTGTTTCCCATAGGCTCGGAAAGCTCCACAGATGACAGTGAACGAGAAGATGATGATGACGCTGATCATGACGAAGAGGATCATCCAGGAGGACGAGTGAGTCTTCGGAAAGGAGGTCCTCCAGAGCGCTCGCTTACACCACAGCACTGGGAAACCGGAAGCCCGTCTGAAGGCTTCAAAGCTCCCACAGTTGTCGACGAGGAACCCACCGTCCAGGAAAGCCCAGAATCGGGCAAGAGGAAGAGCCAGTTTGAGGTGGACGTGGAAGGATCCGGCGGAAGAAGAAAAAAAGCAGAAGTTCTAGGCGAACGCAGCTTGAAAAGCCCGGCGAAAGGCAAAACTAGAACCAGTAGAGGCAGCGATTGGCTACCAAGTAGTTCGCCGAAAAAGTTGGAAGAACGAGGTCCGTTGGAGGATCGAGGCGAAAGCAGTTCTGAAGACGAAGCGACTGAGCTTCAACCCAAGGAAATACCAAAAGGGCACCCGAAAACCAAGAGCTCGCCTTCGAAGAAATACAACGGCGTCAAGGAGAAGAATAAAAGCGGGTGTTCAGGATTCTGGGAAATCCCAGAGAAAAGAGCCAAAATATCCACAGGGATCGATGACAGGTCGCCCAGCTCTCGTACCAAAGGCCAGAAGGACGTTTGGTCCAGCATCCAAGTTCAATGGCCCAAGAAGATTTTAAAAGATCTGTTTTCAGACTCGGACACGGAGGCGGCGAACTCTCCTCCTCCTCCTCCTGCAGGAACCGTTTCAGACGAGCCGAGCGCCGAACCGGCCCGGGACAACGACGAAGAAGAGATCGCAGAGGAGAAGCTGCAGGAGAATCCCAGCAGTGGCACCAACTCGGTCCTCAACACGCCTCCGACGACTCCCGAGTCTCCGGCCAGAGCCGAAGGTCCCGCTGAGGTTCTGCCCGAGATCCGCGCGCCTTCGCTGCCCGCCAGTCCTCAACACGCCTCTTTACCCGAGGGACCCCTGATGGAGGAGCGGGCCGGGGGACGCAGCGAGTCCGACAGCAGCACGGTGGAGGTGGAGAGTTTAGGAGGAGAGATCCCGGAGATCCATCGGGAAGAGGAGGCGGGATCCCCTTCCAAGGCCTTCGACGGAAACCTGTCCTGCAACAGTAACAGCAACTGCAGTCTAACGCTCAGCAACAGCAGCCAGCAGGAGAGCGAGCAGAAAGCCAAAGGTGCGTGGAGAAACCATAACCATGATCGATAGAAGTTCATGCTTTTATTCAGCAAGGATGCATTCAATTCAGACCCGCTCTGTCCGTCAGTCTCTCTATTCGGTCTCTTTCTCGCGCCGCTTCATTCTGTCATTAAACAAAGACAGCAAATTAAGAGTGTAGCCCCTATGAATATTAATATACATGAAGAATAACTACACTGCCATTCAAAAGTCTGAGGTCAGTACGATTGTTTTTAGAAAGAAATTCATACTTTTACTAAGCAAGGATGCGTTAAATTGATTAAAAGTGACAGTAAAGACATTTATAATGTTACAAAAGATTTATATTTCAAATAAATGCTATAAAATAAAATCTCACAGTTTCCACAAAAATAAAATGAAGCCGTTTTCAACATTGATAATAATCATAAATGTTTCTTGAGCATCAGATCCTCATATTAGAGTGATTTCTGAAGGATCATGTGACACTGAAGACTGGAGTAATGATGCTGAAAATTCAGCTTTGATCACAGGAATAAATTACACTTTACTGTATATTCACATAGAAACAGCCGTTTTAAAATGTAATAATATTAATGTTAATATATCATAATATTAAAAGCAGATTGATATATGATAAAACAGCCACGTTGAACATTTAACATTTAAAAAATCTTAATGTTTCGACCCCAAACCTTTGAACTGTAGTGCCTATAAACAGATTATTATTTTTTATTTGATTTTATCTTACATTATAAAACTATTTCCTATTACATTACTTCTAAAATACTTCAGTAACAGTTAAGGTACAATAGGTTCCTTTTGTTAACATTAGTTAACTATATTTGTTATCAATGAAAAACACTTTTATTTATTTATTTGTCTAATTAAATGTTAATTTCAATATTAATACGATACAATTAAATACAATATTTACCAAGCAAATGTTGCATCTGTTATTATTCCTTAATTGACCTTAGCTAACATAAACTAACATGAACATTTGTTTTGTTATGAATTAATGTTAACAGATCAGTAGCAAATTATTGCTTATTGTTTGATAATGTTAGTTAAGGCTTTAACTAATGGGACATTATTGAAAAGTGTTACCAATACTTCAATATGGTTTAAAAAGATATTTTTTAAAATGTGATTAATTCGTCAAACCCTGCATTAATGCTTTGCGCCAAACTGGTTAGAAAGAGAGGAAGATCACTCGGTTTTGGAGCAAAGTTAGCAGATGTTCACACAGGACACGGTTTTGTATTTTGCGTCTCACACATGAATGCTGTGTAAAGAAAAATAACTTTTTTATAAAATAGTTTTTTTTCCTCATTCCACTGCCCAAACGCGAACCCTGTTCTGTGTTAATATGCTGTGAATATTATTTAAATGTTGACTAGTTGTTAGTGCACATTAGCCTGGGAAAACCCAGACAACTTCCGGCAAATTTAGATTTGCTCTGAAAGTTAGTCTGGCGAAGAGCTCATTCAAGCCCATTTCCAATCCGCCTAAATCACGGCACCAATCAGAAACGTCGGGACGGGCTTTACACGATGACGACAGCGCTGGGATTTTGAAGCAGATTTTGTAGCCTACATTACAAAGATGGATGCCGCCGTCGAACATCACTCGTTCCAATCAGCTATCGCGTCTGTTTTAAGCGTTTTGAACGTTTCCTTTTTGTTAAAAACCGAGCAAAGAACAACACTCGGAGATGTGTCTCCGCCGCTCTGCATACGTCATCTCCTTCATCGCTCTGATTGGGTTTAGGTCTATTCGCGACGTCCGTTGGCGACGCCCCTCTGGAAATGATTTGTCTATGACGCTTTGCCAGACCATAACTCTGTTACAACTGAGAATGGTCTGGTTTTAACCAGGCTAAGTGCACATTAAAAAATAAGTACAAAATCATTCCAAGAAATGCATTTCTAAATGTTTCTCTCCCGTCTCACAGCCTCGTCCAGTCAGAAGCGGCACAAAGAGTCTCAAGGCGGTGGAGCGTCAAAGAAACACAAGCGGAGTCATAAAAACCTGAGCTTACATCCCAAGAAGAACCGCAAACCAGGTTAGAGAAATCATCAAGCGTGTGTTTTAGAGAGGTCAGCGGAGCTCGTGTGTTTTAGAGAGGTCAGCGGAGCAATGCTAAGCTAATCCAAGAGCTCCAGCTTTAGCTTTCCTGTGTCAGTCCTTTACTCCTGCAGGGTTGTGTACGTGCTCGAGTGTCTCTGCTTCTCCTTCCTCGAGTGTGTTTGTCAGTGAGACGCTGTGGCATCGTCTGGTAATGAAAAGCTCGAGGAGTTCGGTGACTTCAGTAACTCACTTTAAGAGATTACTCTGTCTCCAAATTAAGTTATGGTTTGCTAACACTCTTCTGCCAATACATTTGTTTGTTTTTTACACCCAAGTCCTCTTTAAAAGAACCAAACTCAAACACTTAATTTCAATAATCACAGTGGACTTTATCATCCTGCTAACTATGAGTGACTGCAACTACATGTCAACTAACTCTCATTAGAGCATCAGTAGACCATTAGTGTTCGGGTTAGGAGAATAAGTCGACATGTAGTTGCAAAGTTACTTATAATCAGTAGAATATCTGTTGGGGAGCATCACAATGAAGAGTTAGCCGATATTAAGCAGTCTAATGAGAGTTAGTTGACATGAAGATGAACAGAATGAATGAACCATCGAAATAAAGTGCTAATAAAGAGTCTTTCACACTGTCCCTTAACCTCAAATGAATTCTAAACACATTTTTTCTTGGTTAGATTATTGTAATATAATAATAATTTTATTGTTATTGTTATTTTGAAGATTTTTTATACAATAGTAATATATTTCTGCAGGGTTTTTTTTGTTGTTGTTGTTTTTCTTCACGTTCACTGCTTTGATAGAAGGTCTGGTTGACTGAAAACTGAAGACTTTTGAGATTGACCTACATTTACTATTGACTTGAAGTACCACCTTAAAGTTGATATTTCTATAATTTAACAACAAATAATATTTTAAAATTTTTTAGTTTAAATTGTCTTTTTATTAAAAAAAATATTTATTTTAATGAAAATCATTAAATGTATTTATTTGCACTGGTAGAAGGTCCGGTTAAGGTTTTAACTTACCGTAGTATTTCAATAATGTAACAAAAAATAAAATAAAACGACAAATAAAATATAATTTATTTTTAAAGTTTTGTTTAATTTTTACTGTTTTTATTTTAAAATTATTAACTTTATTTAAAATGTAAAAATTCATTCTAATTACTAAATTATTAGTAATTAGGGTCACTGCTTTCACACAGACTTGATTATTGATTATTTTAAATCAAACTCAAGCATAATTTTTTTTTAGTTTAATGGCATTATGAATGCAAGTATAAACTGATGAATGCATGCGAGGCCAGTCCAGTAACGCGGAGTGTGTGTGTGTGTGTGCAGCCCACAGCAGTGACAGCGAGGACCAGTGTATCAGCGAGAGCAAGAGCTCGAGCCGGACCCCCCCCTCAGCCCACCGGTACCAGAAACACGGAGAGCCGGAGCATTCCCACAGCCGGGAACATCACGCCAGGACCAGGTGGACCTTCCAGATGTGTAAGTGCCAGGATTCCTCATAGTCTTCTTAACCCGTCTGATGATGAGAAACCAATGTCTGACGTCGGTTCCCTTTCGCCCCTGTTGATCCAGCGGACCTGGAGAAGATGAGCAGTCTAGAGCGGATCGCTTTCCTTCAGGAAAAACTGCAGGACATCAGGAATCACTACCTCTCGCTGAAGTCTGAGGTGGCCTCCATCGACCGGAGACGCAAGCGCATGAAGAAGAAGGAGAGAGAGAGTGAGTGCTGGAGTTTGGGGGAACCCGTTATTCTAGGATTATGTGTATACTTTTATAGTATTTATTCAAATGATTGCTTAGCTGTTTATTTTATATCATAATTAATTTATAAATAGTCATTTTGTTATGTGCTTTATTTTTTATTTCAGTGTTAGTTTTAGTAATTTCAGAACATGAACTTAAAATGATTTTTAGTTAGTTGCCAAGGCAACTTTTTTATGTTATATATGTAAAATAATAATAATATAACATATAATAAAATAATATATGAAACAAGTTTTTCATATAATCTTTTTATAATTATTATAATAAATTATTTTATTTCATCTGAAAATATTTTAAATAGTTTAGGTTTTAGTAATGTTGCTATGAGCTTGTGTTCATTTTATTTTATTTTGTATTTCTATTTTTTAGTTTAAATAAAAAAAATAGTGATTCAAGTTTTTATTTGAGATCAGTATGAATTACAAAAACAAGAGTAACTGCAAAAATACAGTTTTAGTCATTTAAGTACTTCAACATATTTATAACAACTTAAGATTTTTAAGTTCAGGTTGTTTTTTTTACACAATATATATATATTTTTTTATATATATATATATTCTTTGATAAAATGAGTTCTCTGATTGCAGTCCTTGGAAAAAAAAACAAAAAAAGTAGTGCTTGAAAATGTCATTTTACAGTATCTGTACGAACCCTGTTTCCTGCTATCACGCTTTTTGCCAGTCCAAAGTTAGCCGTTTTTGAGGCTAGTTCACTCGTTTAGAAAGTCATCTGATTCCCTCGTGTGTCATGAACTAACCCATGAACTCTTGTGTCCCAGCAGGCGCAGCAGTGGCCTCTTCCTCCTCGTCCTCATCCTCCCCGTCCTCCAGCTCTCTGACGGCAGCTGTCATGCTAACGCTAGCCGAGCCGACGGTCTCCGGCGCGTCTCAAACCTCGGGGGTGTCTGTGGAGTGCAGGTGACAGGAATGACACGGCGTCGAGCAGCACAGAGCACTTAACCAGCACCCGGCTCGACCTCTGACCCCTGCACTAGTGGACGGACACACACTGACAAACGGGGCACAAGTATGATGAAACAATAGCCACCAGATACAGCAACAAGCACTATTTTATATCGACAACTGTTTCCTTGGCAAGCTAATTGCACTCAAGTGCACTTTTTCCTGAAAGTTGGGTCGAGTTTGACGATAAGACTATTTCTGTTTGTTTGTTTTACAAACCATCTCCACTATGTCCATGAATATTTGATCCTGAATCTGAATTCCAGCACGTTCAGTTTCACCCACAGTGAATCGTCCGAGGCGTTTGAGACGAGCAGAGTCACTGACGCCGTTACGCTGGTCACGCGTGAGGGATGCTGGGAAACGGCCAGCGCTGGGTCGATGTGTGTTTCATCACGCCTCCAGAAGAGTTCAGCTGTGAGATTCTCACTCGCTCACTGGAAAGAGAATGTCTCGTTTATTTTTAATCAGAACATGGCAAGAGCATCAAATCAGTCCAGGTCATATTTCACCCTAAAACCAAAAGGGGGGCGAATGTGTGTGTGTGTGTGTGTGTGTGTGTGTGTGTATATATATATATATTGCTCAAAGAAAATAAAGCCATAAATAAGTAAAGTACTGCATTTTTTCCCCGGTTGGAAATTTTATAATTTTAAATTTTAAACCCCGGTTTTAATTTTTATACATATTTATTTATATATATATATGTGTGTGTGTGTATATATAATAACTGTATTACAGTACTGAGAATCTCCATTGACAATTAATTAAATTAATTATAATTTCAGTGAAAGAAAAACTTAATGGTCCTAAATAAAGGTTTCATTAGGCAAGTGATTTTTTTTAAATATGTATCAAATATGTAATTCACTATATTACATTAATGAGAATCATCATTGAGAATAGAAATAATTATTTATTTAAATAATTCTCTATTAATAATTTTACAATGAAAAAAATCTTAATGGCCCTATAAAAAGGTTTCATTATGCAATATTTTTAGTGTTTTATATATAATTATGTATTAAATATATAATCAAAATACTGTATTACAGTATGTAATGAGAATTGTATACTGTATATAAGTAAACTAAATCTAGCAAAATGATGCTAGAAGATATTTTGATTTATATATATATATAATATGTTGAAACCTATTTTTAGTAGTTTTTCAATTAGATATATAATGTTAAAAATGTATTGCAGTAATGACATCTGATAATAATGAGAATTGTATATTTAATAAATAATTATATATAAATTAATTTAACAGTTGGGTAAAAAAATTGTTCTAAAAAAGTCCATTGAGAGATGTTTTATATACAGTATATAACAATGAAACATTTCACAATAAAAAGAAATCTTGCATCATGAAACCTATTTTTAGTAGGGTTTTTATCATTAAAACTAATGTATTACAGTATCAGCATTGAAAATGATAATAAATAATTACATATCAATCAATTTCCCAATTGGAAAAAAGTCTTTATATGGATTTATATATACATACTGTTATATATATATGTATATACTTTTTTATATGGTTTTAGGGTGAAATGCGACTCGTTTTGCTTGTCTGTTCAGACGACACCTTATGAATGTTAAACCCCCAATTTGTCCAATGTTTTTTTTTTTTTATGATCTCAGAAATGCTCATTAAAGCTCCATGGATCATCCCTTCATCTCCCCGTCCCCCGCTCGATCCTCCTCATGCGTTCAGTGTGTGTGTCCCGTCGACAGAGCCGAGTGAGTCGGGCTAAGGGCTATCGAGCCGCGCGCTCGCGATGGAGAATTTGCGTTCAGTATCTCTGGAGGTGAAATGTATTATGATTGTTGACAATTTGAGAATTGAAGACTTTTTCTGGCAGCCAGGATTCTAAATGTATTTTACTACTGAGATCGACCCAGACCCTGTGGGTGGGGTTTTAATGGTTAATGTGGCAGTATTCAGAAGTGCAATGGCAGATTCATCTGGAATCATGTGCAATGACAGATGCCGATCTGTCCTGTGCGTCGCCTTTGTGTGTTTGTGTCTTCCTTTTCTCCATTTCCCACCTCCTTTTGCAATGCCATACAGGTGAAACTCGAAAAATTTGAATATGGTGCAAAAGTTCATTTATTGCAGTAATTCAACTTAAAAGCTGAAACTAATATATGATATAGACTCATTACATGCAAAGTGAGACATTTCAAGCCTTTATTTGTTATATTTGTGATGATTATGGCTTATGAAAACCTTTTCACAATATTCTAATTTTGAATTTGGGGTTTTCATAAGCTAAACCATAATCATCACAATTATAACAAATAAAGGCTTGAAATATCTCACTTTGCGTGTAATGAGTCTATATAATATATTAGTTTCACCTTTTAAGTTGAATTACTGAAATAAATGAACTTTTGCACGATATTCTCATTTTTCGAGTTTGGCCTGTACATGTAGGATGTCGAGTTGTAAAGCACTGTGGGAAACGGAAAACACGTGTTTGGTTGCGTATACTAGCAGTGAAGGGGTTGACCTGTGTTAGTTTAGCCAAAAATGAAAGTTGTTCCAAATGCATTTAATGTTATTTTCCCGTGCAACACAAAACCAGACGTTTCTTTTTCATGCGACAACAGTTCACCAACAACAGTCGACACTAATTTCAGTCGAATCGACACGATTTCAGAAGCACATTTGTCATGTAAACGGATGCTTGACTGAATATGCATGAATGTGCTTTAACAATGGCTGCAGGGAAAAATAGCGGCATGGTTTGCAATGAGTGAACGTGAATTATTCCTTTAGAAGTACTAAGGAACATCATCACTTCCCTTCATTTATCACTCTCTGTACTGTCATCCTTCATCTGATCTGATCAGGCGAAGGGTTACGGTGGTGAAGTCGTATGTATGTATGTATGTACAATGCTGAAGACATCTTTCCTTTGTATAGACTCCCTGTTGTATCATAACCTGAAGGACTGTACCGTTTGGCACTTGTATGTAATTGTATGCCTTTGTTATACATTTGTATATTGAGAAGTGTGTTTTGAGTCGAGCTAATTAATATCTTGCACTGTTAATACCATGTACGTTTCTGTACAGTTTTACTGTTTTAACTGTAGCGTCTGTGTGCATTTGGAAGGTAAAGCATGTCCATTTTCTTATTCGTTCTTTTGCGTTTCGTTCTTTCACTTCGGGAGGAGTTTGTTCCGATTCAGTTTCTCACTTTTACGTTTCCTTCTCGTCTGTGTATTTCCGTTCAACTGTGCTTGTACTAGGCTTTTTTTTTATATATATATATATAACGTGGTATTTTCCAATCTGTACATGAAGTGTAAAGTTTTATGGATCTTTGCAAAAATGTTCAGAGACCGTTTGTGAACGAGAGAGCGAGAGAGAGAGAGAGAAAGCTTAACGGAAAGTTCTATCATATTTATTAAGCTCATCAGAAGATGGACAGTGTGTAATTTATTGTACAAATGTAAGCAGAAAAGCCTTTGAAATAAATGCCATAGTTTGTGACTCTAATGTCCACTTCACTGTATATCAGAGATGATTGATGATGCATTATAGATTTGATCTGGTGTGTTTTTAATGGAAGCTTGTTTCCGCCGCAGAATAAAAAAGGTAAATTTGACTTTTTATCTCACAATTCTGAGGGAACAAAAAGTACAGTAATTGCGAGTTTATAGCTCAAAAAGTCACAATTTTCTTTTTATTCTGGGGTGGAACGCAGCTTCTATAGAGGGAATGCAGTGACGTCACTCTCCCGCCGGACGGAGTGGCAGAAGAGCTGCCGAGTGACTGGATTTAACAGGAGAAACGAGAAAACGCCGGTGAAACTAACGATTATCAGTTTTTAAACTAAAGGTTGGTTCACTCGATACATGCCTGTCAACACTCCCGTATTTCACACCCATCTCCCGCAGAATTATTCTGCAGAATATACAATGGTAAATATTTAATTGATGAGTTACAATATATAGTGTATGATTGATTTTACCCCTAAATTCAGCATATTGACACTAAATAACTGCAAATCCACCTTTCTCTGCCTGGATCCAGTTGTTTCTGTGAATTGCAGCGATCCATTTGCTTTTAGTTTCTGTAGCTTTCAGCAGTCTGTAAAAATATACCTCAGATTTCTTGTCAAATCTATTTATACAGTCAATCTCAAAGCTCTTTCCCGTTTTAGATGTGTTTTGTGTTTTTCGTGGCATTCGCTCTGAAAACCAATGAAATTATTATCATTCTGTTCCAAATCAGTCAAATCATGTGACGTGACTGTCATAATAAACAGTCCCCTGCCTGATGTGCTAAAAAAATATATATATATGCAAATGAGCCCCGCCTCCACTCACTCCCTTAGCTCAGAGATCCACTGGTTGACGATCACACGTTGATCTGATTGGTTACAAGGTCGTTTGTGACGTCAGAAACACCAGCGATTTCAAACCGTGTTTTTGAGACTGTCTTTGGTTCACTGCAGTTTTAAGCAGAAAATACTCAGCAATGCTGTCGACTTATGAACTTACACATGGTGTGTCTTAAAGCGTATTAAAAACACCACATAGATGTATAAACAGCATTAAAAACTTGATTTTCACCGCAGGGAAAGTTTAAACAAAGTTGGTTATTTCTTAAGTGAACATAAACGGTTGGGAAAGTAATCGAATGCTTGTCAGTATATCTGTGCATTTGGTCTTAAAGTGACAGCAACCTAATAAATCTGCTCTCTGTCTTTTAATGTTAAGTCAATTTTATTTATATAGCACATTTAAACATAGCAGAACTATCCAAAGTGCTGAACAAAGTAAAGATAACATCAAGTAAAACAGACAAAAACAGAAGCTAGATAATATTGACATGGAAATCACATATTGATAAGATCAAAGTAAAGGAATCCCAAATAATAGGTGTGCTGCATAAAGTTAAAATAAGAATGCATTGTTTTTGTTGTATAACTCATTGATTGTTCCATATCTGGGGCCCGTTCTTCGTACGTCGCTAACTCAGTTAGCTGGATTTGATTGTTGGCGATTTGGCATGATCTTGGATCGTTTGGTTCTTCGAAGCTCATCCTGGACTTGCTGTCATAGCAACAGGTGCGCAAGCTTGAACCTGCTCGGGAGCAGGCTTATTTCAGGTTAACAGGATTAGATCGCGGCTTTATAAGCGGAGGTGATACGGGAAGTCTTTTAGCGCAGCGGGAATGTGTACTTTTTGAGAGATATAATTTTTCTCATGACTCGTGAGGATGTCGTTTACATCATTAATTTGTTGGAAACGCATAAATGTTCGACTTGTCGTAGTCAGGCTTTAATAACAGTGCAGGCAAGTTACTATTGCGATTCTTAATATTCCAGATTAGTAATATTATATAAAAATTTACAAAAATTATATCAAATTTGAGTAATATTATATCACATTTTACAAACATTTTACAGTTGACAGACTATAATCTCTTAGATGCTGTGTGCTCAAATATGGCCAGGATCTGTGCATGACTGAAGAATTTTCAGAGATTTATGCACATTAGCCTATTTGAACGTGGTAAGGAAAAATATAGCTAAATATCAAGCTCACTGTATTAGGCCCTACATACACTTGCTGATCCTAACAGAACTGATTTTTTCCATTATACAGATGATTACAACAGGATCCTGCTTGGAGACAGGTGTTTTATGACCCCATTCCCTGACCCAAACCCCAGACCAGTTACAATGCAGCTCCAGCCAGGACAAGGGCACACAATAAAGTGAACCTTTAGCCAACTAAAGTATCTGAAAAGTCTGAGGGTTGCACCTGACATGGCCTGTGACATTGCATGTGCCATTACACAACATTGCACCATCCGAAAAAAATATAAAACATTTCATTAATGTTTAATAAAAGACAAGACAAATATGCTTAGTTCTTTGAGTTTTATTTTAATTGTTCTTTGTAAAGAAAAGCCAGTGATCAAGTCATATTTTGCCTGCAATAAGAGATATTATGCAAAGTCAGCAATAGTACTCTGTGTGAAATAATATATTAGCACTTACTCTGAAGTTCCTTTGAAGCGACTCTATCTCTAGTGACAGTTTTTTTCTTTAAGTTGTCAAGTATTTTCAAAATACTCTATTTTCTAGGGGTAGGGGTACACCTGTCAACACAAGCCTTATGCATCAACAATGAAAAGGAAAAGTACAACACTGCCCACCTCTGCATCACTGCTTTGTGCAGACTCTTCTGTAGATGTGGACTCCTGCAACTCATATTGCATTCAGAAATAATAAGTACTCAAGTGTAAATTAAGTAAAGTTATTTATGCACTTAAAGATACCTGAGAGGGTTTCTTCACTGTGCATTGGGGGGAAAATGGGCATTACAAAGTGTTGTACTTTTTTCCCTTTTGATGTAACATTAGAAAAAGTCTTCCTGCACATGCTTCAGCACCACTTGCTTGGGAACAGGTAAAAGTGTTGGTGTATTGTTTAAAACTGCACAAAAGAGGAAAACACAATTTCATTACAATGAAGCACACTGGGGGGAAATGTGATCAAAAACTCATGGCAACATATTTTTTTTACATTAATAACTACATGTAGTTTCACACATGTAGACTTTCACAAGTCAAAGCAATTCATTACTACTCAAGGTTTAACAGTTGATATGACTGGACAGCCATTGGGATTATAGGCCTACTTAATTTAATGCAGTAACAAATTATTTTACAGTGTACTAGGATCATTTAAAGTTGATTTCCCAGCAGTGAAGGTGTTGCTGCTCCTGATCTCTGGCTGTGTGTCTGAGGAAGAGCTGAACCCTGGGATGCCCTCCACAACGGGTCGGTTCACACTCAACCCAAGGGTCAGCTCTTCTGCCTGGGTATAACGTGGGGGTGCAGGACCACCACCTGTTTGTTTTTCTTTTCTTTTTTTTATCAGCCTTTTTCTTGGTTGCTTTTATAAACAGGCAAACATTTATTAACAGTGCCTTTTTAAAAGAGATTAGTATAAGTAGTACAAATTACCATTATGTAGAATATTCTAGTACTTCACTTTTACTTGTTCCCATGTTCTAGTAGTGGGTGGTGACTCTGACATTACAATGAACAAAGTTATTAATTATTTAGAAATTATTCAAATATAAAAATATATATAGTAATAAGTGATAAAAACATCTAACATGGTCACTACAAATTTAATTTGTCTGCTACTTTTTGCCAGCCCTCTGTCCTGGCTTTTGCACACTTTGAGGTGTTCCCTGGCGTTTTAATTATGTTTTCAAATTCTGCATATCCTTCAAGCAATAACTCTTGCTCTGCTGCGGTGAAAAACTGAGCGCGCTCTTTGGCCACGGTGAGCAGCCAATAGCAGCGTTGCTGATCAATGTTTCTACTATCGATACATATCCCCTTTTAAACCAGCGCATGAACGCGCAATTATCTCAGATAACTCAATCCAGCGATACTAATCATAAACAACAGGGCCCGTATTCCTAAAGAATCTTAATGTAAAAAGTAGCTCCTAGTGACAAAATTCTAAGAAAATTCTTAGAAATGTGGGCGTTTACTCTTAAAATTAAAGAAAAAATCCTAGTAAAGAAAAAAGTAATTCAGAAAGCATCTTAACCCTTAAAAGAGGTCTTAAGGTCAAAATTGTTAGGAGTATGGATGAGGACTTTTAAGAGGCTTAAGAGTTTCTTTAGCAGAGGAGAAAATGACAGAACGATGAAGAGGGAGAAGAAATGTGTTGCAGACAATAGATGACGATAGAGAGTTAATAAGACGCTATAGATGAGATTGTGCAGTGATCATGTTTGTGACTGATCTTATTAGAGACACGCTAATATCTCCGACACAGCGCAGGAATGCCATAACGCCAGAAATGATCACTACATTAAGATATTTGGCAAATGGGAAAATGCAATAAAGCAATAGTGATTTGGGTCTGTGACAACCTTCTGTAAGCAGTGATCACACAAACATTACAGCACTTTCAGAACCTCTTATTGTGTCGCAGTTCATTTAGTTTCCACTGGACATTCCCACCTTGCAGGCTCAAAAAACTGTATTTATGAATATAGCAGGCTTCCCTGGTGCGCACAAGCAGCGGAATGAACCGTTAATAATGTGCGCTATAAGCTCCCACGTCCGCTTCTCGCTCCATGCTGTGACACCCAGCCCGAATTTTCCTTTAAGGACGGCCTAGTGTTCATCCACTAACTCGGCTAACAGTAAACACGGTTCTTCTGACCAGTCAGGCTTTCTCGTCTTTCTTGTTTTTTAATCCATGTTTTCAAAACAAACATTCAAACCACCACTTAAATAGACAGCAATCAGTGTAATTGGAAAGAGTGGAACAATTTTTTATCATTCTAAGCCAATCAAATTAACAGCAAGGTAAAAAAAAGGATTTATATACATAAAAATAATGTGCGTGTGTGTGTGTGCGTTTGTGAGTAAACTCTATACTTAAAATGGCTCTTTTTTTTCCTTCTTGGACAACCAACCAATCACAATCTTCAAAAGATTGTGTCATACATAGCAACGGGGTCAGCCCCGCCTCCTCACTAAGATGAGAGTTTTTGTCTTTTCCTTACTCAGAGTTGCTCTCAGATCGGTCCCGAATCACTCTTAAGCTAAGACTCCTACGTAAAAGTTTTTAAGCTAAATTAAGAGTTTTCTAAAAGGATTCTTAGATTCTTTAGGAATACGGGCCCAGGTGTGTTCGAAGAACCCAATTAGCCGGATCATGATTAGCACGATGATATCATCTTGGATGTCTCATTTGATCTCGGATGTTTTAAGCAACGTACGAAGAACGGGCCCCTGGCCTATTGCATTGAAGTGTGGGGAAGTGCCTGCAAAATATACATTAAACCAATTTTACTCTTACAGAAAAGAGCGATTAGAATTATTGGTTGAAGTGGATAAAATTTAGATTTAAAAATTGGTTTCAATTTTAGGCAATCAGTTCCATAGACGGGGTCTGCAACAGCAAAGACTCTGTCTCCGGGAGCGAGGGATGGATAAACAAGAGGAGGAAGAAGATCTCTGATATAATGGAGCTTCATCATGAAGAGCTTTAGAAACAAACAACTACATTTTAAACTGAACTCTGAAATGGATCGGGAGCCAATGAAGCAAAGCTAAAATTGGGGTGACATGATCATATTTCATATTTCTTTGCAGCCTTGCAGCATCTGGAGGCGAGCAAGCGATGATTGAGGAAGACCCAAATACAATGAATTACAGTAGTGCAAGCGTGAGGTAATAAAAGCATGAATAACCTTCTCCAAGTCTTGGAATGACAACAATGATTGTCAAACAACAAAAGAAAACGACAGAATCACTCACTGCTTTTCACTGAATAACTTTAGTAACTTTAATAACAATCTGTGTATATTTAATTCAGGTGAAGACTATACAGAGGTTTACATTTGATTACTTTATTCAAATTCTGTATTATTAGTAGAATAAATTGATATTTTATTTGTATCTTTTTTCTGTTGTCATATTTTTTATGGTATTTTTTACCAAAAATTTTTATGGTATTACTGACCGTTTCAACGCACACTGATTTTGCCTATTTGTGGAGATCTTCTGAAGTATAGCAGAACCTGACCAATTATTAATTTATATGGGTATATATGTATTTTTACACACACACACGCAGGCCTTTATACTGTATACATTCTTCCCTAGTTTTAGAGCTTGTTCAGAATAACATAAATCAAGCCAGCATGAGTCAGGTGAGAGTCTTATGAAGACATTATTACACTAATAAGAAGCATTAAACAATGTAGGGATGCTATTATTGGCGCTATAGTCAAATTGAAAAGGTTACTGACGAAATGCTTCTGTTTAATTCAAAAGAGGTATATAAATAAAGTATTTTTTTTTAAATAAATGTGAAGAAAGTCACTTGTATATGTTTTACTAATATTATTATTACTACTCAAATATTATACATGGACATTCGTTCAAAAACTAATATTAAACATTATACATTAAACTGTAAAAAAGGGGGGAATAAAAATATCTGTCTGTACTTTTTTTATTAGTACACTTGCATTCATGAACGTGATATTAGGGGAAAAGTAAAATAAATTAATTAAACCGTTTTTTTCTACATTCTTTGGCGCTGTTTTTATTCATTCAGGCGTCTGCAGCGAACACCTTCACAGTGCTGTCGTCACTCAGAGGGGTCCTTCCGCCGCTCTCTCTGAGTCCGTGAGCACGAGCACGTGCAGCAGCAGCAGATCTCCGGTAACGCGCCGCGATGATCGGCGGCAAACCGAGCGCGATCGCCGCGGGCGTCTGTGGCGCGCTCCTCATCGGGTACTGTATCTATTTCGACAGAAAACGACGCAGCGATCCGAACTTCAAAACCAGACTGCGTGAACGTGAGTCACGAGATCGACCAGACTAGTTAACAAAATACTAGAACGCTGTTTACGTAAGACTGGTTTGTTTTACCTTTCATATTTAGATTATAGTACCGTGTCTTTATAATACATAATCACGTTCAGTCAGTTTCGAATTATAGTCTTATTTTGACCCAGGATGTGATGCACGTACTATTGATTCATTGAATCGGTTCCTTTGAACGACTCGTACGAACGCTTCACTTGTGTAGAACCAACAGATGAAGAAGAATCGTATTGGTTGAACTGAATCACAATCAGCTTAGTCTGGTGGACATGTGTTTTGTGTGTTTGATTCAAGGTCTTTATTCGTTATGTACATCTTAATTATATATAAAAGTCTGTTGTTTCATGTGCTGTTTTCTTCTGTTTTAGGGAGGAAGACGCAAAGAGCTGCTCAAGATAAATCTGGACTTGCTCAAGTAGGTCAAACATCACATTTACATGTTTATGAGGGCATCCTTTTGTTCCTTAAAGCAGTTTTCCATCGTGTGATCATCCTTGAGGGACCCTATTCTACATTTAAAGACGACTACATCTTTTTGTGTATAAAGAATATAATTTTTTTTTTATTATTGTTATAATATTGTTTTTATTTCAATGATAATGAAACTGTTATTTATTTCTTTTATTATTTAAATCATTTTATTATTTTAGTTTTTATTTTAACCATCTTTATTGTAATCCAATTAAGTTAGGTCTTGTTTAAATAACTTATTATTTTTGTTGAAAACATTTAATGTATGTTAATCATTGTTTATTTTAATCAATTTAGTTAGATAATTTTATTTATTTTCATTTTAATATTTTTTCATTTATTTTAACATATTTTTATTACATTTTTGCTTAGGTCTTGTTTTTTGGGGGGGAAATTCCATGGATTCATTTTTTATTAATTTATTCAAATAATTTTGAATTTTTTAAATTATTTTTATTCAAATATTATTTTATTTATTTTACTCCTTTTTATTATCACATACATTTTTTTAGTTGGGTCTTATTTTATTATTATTTTTCTCTACTTTTGTCCATGCACCCCCTCATTTTATTTTTATTCAATAAATAATTTTTTCTATAATTTATTTGTATATTAATATATAACATTTTTAGTTAGGTCTTATTCTATTTATTTTATTTTATTTTTTTCTCTACATTGTTCCATGGACCCCCTAATATTTACATTTTTATTAATTAATTCAAATCATTTTTAAATTAATTTTAATCACTACAAACTATTCAGTTAGATCATTTTATTGTAATAATTTTTCCATTTATTTTAATCTTGTTTTTAGTTGGGTGTTAGTTTATTATTTATTTATTATGTCGCTCTTCATATCCTCCAGCTGCCGGATCTTAAAGATGCCGGAGCCGTGCAGAAGTTCTTCCTGGATGAGATCCAGCTGGGCGAGGAGCTTCTGGCTCAGGGTGAGGTGTCCATCTCACTATCACCTGCGTTCACACACACACACACACACACACACACACACACACACTGAAGTGCTAAACGCCCACATGTGTTCCTCAGGAGACTACGAGAAGGGTGTGGATCACCTGACCAATGCGATCGCCGTGTGTGGCCAACCACAGCAGCTCCTGCAGGTGCTTCAGCAAACGCTCCCAGCGCCGGTCTTCCAGATGCTGCTCACCAAACTGCCCTCCATCAGCCAGGTGAGCGCCAACCTCTCGCACACCTGTGTGGGGCTGCGAATCCAACATCTACTCCAAATCTGGAATCAAATACTTGATATAAAATACAAATTTCGATTTCTCTGTGAGCATTTCAATATGACTTTAAAACATTCAAGCGCGAGATGACTCGTGTTGTTTTATGTGGTGCGCACACATCCAAAGCTCGCTCACAGAAAATGTGATTTTAAAACATTCAAGCGCAAGACGACTCGCTGTTTTCAGGTCGTTGTTTCACAAGTCGCGAAACATTCAATTAAATGTTTTGCAATAAGACTAAATGTGAATTATCTAAGGTTTTTTTTTTACCATATTGGAATCGAAATTAGGAATCAATAAGCAAAATCGAAATAGTTAAAGGGATAGTTCACCACAAAATGTAAACTCTGTCAGTAATTACTCTCCCTCATGTTGTTCAACCCCGTAAGACTTTCGTTCATCTTCAGAACACAAATTAAGATATTTTTGATTAAATCTGAGAGCTGGATCACTCCTCCATAGGCTTCTTAAGGGATCGAAACTTGCCGGCCCAAAAGTTATTAAAGACATCGTTAAAATAGTCCGAGTGACGACAGTGGCTCAACCTTAAGTTCATCAAGCGACGAGAATACTTTTTGTGCGCAACAAACAAAAATAACGACTTTATTCAACTATTCATTTCCTTCTCTGTGGGCCTCGAGTGAGTTCACGTAGTGAAACAGCGCAGCGCTTCTGTGTTGTACGTCACACGCAGGCTCACTATTGGCCGACGCTGGTCATGTGTGTGATGATGCGTGTGACGCTGTTACACTACGTGAACTCACTCGAGGCCCACAGAGAAGGAAATGAATAGTTGAATAAAGTCATTATTTTTGTTTGTTTTTTGCGCACAGAAAGTATTCTCATCGCTTGATAAACTTAAGGTTGAGCCGCTGTAGTCACTCGGACTATTTTAACGATGTCTTTCATAACTTTTCTGTGTCGGCAAGTTTCAATCCCTTAAGAAGCCTATGGAGGAGTGATCCAGCTCTCAGATTTAATCAAAAATATCTTAATTTGTGTTCTGAAGATGAACGAAAGTCTTACGGGGTTGAACAACATGAGGGAGAGTAATTACTGACAGAGTTTTCATTTTGTGGTGAACTATCCCTTTAATATTGAAGCGAAACCCACCTGTGCATTCTTTAAAACCCCCCACGAGCCGCGTGTCGCTCCTGGGACAAGAAAGAATGCGAGAGAAACCCAAGAACTAACCAAAGTTAAATGTCTTTGCTGTGACGTTTAGCTATTTCACCTCTTGGACATTGAAATATCTGTCATTGACATCGTGCGCCGCGTGCGGTTCTAGAGCTGACCTTGTGTTCCTCTGTTCACAGCGGATAGTGAGCTCTCAGAGTCTGGAAGAAGATGATGTCGAGTGAATGTGGCGAACCAGCAATGGACCTTCTGATCTCTTATTTATCATGTTTATTCCTGTGTTTGGTTGCACATCAATCCCGACCACTGTCTGTTCCTGGTGTTTGCATTGACATTGTTCGTATAAAATGGATGTTTTTTTATTCTAAACATGATCTAACGTAATCACATATTTAAATGCAATTGAAAGCGTCAAATTAAGAATACACACTTTCAATGACAAGCTAATGATAAAGGTCATCACTTCATAAGCACTCGGCTCCTTTTAATGTAATTTCTGGATATTTCTCACGTGTAGTGGTTGATCAGATATCAAAGATGGATCTGTTTGCAATATTAATCAGATGTTTTTGTTTATAAATCTTGTTTTTGTATGCACTGAACTTTAAATAATAGATTTTTCTTTGTATTCATTAAATAATTTAATCAAGAATGGCTTTTCAATCACGTTATTTCTGCATTTGTTGTTTTTCTGATGCACATTGCACTGCGATGCTGCTGATTATTTCCAGATTGCAGTTCTCTTCCTCTAGGAGGCAGTGCAGACACACACATTCTCATCAACTACACTTCAGTTGAGGATTTTTAATGTTAAAAGCATCTATCCTGGTACACTATAACTGTTTTCTTCAAAATTAACATTTAAATGAGTCAAATCAGCAATCTTATCTTCCAAAACATGTTTTGTCATACCCTGATTCACTGTGGTAAGCCTATTATAGAGTGTTGATGCTTTAGAGCTGTCGGGATGGTTATCACGGGAAACTACATGCGTCACTAGCCCGTGCATGTCTCTTATCCGCAAGCTGCTCCGGCTGCTGTGCCGTGGGATTGGCAGAGGTTAGTTGTGTGTGTGTGAGTGAGTGGCAGAGGTTAGTTGTGTGTGTGTGAGTGAGTGGCAGAGGTGTGTGTGTGAATGGCAGAGGTTAGTTGAGTGTGTGTGAGTGAGTGGCAGAGGTTAGTTGAGTGTGTGTGAGTGAGTGGCAGAGGTTAGTTGTGTGTGTGTGTGTGTGTGAGTGAGTGGCAGAGGTGTGCGTGTGAATGGCAGAGGTTAGTTGAGTGTGTGTGAGTGAGTGGCAGAGGTTAGTTGAGTGTGTGTGTGTGTGAGTGGCAGAGGTTAGTTGTGTGTGTGTGTGTGTGAGTGAGTGGCAGAGGTGTGCGTGTGAATGGCAGAGGTTAGTTGAGTGTGTGTGAGTGAGTGGCAGAGGTTAGTTGAGTGTGTGTGTGAGTGGCAGAGGTTAGTTGTGTGTGTGTGTGTGAGTGAGTGAGTGGCAGAGGTTAGTTGAGTGTGTGTGTGAGTGGCAGAGGTTAGATGTGTGTCTGTGTGCGTGTGAATGGCAGAGGTTAGTTGAGTGTGAGTGGCAGAGGTTAGTTGAGTGTGTGTGTGAGTGGCAGAGGTTAGTTGAGTGTGTGAGAGTGGCAAAGGTTAGTTGAGTGTGTGTGTGAGTGGCAGAGGTTAGTTGAGTGTGTGTGTGTGAGTGGCAGAGGTTAGTTGAGTGTGTGTGAGTGGCAGAGGTTAGTTGAGTGTGTGTGAGAGTGGCAGAGGTTAGTTGAGTGTGTGTGTGTGAGTGGCAGAGGTTAGTTGAGTGTGAGTGGCAGAGGTTAGTTGAGTGTGTGTGTGAGTGGCAGAGGTTAGTTGAGTGTGTGAGAGTGGCAAAGGTTAGTTGAGTGTGTGTGTGAGTGGCAGAGGTTAGTTGAGTGTGTGTGTGTGAGTGGCAGAGGTTAGTTGAGTGTGTGTGTGAGTGGCAGAGGTTAGTTGAGTGTGTGTGAGAGTGGCAAAGGTTAGTTGAGTGTGTGTGTGTGAGTGGCAGGTTAGTTGAGTGTTTGAGAGTGGCAAAGGTTAGTTGAGTGTGTGTGTGTGAGTGGCAGAGGTTAGTTGAGTGTGTGTGTGTGAGTGGCAAAGGTTAGTTGAGTGTTTGAGAGTGGCAGAGGTTAGTTGAGTGTGTGTGTGTGAGTGGCAGAGGTTAGTTGAGTGTGTGTGTGAGTGGCAGAGGCTAGTTGAGTGTGTGTGTGAGTGGCAGAGGTTAGTTGAGTGTGTTTGAGAGTGGCAAAGTTTAGTTGTGTGTGTTTGAGAGTGGCAAAGGTTAGTTGAGTGTGTGTGTGAGTGGCAGAGGTTAGTTGAGTGTGTGTGTGTGAGTGGCAGAGGTTAGTTGAGTGTGTGTGTGTGAGTGGCAGAGGTTAGTTGAGTGTGTGTGTGAGTGGCAGAGGTTAGTTGAGTGTGTTTGAGAGTGGCAAAGGTTAGTTGAGTGTGTGTGAGTGGCAGAGGTTAGTTGAGTGTTTGAGAGTGGCAGAGGTTAGTTGAGTGTGTGTGTGAGAGTGGCAAAGGTTAGTTGAGTGTGTGTGTGTGTGAGTGGCAGAGGTTAGTTGAGTGTGTGTGTGTGTGAGTGGCAGAGGTTAGTTGAGTGTTTGAGAGTGGCAAAGTTTAGTTGTGTGTGTTTGAGAGTGGCAAAGGTTAGTTGAGTGTGTGTGTGAGTGGCAGAGGTTAGTTGAGTGTGTGTGAGAGTGGCAAAGGTTAGTTGAGTGTGTGTGTGAGTGGCAGAGGTTAGTTGAGTGTGTGTGAGAGTGGTAAAGGTTAGTTGAGTGTGTGTGTGTGAGTGGCAAAGGTTAGTTGAGTGTGTGTGTGAGTGGCAAAGGTTAGTTGAGTGTGTGTGTGTGAGTGGCAGAGGTTAGTTGAGTGTGTGTGTGAGTGGCAAAGGTTAGTTGAGTGTGTGTGTGTGAGTGGCAGAGGTTAGTTGAGTGTGTGTGAGAGTGGCAAAGGTTAGTTGAGTGTGTGTGTGTGAGTGGCAGAGGTTAGTTGAGTGTGTGTGAGAGTGGTAAAGGTTAGTTGAGTGTGTGTGTGTGAGTGGCAAAGGTTAGTTGAGTGTGTGTGTGAGTGGCAAAGGTTAGTTGAGTGTGTGTGTGTGAGTGGCAGAGGTTAGTTGAGTGTGTGTGAGAGTGGCAAAGGTTAGTTGAGTGTGTGTGTGTGAGTGGCAGAGGTTAGTTGAGTGTGTGTGTGTGTGAGTGGCAAAGGTTAGTTAAGTGTGTGTGTGAGTGGCAGAGGTTAGTTGAGTGTTTGAGAGTGGCAAAGGTTAGTTGTGTGTGTTTGAGAGTGGCAAAGGTTAGTTGAGTGTGTGTGTGAGTGGCAGAGGTTAGTTGAGTGTGTGTGAGAGTGGCAAAGGTTAGTTGAGTGTGTGTGAGAGTGGTAAAGGTTAGTTGAGTGTGTGTGTGTGAGTGGCAAAGGTTAGTTGAGTGTGTGTGTGAGTGGCAAAGGTTAGTTGAGTGTGTGTGTGTGAGTGGCAGAGGTTAGTTGAGTGTGTGTGAGAGTGGCAAAGGTTAGTTGAGTGTGTGTGTGTGAGTGGCAGAGGTTAGTTGAGTGTGTGTGTGTGAGTGGCAGAGGTTAGTTGAGTGTTTGAGAGTGGCAGAGGTTAGTTGAGTGTGTGTGTGTGAGTGGCAGAGGTTAGTTGAGTGTGTGTGTGTGAGTGGCAGAGGTTAGTTGAGTGTGTGTGTGTGAGTGGCAGAGGTTAGTTGAGTGTGAGTGTGTGAGTGGCAGAGGTTAGTTGAGTGTGTGTGTGTGTGAGTGGCAGAGGTTAGTTGAGTGTGTGTGTGTGAGTGGCAGAGGTTAGTTGAGTGTGTGTGTGTGAGTGGCAGAGGTTAGTTGAGTGTGTGTGAGAGTGGCAGAGGTTAGTTGAGTGTGTGTGTGAGTGGCAGAGGTTAGTTGAGTGTGTGTGAGTGAGTGGCAGAGGTTAGTTGAGTGTGTGTGTGAGTGGCAGAGGTTAGTTGAGTGTGTGTGAGAGTGGTAAAGGTTAGTTGAGTGTGTGTGTGTGAGTGGCAAAGGTTAGTTGAGTGTGTGTGTGAGTGGCAAAGGTTAGTTGAGTGTGTGTGTGTGAGTGGCAGAGGTTAGTTGAGTGTGTGTGTGAGTGGCAAAGGTTAGTTGAGTGTGTGTGTGTGAGTGGCAGAGGTTAGTTGAGTGTGTGTGAGAGTGGCAAAGGTTAGTTGAGTGTGTGTGTGTGAGTGGCAGAGGTTAGTTGAGTGTGTGTGAGAGTGGTAAAGGTTAGTTGAGTGTGTGTGTGTGAGTGGCAAAGGTTAGTTGAGTGTGTGTGTGAGTGGCAAAGGTTAGTTGAGTGTGTGTGTGTGAGTGGCAGAGGTTAGTTGAGTGTGTGTGAGAGTGGCAAAGGTTAGTTGAGTGTGTGTGTGTGAGTGGCAGAGGTTAGTTGAGTGTGTGTGTGTGTGAGTGGCAAAGGTTAGTTGAGTGTGTGTGTGTGAGTGGCAGAGGTTAGTTGAGTGTTTGAGAGTGGCAAAGGTTAGTTGTGTGTGTTTGAGAGTGCCAAAGGTTAGTTGAGTGTGTGTGTGAGTGGCAGAGGTTAGTTGAGTGTGTGTGAGAGTGGCAAAGGTTAGTTGAGTGTGTGTGAGAGTGGTAAAGGTTAGTTGAGTGTGTGTGTGTGAGTGGCAAAGGTTAGTTGAGTGTGTGTGTGAGTGGCAAAGGTTAGTTGAGTGTGTGTGTGTGAGTGGCAGAGGTTAGTTGAGTGTGTGTGAGAGTGGCAAAGGTTAGTTGAGTGTGTGTGTGTGAGTGGCAGAGGTTAGTTGAGTGTGTGTGTGTGAGTGGCAGAGGTTAGTTGAGTGTTTGAGAGTGGCAGAGGTTAGTTGAGTGTGTGTGTGTGAGTGGCAGAGGTTAGTTGAGTGTGTGTGTGTGAGTGGCAGAGGTTAGTTGAGTGTGTGTGTGAGTGGCAGAGGTTAGTTGAGTGTGTGTGTGTGAGTGGCAGAGGTTAGTTGAGTGTGAGTGTGTGAGTGGCAGAGGTTAGTTGAGTGTGTGTGTGTGTGAGTGGCAGAGGTTAGTTGAGTGTGTGTGTGTGAGTGGCAGAGGTTAGTTGAGTGTGTGTGTGTGAGTGGCAGAGGTTAGTTGAGTGTGTGTGAGAGTGGCAGAGGTTAGTTGAGTGTGTGTGTGAGTGGCAGAGGTTAGTTGAGTGTGTGTGAGTGAGTGGCAGAGGTTAGTTGAGTGTGTGTGTGAGTGGCAGAGGTTAGTTGAGTGTGTGTGAGAGTGGTAAAGGTTAGTTGAGTGTGTGTGTGTGAGTGGCAAAGGTTAGTTGAGTGTGTGTGTGAGTGGCAAAGGTTAGTTGAGTGTGTGTGAGTGGCAGAGGTTAGTTGAGTGTGTGTGTGAGAGTGGTAAAGGTTAGTTGAGTGTGTGTGTGTGAGTGGCAGAGGTTAGTTGAGTGTGTGTGTGAGTGGCAGAGGTTAGTTGAGTGTGTGTGTGAGTGGCAGAGGTTAGTTGAGTGTGTGTGTGAGTGGCAGAGGTTAGTTGAGTGTTTGAGAGTGGCAGAGGTTAGTTGAGTGTGTGTGTGAGAGTGGCAAAGGTTAGTTGAGTGTGTGTGTGTGTGAGTGGCAGAGGTTAGTTGAGTGTGTGTGTGTGTGAGTGGCAGAGGTTAGTTGTGTGTGTTTGAGAGTGGCAAAGGTTAGTTGAGTGTGTGTGTGAGTGGCAGAGGTTAGTTGAGTGTGTGTGTGAGTGGCAGAGGTTAGTTGAGTGTGTGTGAGAGTGGTAAAGGTTAGTTGAGTGTGTGTGTGTGAGTGGCAAAGGTTAGTTGAGTGTGTGTGTGAGTGGCAAAGGTTAGTTGAGTGTGTGTGTGTGAGTGGCAGAGGTTAGTTGAGTGTGTGTGTGAGAGTGGTAAAGGTTAGTTGAGTGTGTGTGTGTGAGTGGCAAAGGTTAGTTGAGTGTGTGTGTGAGTGGCAGAGGTTAGTTGAGTGTGAGTGGCAGAGGTTAGTTGAGTGTGTTTGAGAGTGGCAAAGGTTAGTTGAGTGTGTGTGTGTGAGTGGCAGAGGTTAGTTGAGTGTTTGAGAGTGGCAGAGGTTAGTTGAGTGTGTGTGAGTGGCAGAGGTTAGTTGAGTGAGTGTGTGTGTGTGTGAGTGGCAGAGGTTAGTTGAGTGTGTGTGAGTGAGTGGCAGAGGTTAGTTGAGTGTTTGAGAGTGGCAGAGGTTAGTTGAGTGTGTGTGAGAGTGGCAGAGGTTAGTTGAGTGTGTTTGAGAGTGGCAGAGGTTAGTTGAGTGTGTGTGAGAGTGGCAAAGGTTAGTTGAGTGTGTGTGAGAGTGGCAAAGGTTAGTTGAGTGTGTGTGAGTGAGTGGCAGAGGTGTGTGTGTGAGTGGCAGAGGTTAGTTGAGTGTGTGTGTGAGTGGCAGAGGTTAGTTGAGTGTGAGTGGCAGAGGTTAGTTGAGTGTGTGTGTGAGTGGCAGAGGTTAGTTGTGTGTGTGTGAGTGAGTGGCAGAGGTTAGTTGAGTGTGTGTGTGAGTGGCAGAGGTTAGTTGAGTGTGTGTGTGAGTGGCAGAGGTTAGTTGTGTGTGTGTGTGTGTGTGTGTGTGTGAGTGAGTGGCAGAGGTGTGTGTGTGAGTGGCAGAGGTTAGTTGAGTGTGTGTGAGTGGCAGAGGTTAGTTGAGTGTGTGTGAGTGAGTGGCAGAGGTTAGTTGAGTGTGTGTGAGTGAGTGGCAGAGGTTAGTTGTGTGTGTGTGTGTGTGTGTGTGTGTGTGTGTGTGTGTGTGTGTGTGTGTGTGTGTGTGTGTGTGTGTGTGTGTGTGTGTGTGTGTGTGTGTGTGTGTGTGTGTGTGTGAGAGTGAGTGGCAGAGGTGTGTGTGTGAATGGCAGAGGTTAGTTGAGTGTGTGTGTTTGAGTGGCAGAGGAGGTTAGTTGAGTGTGTGTGAGTGGCAGAGGTTAGTTGAGTGTGTGTGAGTGGCAGAGGTTAGTTGAGTGTGTGTGAGTGGCAGAGGTTAGTTGAGTGTGTGTGAGAGTGGCAAAGGTTAGTTGAGTGTGTTTGAGAGTGGCAGAGGTTAGTTGAGTGTGTGTGAGAGTGGCAAAGGTTAGTTGAGTGTGTGTGAGAGTGGCAAAGGTTAGTTGAGTGTGTGTGTGTGTGTGTGTGTGTGTGTGTGTGTGTGTGTGTGTGGCAGAGGTTAGTTGAGTGTGTGTGAATGGCAGAGGTTAGTTGAGTGTGTGAGTGAATGGCAGAGGTTAGTTGAGTGTGTGTGAGTGAGTGGCAGAGGTTAGTTGAGTGTGTGTGTGTGAGTGGCAGAGGTTAGTTGAGTGTGTGTGTGTGAGTGGCAGAGGTTAGTTGAGTGTGTGTATGAGTGGCAGAGGTTAGTTGAGTGTGTGTGAGAGTGGCAAAGGTTAGTTGAGTGTGTGTGAGAGTGGCAAAGGTTAGTTGAGTGTGTGTGTGTGTGTGGCAGAGGTTAGTTGAGTGTGTGTGAATGGCAGAGGTTAGTTGAGTGTGTGTGAGTGAGTGGCAGAGGTTAGTTGAGTGTGTGTGTGTGAGTGGCAGAGGTTAGTTGAGTGTGTGTGTGTGAATGGCAGAGGTTAGTTGTGTGTGTCTTCAGGGAATCACCTGTTTTAAACAAACTTTGAACAGAGGAGAGTCTTCTGGCAAAATACAACACGACAGTCCTCGTAATAAAACAAGAATCAACATCAGCTTGGCTTTTCAGAGATGGCTAGAACTGGGAAATTTGAAATGTTGTAAAATCAACACAGAGATGATGGTGCTGTTACTCAACAGGAGATAGTAAGGTGTTTTATTGAACAGATAACTGCCATATGAAGCTCTCTAATACCCCTTTTCCACCAAAGCATTTTGAGAGCCGGTTCGGAGCCGGTGTCTACTCGTGAACCAGTTCTTTGTGTTTCGACAGCCACAGAACCGGTTCTCGGCCAGGAAAATTGGTTCCAAAGCGGCACCAACTCTTTGCTGGACTAGAACCGTTCTTTTACCACGTCATGCTTACGTCGGGGGCTGGGGGCGGGTTACTGTGAACAACAACACGACGGGAATGGGAAAGCTAAGACGTACACAGTGACGTAACGACGTCGTTCGCTGGGCTCTCTAGTCAGTGGAAAAACAAACAGGTTCTGAGAAGGTTCGCAAGTTGAACCAACTTTGAACCAGCACCAGTTCCGAACCAGTTCTTTTTTGGTGGAAACGAGGTATAACAGAGGTCACTGTAAAGCATTATCTGAACTGACATCCGCACAGTCACGCAGAACCGAAGCACAACCAAAATGTTCTTCCGCAAAAAGTTTAGTTTTTTTAACCACTAGAGGGCCAAAAGTTACATAGTGTACCTTTAACACATTGGTCAACACCTGTTGTTTGTCACGGTATACTATAATACTGCTCTTACAATGTCTGCTTTATAATCAGTGTTGTGTGTAACGCGTTACAAAGTAACGCGTTACAGTAACGTAACTACTTTTTCGGGTAACAAGTAGTGTAACGCGTTACTACTGAAAATTTGGTAACGAAACGTAGTTCCTTTTTCAATTCCGCACAACGTTACTTTTCCCATGGACAGATTTGACAGCAACACTGTCTCCTCAGCTGTGCGCTTGCAATAGTCACAAGCTCCACATGGTAGCCTACGTGACAGAGGCTGGTAGCAGAGCAATCAATTCTGTGAATTACACTGCGCAAACAAAAAGTAATACTCCCACCGGATGAAGAAGGGTTGGCTCTCCACAGAACATAAAATATTAATTGTATTGAATTTTTCGTGTTCGCATTTATGAGGAAAGAAACAATGTTATGGACGTAACAGTTCTTCGGACTTGACCGCTCTGAAAGCGGCACTAAAAGACTGCTTTAAATCTTTCACAGAGACCTCAAACAGGCATTTAAAACACCAAATATTAAGGATTGGCATATCAAGCAAAATAATATTCGATGATTGCTCGAAAATCGTACCTCTACCCCCACATGCTTACAGTATAGACGGGGTTCGCTCAAATCCCGCTCCGATATTAAATTTCTCTGTATAGACTGCGTGTTGTAGCCTAGTCATTAAAGAAAACGATTTAGTTTCATATTTATGTTTAAATAAAATAATTTATTTTTTTATTTCATCAATGTTGATTATATGAAAAGTGAAAAGCATGAGTAAGAGCATAAGATGCGCAATCGGGAGACAAATGGAGTGGGCAGACATGATTTTGACCACTTCATTAAGTTTGTTTTTGTAGAAAGCCTTTCTTTAAAGTGAATTTCGTTTTGTATTAATTGTATCTTAATTTTAATCAATGTTTCATCAACCAATTGTCTTTAATAAATAAGCAGTAAATATAGCAGGCAATATAATCAGGACTTCTCAGGAGCTCCGTGCCGGCGCTTGGACTGAGCTCGTCTCATAAATGAACCGAAACTTAGCGCAAGCTACTTGCCTCAAAGATCTGAGAAATATATAGAAAGCTTGAAATGTGTACTTTAAAACAAAACTATTCAAAACGAGAGAAAACAGACTATCTGCTTATGTAATCCATATGAAATGTGCATTTCTCTCTGGCGCGTTCACTACTGTGAAGATCGCGAGTCAGCATCGTCAACTTTATCTTTGCAGCCGACACTGACTGACAAAGAAAACACTTGTTTATTAATAATGTTTATGTTTATGTCTCCTTGCTATATTTGATATTCGATATTCATAATCATTTCTTTTGCCGGTTCTTTGTGACATTTTTCATGAACGCGTCACCACCGCTCAATAGTTAATATTGTGCTTTGGTGTTCAGTTTATACAGGTTTTTCAAATGTTATTTAAATAAATATATATTTTTTTTCTATCTCAAAATCTCTTTTTTTTTCTTGTTTTTTTTTTCTAGTTTTTCAATAAGTAGAGTTCATAGTAGAATTTTATGTAGGCCTACACATTTAGGAACAGATATTGGGTTCTGCCCAAAGTCAAGCAACATAAAAGTAACGTAAAAGTAACGAGTAACATAAAAAGTTACTTTCCAAAGGGGGTAACTAAGTAAAGTAACGGATTACTTTTTTAAGAAGTAACGAGTAACGAGAAAACACTACTTTTTAAAAGTAACTTCCCCAACACTGTTTATAATCTATATTATGTGCATAGTTTACAATTTTTATGTATGAATATCCATAACTACATTATCCAAAATGTGTGGTATGAAACAGCATTCATTATCCCACAATGCAATGCACTACACTCGTATTTAACCGACGTAATATAAGCAAAGCATTTTCTTGATTCACTATTTGACTGTTGTTTTACCAGGAGTTTGACTTTCTTAAACCAGTTTGGATTAAACGTGCTGTGAAAAAAAAATGCATTATAGCAATTAAAAGGTAAATGTGAAAACGGTAAAATTGCAAAGATGCATTTAAATGCATGCAGTTGCTTTAAAAATGATACAATAGAGATGTGGTAGAATAATCTGCATTCTCTCTCGCTGTAAACTATTATCTTAAACTGGATGAAACGTCTTGTGTGGTTTAGTGTAAAAGCACAGATGGTTGGACATGACAATTCCCCGCTGAAATACTGAACATAAATCTGACACAGAGTCTGTGATGAGAAGCGCAGCGCCGGTGGAAGTTATGATGGGCTGGAGTTTGTGTTTCTCTCTGCCAGTGAGCTGATCTATGTGTTTTGGGTTTGAACACGTCATTATAACCTGGAATCTGGCACTCGTGGATCACTGAACTGTTCACTGGAAGAAACAGCAGAAGGGAAATAAATCCAGCTTCTGCCCTTTCCGTCCAACTCCGCTCAGATTTTCCAGGAATAGCGTGGTCGTCGGGTTTATAAACAGAGACTGCCAGTGGCTTCAGCTCTGCTGGAAGAAGACTCACTATTCAGAGAGCATTTAACACACTCATTCAATGTCAAACGTAAAGTCATTGTTAATGTCACCACACTGACACGTAATTTTACTCTATAAGCCTGAAATGTTTCGCAGATGAATACGTCAAGGTAGTTGGGAGGTTTAAAACATGGTAAATATGAATTTCTCATGTAAAAGTGCAAAAACATTCATTGCCATAACCTGAAACACATGATTGAAAAAAAAAATATGGTCCAGTATTATTTATATATAAATATATAGCCTATATATATAAAGACGAACACTTTTAAAAAATAATTTTCCACTATAAAGAAGTGCAATGACTTGTGCAATGACAATAATTTTGTGCAATGAAAGATTCCATGAATGTTAAAGGTTCTTCATGGAACCATTAATCCAATTAAACCCGTGACGTTATACTCAGAGCGGTTCGTGACTCGAATTTATGCGTTTCAATGGCAGCACTTTCAACGGCGAAATGCATTTAATGATGATGTATAATTGTTTCTTTATGTTGTTTTGATCCCTTCTGCTCCTGATTGTGTCATTTGCGCTGTATAGCCGTGAGAATTTTATTATTTATTTAAAAAACGTTAAATATTTTTATTAAAGAGACAATATAATTTCTATATCTATTGCAAAATATGAATATTGTGCATAAAAAAATATATTTTAATAGTTTGAGTATAGGGAGTCGATTATGTCATTCGCAGTGCTTCATGGTAGTGGGCGGAGCTTTGCTAGTCACGAATCACGATCTCTGATTGGTGGCTATTTCTTTGCAGAATTATGGGTAATGAGTTTTTTTTTCCAACAGGATTTCTGAATCTGTTGTTGAACATGATTATTTAAAAAAATAAGATGAAATAGTGCGGCTGCTGGCTTCAACAAAAGCACATTCCACCGATTAACAATCTCGTAGCTCACAGTAATCAATTGTGTGAGTTTGCCTTTGAAATGTTGATGGTCTCTTTGGGTACTATAAGTTTACTGTAACAATATGTGATGTCATAGTGAATACTCATTACAGAATAGCGTGAACATTGAACCATCCACGTTATCTTCCCTATTTCAGATCACTTTTCATTTGCATGCTTATTTCTTAGCCAGAATAAAGCGTACCAGACTTTATATTATTCTTGAATACCCGAGCCTGTGATCTCAGTTGAACACAGTCCAGCTCGAGCTTTAATGACCACAGCGGAGGAAAGGGTTTGGTCGTTTGGAATGTTTCCCTGCTGGAAGACAAACACAGGCCTAATTATTTTTATCCAAGTCTGCAGCTGGTTTCTTTCTTTCTTTCTTTTTTACTGTGTTTGGAAGGTGTAGTCTGGAGCTCGGAGCTGCCAAGAGACAGGAACTGGAAAATACTTCTCTAAGAGAGCAAATACAATATGAAAACGTAACCGGAGCCAAGAACCGTCGAATAAAAATATAATGACAGACGGTGTATTTTCCATGAACTCATGCACTCATAGCAAAGCCGCTCCCCTCCCTTGCTTTTATAAGACGGGGAAAGTGTGTTAAGAGGGAAGCTGCTGATTTGATTTTCGACTTAAAGGGATAGTGCATCCTAAATAAAATTCTGTCTTGGTTATTAGTTAAAGGGTTGCATAAATTTTGATGTGAACACTTTACAAATTTACAAAATATCTTGTTTTTTATTTGCCTGACATGAGGGTGTGTAAATGTCAAAGTTCAACAGGGAGAACAAGTAGATTTCTTACAAAAAATACTTTATTTATAGAGGCCAAATGCAAAGACAAAATGTTTTCGATTCACATAGTCATCGGTGTCATAACAAATGCATAAATAAATCAAGTGTTTTTATATTTTAGATATAGTTTATAGATGTAAGAGGTTTTTTTTTAGCTACCTATCCTTCAGTATTTGGTGTGTTCTGTGGCTTTTTGACCTGGTGTGTAAATTATAACAATGCTTATTTTTGGTTGAACTATGCATTGAAGTTTATAAGTCAGTGTAATGAGAGGGAGTTTGAGGCTGATCTGTGTCGGTGTGTGAATGATACTGTGGCCAATGGAGAAAGCTTGATTCTGGCATTGAAACGTGATGTGAGATCATCAGATTTAACTTAATGAAATGCAGCTGAAGTGTGTGACGGCCTGTTTCCCTGTCAATCAACAACTGAGCAACACATTCATATAAACAACACTGGTCCTTCTCTAACAACAAATACCAAAAACTATCATTGTACTATCATGGCGTTTTGGTGTTAATACCGTGGTATTCTTTGAATACTTTGAATAGTGTTTTATATGCTGTATATTTTATATGGTATTATATGGTATCTTTGAATAGGTTTTTATATATATATATATATATATATATATATATATATATATATATATATATATATATATATATATATATATATATATATATATATATATATTATTTTTTAGGTAATGCAACGTTTATCAGTGTACAAATATACAGTATAAAAATATACATATTTTTAAATGATGATAATTGTTAAATGATTTTTATTGTTATTATTACGTATATTTATGATTTAATATTATCATTTTCAATATACAATATATATATATTATACTTTCTTTTTATACATGTGTGTGTGATATATATATATTTTTTTTTTAAAATTAAATATATATAATTTTTTTAATATATATAATGGGTAATAATTAATACTATATCCCTAGCACATTTATTTACAAAGCGACTGACAGAGAAATATGTGAAATTAAGTTGCATCAGTTTCAGCTGCAACATATTATTTTGACACTCTTCAAAAAAAAAAAAAAACCCAGCTGGTGATTGTGCAGAACATCAGTGTGCTGTATGATTGTGAGTGTGTTATAGCTTCAACAGGGGGCACTGTTGCTCCAGCCTCCCAGTCAACCTCCCAGTCTCTCTAGTCCTGACGTGTTCACCAACAAAACATGTCGGCAGACGAGATTACAGGTGATGTCTGCCAAATGACCTTCGAGTTGTCATTACTTTACAAGTGAAGCAACTCCGATTTATAAAAACCCTTTGTGTGTTTGCATTGCAGGAACACGCACTGAATAACTGAAGAGTGACGGTTAAACTCTGCATGTGAAGGATTGGGTAAAGCATGTGTTTTAGTTTTGCATATAAGCTATATTTGCACAATGCACACATTTCAAACCACAGATAATCAGAAATGTATTGCTATGTGTTCGTATCGTTCAGCCCTCGCTGCCAACTGTGTGTGTGTGTGTGCGTGCATTCAGCCTGAAATGGATCATGGTGCAACCAAGGAGAAAAGCTGAGCTCTGTCATGCCAGCAGGCGCTGAGGAAATGTAAACCGAGTCACAGTCGTGCTAATAATAATGGCGGCGTGTTGCAGGGGGTTTAATTACCAAAGCAGTCTTAAGCCCTGTGTCATGCGTTGCACAAAATACAGAGCGGGGAGGGGGAAAAATCCTTGGCACTTCCTAAAAATAAAGAGAGGTGTACGTGCTTGGAGTGCTAACAGCTGTGCCATCTGATCCGACACGGGAATTCACTGTCGGGATCGAATGCCTTTGAATTTCTCTGCTTTGTGCTCTTGTGTTATAACTGGATTTTTAGAGAAAATATTCAGGATTCCGAAAATAGATTTACGCATCTGAAAATACACCATTTAAAACCCTTGTAAACCAAGCAACGATCCCAGCCGAGGAATAAGAGTCTTATCTAGACAAACCATCTTTCATTTCTAAAAAAAGAAATAAAATAAAAAACACATTTATATACTTTTAATCACAAATGCTGGTCTTGCACTAGCTCTGCGATGCGCCACACGTTATGTAATCCCGTTGAAAGGTCACGCTTGTTCTGGTTCAAAAAGGTAGTGTTTGGCGAAAAACTAAAAGCTCATTTTCTCCAATGTTTTACCTTTATTATTATTATTATTATTATTATTATTTTTTTTTTTTTGTAAATGGCGTTTGACTTAAGTCTTTGCACATTCACTTTGTAAACACTGAGTCGGTACTTCCGCCTACGTCATCGTGTTTTGTTTTCCTCAAAACCCCTAATTTCTTTTCGACTGAAGAAAGAAAGACATGAACATCTCGGATGACGAGGGGAGATAGTAAATTATCAGGAAATTTTAATCCTGAAGTGAACTACTCCTTTAAAAAGCACGGCTCGGTTCAGGTCAATTAGGAGCCACATGCTTTGAAGGTCAGAGTCGCGTTTCAGAAACCTTCATGCTGATTGGCTGAAAGAGTATCTGAGGTAAACACACACACACACACATATAACGTGTCCCGCCTGGGTTCGCTCTGCAGGAATGCCATTCACCGCTTTAAATCGTCTCCTAAAATCATCCCCCCCTCTTCGAGTCACTGCATTGTTGACGCTTATCCACCCCGACAGATCATTACATATCCGAGTCTCAAAGTTCAGCGGCAGATTAAATGACTTCTCCACACGGGGACGAGGCCTTGAGCGAAAACATTAAAGACATAGATGTTTTTCTTTCTCCTCAAAGTGAAGGAGATTATATAAAACTCGAGCGCTGTTCTCTGTCAACGCTTGTCAGGTTTATCTGACGCATCTTGGCAGGAACTCCTGATTTTCTCCCCCCTTCCTTTCTGCCGTTACGGGTTTGGAACAGAAGAGGTAAACAACATGTTAAATAAACACTCGTCTTTGTCTCCCTCCTTTCTCTTTTTATTTACTAACCGCCTTCCTGTCCTATCGGCTTTTGAAATCCCGAGACAGGTCGTGTTGTTTTGCGTACTGTAGGTGCAGCGTTGACTCGTAATAAATCCCTGGCCTCGGGAGAGTGTCAGAAGGGATTAATGGCGAGGCGGGACTCCCCGTTTTCCCTTTGTCACAGACACAGTCGTACTGTATTTTTATCCCAGAGGAGCGGAGGGTCCAAGCTAAGCTCCTGTTTCCTCATGCCCTGATTCTCCGGGGGGGGGGGGGGGGGGGGATGTAAATAAATAATATATCAGGGGAACTGAAGCCTGCAGCGACTGTGGCGGCCATTACGAGGCGTTTAGAAAACACTCCAGACCGGAAGAGTTAATCACTATTACTATTACTAGTAGAACTGCGACATGAACTCTACGCTGGGGACAAATAAACTTTTTATCTTTTGTTAAATCAACTTAAGCCTATTAGCACTGGATTAGTATTATCTGGGGACCTCGAGTGATTTAGAAATTACCCCCCATTCGCATGGGATAAGCGAAGCCTGTGATTTTACTCGAATTTACTGACTTATCCTCCGGATATGATGTCAATAGGCTATTGCTTGGAAATGTCTTGTCTTTATAGGTCTAGAATAGATATATCATAAACAGAATAATGTTCTTTACCGCATGCTGCTATACATGTCATCTCCATCTAATCATTCTTTTTGTTTTTGCTCTTCTGATGGTTTTCAGCTTTCTCTTTATGGATATTGTAAAGTTGTATGGTGTATAGCGATATGACCCAGCACCCAAAACACTATCAAAACACTCCAACACAGCCTCCATTCTTCTCGAAAGATGGGTTAAAAAGCGCACAAGAAACAAAAACCTTGAAAAAATTATATACTACCCCGCCAAATCACAGAGATGCCGATTCGCAGGACTAATATAGAGTGCCGAAGTTACGACGTCACTCTGTAGGCCAAAACGCGGAAGTGAGTTAGCATTTTAGCACTCCCGGTTCCCTCGCTCTAAAGTCTATGGGATTTTTGAATGGGTTTTTGCTAAATCGCCTGAAATAAGGTCTGTGGTGAACAAAGCCTCTAAATATTTTCACGTTTTGATCTATGACATAGAACACACAGTTATAACCCGCTTGTGTTTTTTTTTAAACATTATTGTGTCTGCTTGTGTTTTTTAAAAACTTTATATAGGCTTCAAAATGTATACATTTTGGATTGACTTGTAAAGATTATCTTGATAGACAAAACGTGTAAGGGTCACAACTCTTTGTTAAACACAGATCTTATTTTTTACGATTTTCCAAAAGTCTATGGGGAAAATGCATAGCTTTTCGATCGAGGGAACCCATGCTCCGCTAGCTTCCGAGTTGTCCTACAAAGTGACGTCATCACTTCGGCACTCTATTATCACAGGACTTCGATGGAGTAGGAGGTCTCTGCGGAACAAAAGTGGGTGTTTCTAAATCATGCAATGAAAATGATGCTCTCTCCCGACCCCACCCCTAAGACCTACCCACACTGTGACGTGGGCAAATCAGGTAACGCGGTTGAAAACGCCCCTCTGTTTATGGCCTCGCCCCCTGATCTGGTAAGTCCTATTACCGTCTGCAGAGACCTCTATTTGCTTCGATGGTCATTTGCGGGGGGAATTTTTATTTGACAAATTACAGACATGGCCGATTCGCGCGGGATTAAGGTCACAGACAACCTCCACAATTATTACAAATGACTAGAGGTCACCAGGTAATACTAATCCACTGCGAATAAGGCTTTAGATAATTAATGTGGTTTGGATAACATAATATTTTGAGTTTCTATTTATGAAACCAATCTCCATTGTATCTAAAAACATTTATTTCAATGAACTCAACATTTGTAACCTATTACGTTAAACCAACAATAACATAGCAACACCCTGACAACAACTCAAAACACTTTAGAAACATGCTACAACCCCTCAGAACATCCTAGCAACTGCATATAAACACCTTGGCAACCACCCACCTCAGCCCTGGAACTTAAGTACATAGAAACATGCTAAAAAACTCTCATATTTTAAACCCCTCATGCTAAAAAAACCCTCAGGACACCTTAGCAACTGCATAGCAATGCCTTGGCAACCACATACAACACCCGGCCTAGAAACATGGTAAAACCCCCTCAGAATACAGTAGAAACCACATAGCAACACCCTGCAACAACTCACAACACTTTAGAAACTGCAAAGAGACATGCTACAACCCCTCAGAACATCTTATTAACTGCATAGCAACACCTTGGCAACCACCCACCACAGCCCTGGAACTTAAGTACATAGAAATATGCTAAAACCCCTCAGGACACCTTAGCAACTGCATAGCAATGCCTTGGCAACCACATACAACACCCGGCCTAGAAACTACATAGAAACAAGGTAAAACCCCTTCAGAATACATTAGCACCACATAGCAACTAGGGATGCAACGGTACACGGTAAAATCCCGGACCGTTCGGTCAGCCCTGCACGGGACAATCTACCCTTGTGTCCCGCGGGACTTCGGTTTTGCCATTGAGTTCGCGCTAATCCTTTTAGTTTTTGCTTTAAGCCTTGTTTATACTCGACGCGTCCGCACGAGCGCGAGTCTTCACTGACTGCGCGCGCACCTCTTCAAACGGACGAGGCGTTTATACTTGACGCGCTCGCCGTTGTGCTATTCTGTGAAACGACTTGGGGCGACCTGTCGAGGAGTAATTCTCCTCTAAACCACCAGGAATAAGCAGTGAAGAAGTAGTTTGTCGTTTATTAGTAGTTTATTAATTGCTGATTCATAAAAGAGTAATAAATGCAGTAGGTTTATTGTAGCCTACTTTCACTGCATGTAAACTAGTTAAACAATTGAAGCCTGAGTGTTTAAACCTCATCAGCAGGGCTTACTTCTGTTATTGTAGGCTTATTTTGTAAATCTAACCAATTACTTTAGACAAGTGCAAACTGGGTGCTTAATGCAAATGTGTTCCAATTGCAAAAAGAGAGGCTTTTATGGTCGCCCATCAATGCAAATGTCTCTGTGTATAGAAGGATCATAAACATGCTGGTACAGACGTACCAGTTCGGCCTGATTCGGCTCGAAGTCGTTCATCTTCACAGAAACACAGAAAGATAACCGGTGCATTGGGATTCCATACACATTGATGTTCTTCCTACTGTGACATTCTGTTTATGCTCATAAGAAAAATAAAACATATTTTTGGGATGAAATAGCAGTCTCTTTCTGCACAAAACATGTACCGAAACCGAACCGAGACCGTGGCCCAAAAACCGAGGTACGGACCGTACCGTGGGCTATCTGTACCGTTGCACCCCTAATAGCAACACCTTGGCAACCATCCCACAAAACTACAGTACATAACATGCTAAAACTTCAGAACACCTTTGTAACTGCATTAGCAATGCCTTGGCAACCACCCACCACAGCCTAGGAGCTACATAGAAACATACTAAAGCTCATCAGAATGTGTTAGCAGCAACCACATAGCAACACCCTGGCAACCACTCACAACACTAGAAACTACATAAAAACAGGTTAAAACCCTTTAAAATAACTTAGCACAACCATAGCAACCACCCACCACAGCCTAGGTCCCCTAGGAGCTACAAAGAAACATACTAAAGCTCATCAGAATGTGTTAGCAACCACAAAGCAACACCCTGGCAACCACTCACAACACTAAAAAAACTACATAAAACATGCTAAAACCCTTTGAAATAACTTGGCAAAGCCATAGCAACCACCCACCACAACCCAGTTTCGACATTTTCTTCAGAAACAAAAACAGTAAAAATCTAGTTTCAGTATCTGTTCCTAATGTTTGCTTGAACTTTCCATGAGCTGGCCTGGGAGTGCGAGATAACAAAACGGCAAAAACTCTGGATTTGTTCCTGGGAAGATGATTTGAGTAGTTTTTTTTCCTTCCTCAAAGCAGCAGAGGGATAAAGTTGGCATCCACAATGAGGTCTCTCTGTCTCTTAAAGGGACGGGAGCATGTGATAGCCACTGTCTAGTGTCGGATTGCAGCTCTCCGTCGCTGCTGTTGGGCCTGAGCGATCAGAGACACACAACACTGCTGAATGCATGAATGGAGGATCTGTTAGCGCATGAATGCGGCGCTGTGTGGAGGATCTGGCCATTGTTGGGCTGCTGATCGATGCACACATACATGTTAACCCTTTATGCAATGCTTTCGGAAAACAGCTGTATTTTGTGCATGGGGTTTATTCGGGTCTCTGATTCAAGATAGCAGAATATACTTAAAACCAGATTCTATTCCAAATATATCAAGACAGCATTTTAAGACATACAAAAGACATGAAAGCTGTTCCCAAAGGAAGGATAAAATGCCGCCTTTTAAAAGCACTGAAGCCGATCTCAGGTGTCTTGCATGAAAAGCCTTTTGCTGTTCAAACTAAGCCTGAAAGTGGATTCCACCCTCTTGTTTTACCTTTAGAATAACATGCTTTTGTGTGCAGCTCTTATACATCCCATTAACTTTCTTTATGTTTTTGCTTTAGGACTGAAATAGGAAATAGGAATGTATCCTTGTGAAAAAGAAGTGCGCTTGTAGTGTACTTCATATCTTAAAAGTAAAAAAATTTTAAACTGTACTTGCAGATAATTTAATATTAAATAAAATACACTTGTTTCTTAACAGACTTAAGGGTAACGCTTTATTTTAAGGTGTCCTTGTTACAAAGCAATTATACATTTAGGTGTTGATGAGTGATATTAATTAACAACATGTATTTATAGGATTAGGAAAAGGTTTGGTTTAGCATGTAATTATGCATCAGGTATTACTACTGTAAGTTAATGTAACATGTTAAGTTTCACTTTAAAGTAAATCGTTTTAATCATCTTTTGTAGTGCTATGAAGTACACTTATTTTAATGTTTTGACTAACATAATAAAGCATTTGATTAAAATTGACCTGCAGAGTTATTCCGTATTACATTTACTGTTATTCAGCTTCATCATTCCATGTGTATTGTACATTTAAATACACTTATATTTAAAGGAAAAGAGAATTATGAAATTACATCTTAAGTCCTACTTGAGTGGAATAAGAAATTTCAACTAATTGCTTAATATTAATTTAAAAAAGTATCATACAACACATTTTCATTAAATTGGAAATAACATGCATGTAAGTGTTTGAGAACATTAAAAAATATACTTAAGTGCAAACTGAATTTAAATACATTATTTCTGTATTAAGTACTTTTTAATGTACTCTTGTACAACTTGTCTAAAATGCATGTTTGATCTGTTTTAACTGAAAGCAACTTCATATCATATCTTAAAATATATCAGTGTTTTTACTCAAGAAGCACACCAGTAATGTTTTTTTTTCTTTTCTAAGACATGTTTATAAAAGCTACTAAAGTGTCCTATATGAACGAAGACCTAATCCTGGCTTAATCTAAACCCTGTCTGTGAAACCGGGCCGTAACCTATTAATATTAGTTTATTTTTGATATACTAAATAAAACAAATATATATTTAAATACACTTTAAGTAAACTTTAACCATGTTTCAAAGTCTACTTAAGTAGGTCAAAAAGCACTCTTAAGTTCAATTAATTGCATTTAATAAAAACTATAATGCATTTTCACTGTGCAAACATGCAGTGAAGTGACTGAGAACATTACATTCAGTTTGCACTATATTTTTAAAAGTATATTATTTCGATAATAAGTGCTCTTTCTCTGCAAGTATGCTTAAGTGTACCTCTTTTTCACAAGGGATTTCATCATCTTTGATGCATTTTGAGCGATTGATTCCATACTGAAGGGTCATGGCCTTATAAGTATAGAGAAAGCCAACCCACAGAGATGCACAGATCTGTTCCTCCCTCACACACACTTCTAAAGCTGCTCCACACATCTGCTTTATTCAGCGAGATCAAGGGATGGATCTCGCAGTGCCCACTCTTCCACCTCGGGGTCACTTGAGCACATCGGACTGTTACTGAGATTGTTTTGTGTGCGTTTGACCGTTCAACAGCTGCGGCCACTTCAACATTACAGCACTGATGCTTCTCTAACTGTGTGTCCTTCATTCAGAGCCATGAATGTTGAAGTTGATGAACATGAAACGGCGTTTGCAACTCATTTTCCTTCTGTTATGCAGCATATTGCATGATTTCAATTAAAATAGAGGGCATTGCATTAATTGCGTACAGTTAATTGCAGTTCGATAAGGCAAACATTTTGTTATTTGGAATAACATGCACTCATGAGTCGTTCACATTAAGACCAGGAACATGCATTAGGAAATGTGTTTGTTGACAATGCATGGCTTGCCTAAACATGTTGCAGCAATGATTAATCATTCAAAAAGTATTGCATGTTTGGTTAGCTTGTCATTTCTAGTATATTTCATCATTTACTTGCAGTCTATGACAGTTTCTCAAACCGTTGCATTACAAAACCAATTCACCATGCTTTTTCGTCGTGTTACAGAAATGTTTTAAAACATTTTACCCGAAGGTTCTTCATATATAGAAACCTTGTGAAATATAATTGTGTTTAGGCTGAGGGACAGCAGGCAACTCTCCAAACAGCTGATCTTTCTTTGTGCTCCAAAACATGCAAAAATAAGCACATAAAATTTCATTTTGAGGTCATAAACTTGTTTTCAGCACGAACATTTTAGATTAAATGTGCAACTCTGGTCTGTATGTTTCTGTTATACTCTTTAAACCTCAAATTTTAAAGCTCATTAGATTATCTGAAAAAATAATCGATAGATTAAAATATTAAAATATTGAGCGGAAAACTTTTTAATTGCATCAAGCAATTTTTTTATACTTTCCCACTTTGTTCACCATCTTTAGTGATTTATTTTTCTTTTTTTTGCACAGAGCTCATTGCAGTGCATTGTGGGATTGCTTTGTCAGCAAATGTTTTTGATGCCTTAAAATGCTGCCTAGGTTTTGGGACAGAGACATTTACTGCATGCGTGCACTATCCAATCCTTTACTGAAATTAAATAAAAAATATATGTGCAACAAAGCACCTGCATTTCAGTTTTGAATTCATTCGGCATATCAGTGCAATCTAAACGCATGGCATTATTATTATCGACATCTCAATGATTGCATGCATGTTCCCCTAAGTAGGCTGTTATAATATGGAGGAAGTATGAGCTACTGATTTGCACTAATCTAATGTACAGAACATGACCTGCCCAGATTCAGTTAAAGCAGGCCTGTTTGTAACTCTCTCGCTGTTGTAACAGGATACATGTGTCTGAAATGTAGACCTGGCAATTTTCCGGCATGCACTCCTCAACTTCCCGTCTTAAAACCCTGTGGTCCTCTCATGAGCAATTACATTAAGCCAGAGGAGACAACTTTAGTTTTGTGAAGGAAGTGCCTGAACTTTGCAGGGAGGCAAACTCGATTGATATTGATTTAAACTGCGTTCTGAAGTATTTTTCGTCCATCAGAGTGTCTTGTTAGTCGTAGATGCAGTGATGTCATTTCCTCTGAGACGAGGCGTCCTCCTCTGTTGTTTCCGAGATCCTAATGCCTGGGGTTTTCTGTTATGTTCGATTGAAAATAGCCTCATGAGCACATTTAGAGTCTGTTAACTTCAGACTGTATCTTGTGGCCATTTTTAAACATTAAATATGTCTGAATAACCAGAGTGAAGCCAAAAGAAACTCATTTAAATCACTCAGAAAGATTGACAGAATTCAAATTTTGTCAATGTTCTTTGCCTTTTTTATGTCATTGATATTGAAAAGAAATCGCTGACAAGAATTTGGCAATATTCACATGGCATTTCATGCATAATCACTTTCCTTTACATTACAGATTCAAGTTACTTATGAGGATATGCTTTCTTTGAGATTTGACTTACAGTGGTGGATAAAAACATGAACTTAAGAAAACATGCCAGGTCGTATTTCACCCTTAAATCAAAAGAAAGCCATTGGGTTTTTGCATTGAGAACTTTTTTATGAAAATTTAGCACATTTTCTCCTCATTACCGTAATGCATCCAGATGTCTTATTTTAAATGTTTTGATTTTTTTGGAGATGATTCTCATCAGTGTAATTTTGGTATTTTAGTCTAACATTTTTAATTAACTTTTATTTTATATTTACGGCTTTCATTTTAATTTTTGTTTAAGTTAGTATTTTAATATTTAGCTTAATTTAGTACTTATTTGTTGTATGATTTGTCTTTTTTTTATATATATATAATTCTGTTCATCTTTTATTTCAGGTTTAGCTTTAGTACTTTTTATCTAATATTTATATTGTATTTTATCTCAGCTTTATTTCAATTAATGAAAACTCGTTTTAATTTTTATTTAACAATAACAACACTGATTCTGATTGGACTATGTTTACTGTAATCCAGCATTTTATTTGGTAACACTTAATTTTACAGTGTCCTTGTTACATATGTTACATGTACTTACCATAGTAATAACAGTAAATTATGCATAATTACATGCAACTAACCCTCAACCAAACCCCAAATCCTGCCTTAACCCTATAGTAAGTACATGTAGTTGCTTAATATTACTCAGTACTTAAATATGTAATCACACTGACACCTTAAAATAAAGTGTAACCTTTTATTTTTACTCTATTGCATACTTTTAAAACTTGCTATATAAGTTCAAAACAGTATTAATTAAAGGCAACACATGCATATACAGTATGAGCATTGCACTAATGAGAATAATGTGCAAACAATCTAAAATACTCTTAATTTTGTTAGAGGATTCTTATTTCATTTGATTTTTAGTAGTGCTGTCAAAACGATTAATCGTGATTTAATCGCATCTAACATTGCAAATATATAATGTGTGTGTGTGTGTAGGCTATAGATGCGCACATACACACTCAGACTATATATATAGCCTATACACAAACGTTTATGTTAGATGCGATTAATCGCGATTAATCGATTTGACGGCACACATTTTCAGATGAAACATGAGTCAGACTTGTAATTGAGCGGTTTTGTGAGATTTACCCGATAACCTCTGGTGTTCATGTGTTGATTCTCTAAACGTAAGATCACACAGGCAACACTCGCATCTCACGAGGATCCTTTGACGAAGCTGTCAGCACATAATAGCATTTGTGACTCGTTCTGTTCATGTCCGGTTAATCTTGGTCAAGTACTCGACACACTCTGTCTGAAATGCTTCATTTGTTCACTCTTGTGGGGAATCAGTGCTGGTCTCTCTTGGGTTCTGGGCCTGTAATGATTTCATTTAGAGGAGTCTGACAGACTGAGCGAGTCTGCAATCCCTGAGTGAAGGTAGGCTTCGAGATGTGAATAATTGATGTGTTGAAGTAGAAGCAGAAAGACGTGGGCTGAAAGCAGAGCACTTTACCAACTCTCGAACACACACTGACAGCGTGATCCGTTGGGAAGGGGGAAAGTGTCTGAAATATAAAATAACTATTGTTTCCCCAACACTAAGTGTTGAAGTGTTTATCACTGAGGCGGTCTAGCTAATCACCTATTCATTTGAATAAACATTATTTATAGCTTGCTTTTAGGCCAGAAACATACTTCACAAAAGAATACAAATTTAAATATCTACTCCGCTAAAATGTACAGTATAATTGACCGTTGTCCTATTTTCATGTCTTGTGTTTTATCTTTCTTTTCAGGTAATGGAAATTTCACATTTATTTATATGTATATTTGGTTTATTTTTCTAGTTTCTGTTTTGTCAAATTAAACATTGTTTAAAGCCACTTTTGAAATGTGTTTGTGTATACTGTAAAAACTACTATTCAAAAGTTGAGATTTCTTGCTTTTATTCAGCAAGGATGTATTAAATTGATCAAACATGACAGTAAAGACATTTATAATTAGGGCTGCACGATTTGGGGAAAATGTCATATTGCGATTAATGAGGTCAATATTGCGATTGCGATATAATAAACAAATGGTTTCATGAGTCAACTTGCTTGGTTCTAAAGTAAAATGCACACACAGATTAGTGATCATTCTGTGTATTAATGTGTATTTCTCAACTCAAACTAGCAACAACAACTAAATGATTGATAACACCTATAATGATCAATAAACCATTGATAAAAATGACGACACCCCCCACATTTTAAACGTTAATTATAGCCATCCAACATTACAGTGATTCCATCAATACAATTGAAAGCTATCAACTTTTAAAATATTTATTAGGCTTAAAAAAATAACAGCTTTTAAATTAAGTGAACTTCAAACAACCCTCACATAAACCCATAATAAATGCCATATTTACCTGTGCCCTTCCTGTCTTAATAGGATTGAGGATTTATAGGCTATACAGATTTATATACAGAAATTTAATAAAGTTATCAAACAGTCTGCGCTGCATGAATTATAAATTATATATAGACTATATATATAGACCTTATTAAAGCTACAAAACTTCTTTAGTCAAGAGCAGTGAGTAATTTTCTGTTCCCTTTGTTCTTTGATTAACTTTACTGACGGAACGCTTTATTCGCTGCTGGCCCTTTAAGAGCAGCCGTTGCCGAGACGCGGATCTCACACGCGCCTCATTCTCTCACAAGCACAACTCTTTTTGTCCATCATAAGACTGCTCTTATGTTATGAAGATAATCGACAAAACGACATTTTGGCATAATTGTGTGTGTTATTGTTCGTTCAAGCTCGAAAGAGAACTGTATTCTGGCACGCGGTCTGTGCATGCGCATGAATCTTGCGCGCGTCTTTCTGTTCACATTCAGGACATTCACAGGCAGCGCGCTCTCTTTTGACTTCTTGTCGTGCAAAATGGTTCAAGGCATTTGCACGAATAAGAGCGGGATCATGTAACACTAGTCAAAGGATGACAAAAAAGAAGAGATGCTGTGTTAATAAAATTTGTTTATTTCAAATAAAATCGCGGCATTTTGCGTTATATAATCGCATAGGTTGGACATCGCGATTACGATTGCGATTCGATTAATCGTGCAGCACTATTTATAATGTAACAAAAGATTCTATTGCTGTTCTTTTGAACTTTCTATTCATCAAATAATCCTGAAAGATAAAATGCATCACTGTTTCCACAAAAATATGAAGCAGCACAACTGTTTTCAACATTAATAATAATCATAAATGTTTCTTGAGCAGCAAATCATCATATTAGAGTGATTTCTGAAGGATCATGCGACACTGAAGACTGGAGTGATGATGCTGAAAATTTAGCTTTGATCACAGGAATAAATTACATATTAACATATATTCACATAGAAAACGTTTTACTGTAGTTTTGATCAAATAAATGCAGCCTTGGCGAGCAGAGGAGACTTTTTTCAAAAACATTTAAAAAATCATACCCACCCCAAACTTTTGAACCGTACTTGTTATATATATACACGTTAATATGCAAGTACAATGTTAAACATCACATATGAAATGGAACGACAGGATTCATTATAGGAGTCCGACACGCTTATATTAATACAGTGTGTCTGTTTAGTGTTTAGTCACGTCCACCTTGAATTAAATTGTATCATATTTTACTATGATATTGTTGATGATGCCAAACAGCGTTTGCTTGCGGCGAGCGAGTGCTGATCTCTCCGAGGGAAGCGGCACAAAGGCACATTCCACCATCCCATGTTTGGTAATTCCGTTGTCATGGCAACCGGGCTAAATGTGGCCACTGGCACCATGTTGCCAAGTAACAGCTGAGTTATGAGCCGGATGAGTGTGTGTGTGTGTGTGTGGAGCGTTTCTGCAAAGAACGAGAGTCTCTTGCGTGGTAAAAAAAAAACGTTCCTTGGCGTGAGAAGAAGCGTAAGATATTGCACTGGCAACGGGAATGTCTTTTATTTTTTGTTTGCAATGTTTGTGTGAAGCGCACAATTCCCCGGGCGTCTTTATTCACTGCGGATACAAACAAAGCACAAAGCTTGTGCAATGGTCCTGCTTAGAAAGTTTGATTCGTTGTTTTCGTGTAGTTACTGTTTTGTTGGCATTGTGCGTGCGTGTTGTCTTTAAGAAAATGAAAATAAAGGTAATAAAAAATAAATAAATAAATAAAACAAAGCATAGCCTAATGATGCGGGAGCGGTCACAATATTTTTTAGTATTTCTGTTCATTTCTAATTTATTTTTATAAATTTTAGTGCTTAAACTTATTGTATTTCAATTAGTTGCCAACATTTCTAATGTTGTTTTAATTTCTAAAACTTTTATTTATATTTTATTTTAGCTTTCTTTCAGTGAACAAAAACAATGTTCAATAGTTTTAGTTAATAATGATACTGCCAATAAATAACATAAATTGTATGTTACAGTTTTTTGTTTTCAAAAGTTACAAATCTACAATATTATGTTGAAATCGGCTTTTGTTTTCCCACCAAAATGATGTCACTCCCTGGAATCCTCCATGTCATGTGGGTTTAATTGGATTTGCCAAAACACTTACAGGATTGAAAGTACGAATATCCTCTGGACGACTACATTAAACTAGTCTGATTTTTCAGATTTAAAAATGTACATTTTAATATTTTATCCAGTATGTCATCACTTTCATGGAAATGTAGAAGTGAGAATCAGATTTGATGTTTGCAAACAGAAGCAGAAGTGAATGAGTGAGTTTATAGTGAAGCAATCGAGACGTTTGCGAGTTTTCTTTCTCTTTCAGATGTGTTATTTGTGTAAATGTGAGAGTGGACGAGAGAGTCTGTCGACAGGAGAAGATCCGTTTGCGTCGAGGGGAATTTCAAACACCCTTTGCATTGTGTTATTGCAAAAATAGTTTTAGCTTGGGAAAACACCTGCGAGACTTGAGTCAGATGATGAAATGCACATGGGGCGGCGCTTGGTTTCATAATCTCTCTCACTGCGCGCGCGCGTGTGTGCGCGTGTGTGTGTGTGTGTGTGTGTGTGTGTGTGTGTGTGTGACCTCATAAGAGGCGAGCTGCCCAGAAATTCATAGCTGACTCATTTCACTGTGACCGTTTGTCTGCTTTGAAGAGTTTTAGAGAAATTCACTTCACATCTCACCAGTGAACGGGGGAATGTCCGTGTTTTAAACGTCTGCAACCGAGTTTGAAACGACATGCACAAAAACTAGATTTTTATATTTTCTGAAGCAAATGTGAGACTCTCAGCCGTGATGTTGCTCTCAGTCTGACACATCCGATCCCACACTGTAAAAATTAATACGCTATATCTACTCAATAAAGTTGTGGCAACAGATTACAAGCAATATTATTAATTAAATTTAACAAATTAGAATTGAGTAATATGAAGTAAAATGAGTACAATTTACCAAAAATCTGAATAACAGACAGATGTCAAAGATGAATTAAGAAGTCTTTGTTTTATTGCCAACATTGAAGACACCTGATGTTAACAAGCAGAATCACTGAAGGAGAAAACTGAAATGTAAGTCACCATTATGGTGATCAGTGTTTGTTTTAGTTGGGCTCTTGACCCTTAAATCATTAACTTTAGATTTTGTTTGGCTGCTGTAACTGAGTTATAACAGCCATATGAACAAATAGAAAAGGTGATCTGATGGTGTTGGTTGTGTTTTAACTAGGGCTGTCAAACGATTAATCACCATTAATCGCATCCAAAATAAAAGTTTGTGTTTACATAATATATGTGTGTGTACTGTGTATAATTATTTTGTATATAAATGCACACATGTATATATTTAAGAAAAATATGTTATTTATATATAAAATGTTTATATTTATATAAAATATACATACATTCAGTCTATACAGTATATACATGCAAATATTTCTTAAATACACATGCATGTGTGGGTATTTATGTATTAAAATAATTATACACAGTACACACACATATATTATGTAAACACATACTTTTATTTTGGATGCGATTAATCGCGATTAATCGTTTGACAGCCCTAGTTTTAACATAATCATCATTTCACGATCATTTGACCTGAATCACTGAACTCATATAGAGTTAGGTTTACTTTATTAATAATAACAGCACTGTCCTTATACAGCATAATATTTGTAACTTTTACAATGTAATCCAAATAATTTCTTAAAAGTTTCTCTTTCCCAATGTTTTGAATGATTTCTAGGGTGTTGCTATTTTTTATTATTAAACTTTCAGTAAAACTCTCACGACTAACGATTGTGCAACGCTGAAAACAGCAGTTTTAGATCCCAGACTGTAAACGTGAAAATATGCACATTTGAGCCCAGAGAATGGCTGAATAATGCCTTTCACAATGACCCCGTTCATCCCGCACAACCTGCCAACCCTGGATAAGAGAACCAAACAATATGAGCATTCATGAGCTTTCCCACCTAAACCAACACACTGATTCAAGGTCTCCGAAGCGGAGTGTGTGTTGAAGCCGAGCTCGATAAAGCAGGATTGCTCACGCTGAGAGAACGACATCAGCCACAGGAGGACACGGTGCGTTACGGTGATTTTACCACGCTTAGAGTATTATTACATGACTCACATAACTTTGGTACGATCACTGAAACCCACAGCCTCAAGTGACTTACTGTTTTTATAACAGTTTGGCTCATTTATCGGTTTGCTAATATTAATTAGGCTCTTTTAATTGGTATTCAAATCAAGTGTTTTGTAATCTGAAGCTGTATTTGCACTTATGTCATAATTCACGTTTATTTGATCATCCTATTTGATCTGATTTGTGTCCAAATTCCACATTAGAAGAGGAAATAAGTATTTAATTGACTGGATAATTTAAGAAATGAGCACTAGCACATTTTATATGATTATTGTATATATTTTAATAAGTGTGCTAAAGCTTCTTTTTTTTTTTATAATCCGGTGAATAAAAATTGGCGAATTGTTTATTATCAAACGAAAAAATATTACGCTGATTATTGTATGACCAAATTATATTTTCTATTTTAATGAGATAGAAATTAGAACAAATTAGAAGAACTTCATTTCATTTGATTATTTGCCTTTTTCATTTGGAAGTTTAATTTGGAATATGGAGAAAAATTGCTGATAAAGTTTCATTATTCGCATTGATCAAAAATCTAAATCTTAAAGATCAAAAAATCTTTTTAAAAACTTTATCAAAAATAAAGTTTATGTGTGTATATTTATGTGTGTGTGTGTATATATATATATATATTTGTGTGTGTGTATATATACACTCACCGGCCACTTTATTAGGTACCCCATGCTAGTAACGGGTTGGACCCCCTTTTGCCTTCAGAACTGCCTCAATTCTTCGTGGCATAGATTCAACAAGGTGCTGGAAGCATTCCTCAGGGAGTTTGGTCCATATTGACATGATGGCATCACACAGTTGCCGCAGATTTGTCGGCTGCACATCCATGATGCGAATCTCCCGTTCCACCACATCCCAAAGATGCTCTATTGGGTTGAGATCTGGTGACTGTGGAGGCCATTTTAGTACAGTGAACTCATTGTCATGTTCAAGAAACCAATTTGAAATGATTAGAGCTTTGTGACATGGTGGAAGTAGCCATCAGAGGATGGGTACATGGTGGCCATAAAGGGATGGACATGGTCAGAAACAATGCTCAGGTAGGCCGTGGCATTTAAACGATGCCCAATTGGCACTAAGGGGCCTAAAGTGTGCCAGGAAAACATCCCCCACACCATTACACCACCACCACCAGCCTGCACAGTGATAACAAGGCATGATGGTTCCATGTTCTCATTCTGTTTACGCCAAATTCTGACTCTAACATCTGAATGTCTCAACAGAAATCGAGACTCATCAGACCAGGCAACATTTTTCCAGTCTTCAACTGTTCAATTTTGGTGAGCTCTTGCAAATTGTAGCCTCTTTTTCCTATTTGTAGTGGAGATGAGTGGTACCCGGTGGAGTCTTCTGCTGTTGTAGCCCATCCGCCTCAAGGTTGTGCGTGTTGTGGCTTCACAAATGCTTTGCTGCATACCTCGGTTGTAACGAGTGGTTATTTCAGTCACTGTTGCCCTTCTATCAGCTCGAACCAGTCTGGCCATTCTCCTC
>NW_026606863.1:1105000-1145000 GCF_029890125.1 Rhinichthys klamathensis goyatoka
ATCTCAGTGAAATTGAATTATCACATAACATGCAGGTAAACAAATAAAATACTACTTTTTTTAGTAAGTGTTATATTTTGATTTTAGTTAAGTGAACATTTAAAGGTATTTTTAAAAAATGATTTCACTTTTTTTTACTTTGCAGATATTGTCATCTTTGCCATGCCTGTCTTTGGTAATTCTAACATGAAAAACTGAAAAATAATAATTTACAACACAAAGTTTGGAATAGAGATTTGTACAGTTCCTGAAAGAAGTCTCTTCTGCTCACCAAGGCTACATTTAATGATTAAAACTACAGTAAAAGCAGAAATATTGATGAAATACTATTTAAATTTCTCCCTTTTTTTTATAATTCAGCCCAGAATCTCTCAAACTAAATGTTATCTTTGGATCATTACTGTAGTCTATGATCATGTTATATGTTTTTCTAGTCTCCTTTTTATAGAGTTCCTCATGACATCATCATCATTCTCCAGGAAGTCTCTCGGTTTTCTTCTTTTGTAAGGAAAACAACAGCGTTGAACATCAGGATGACTTGTAAGATTGTGCTCAATGACTTCTACTGTTTAAACCCAGTCCAGTTCTGTCCTGAATGCAAGCCTGTTCTCCGCTTTCACGTCACAAATGGGATTGTTTGAGGTAAATATTTGACATGCTCTTGCTTGTGTGTGTGTGTGTGTGTGTGTGTGTGATCTCACTGGCACAGAGCAGATGAACTTCTCTCTTTAGGCCTGTTCATCTCGATCTCCTCCACATGTCAGCTGATCCGCCTCGTGTTGACACATGTAGAGATACTGTACAGCTGGAGATGCTGAGCTCACATTACTGACGTGAAGGATTCCTCAAACGAAAGGTGCGGTTATATATCACCATGGTGTGTGTGTGTGTGTGTGTGTGTGTGAGATGTTGTGCGGTCATCGGCCTTTACGCTTCTGAACACACTGTCCTCATGACACAGGATAATTAGTCTGGGACTGATAATCTAAAATAGAGTTCAATATTCAGAAGGGTGTCGTTTCCATATTAAAGAGCAAAGCATTGAGTGTGGAAATACAAGAGCCTTTAATCATCATCATACACTGTAAATGATTACAGGAATACCAGGAATGCAACGTTAGCTGATATATGGCCTCGTGTTTGTATTGTTAGCTTATTTATTTAATACAGTTTGGCATCAGGCTTTATGTTCTCCTTCTCATTGCATACTTTTCAAATGCATAAGCCTCCTGTCCTGTGTGCCATGTTGAATATTAAACTGAAAGTGGATATGTATTGTTAAAGAAATTAAAGATCAGTTATTGAATCCATGTTGCAATAGATGAATGGACACTAGGGCTTCAAATAGCGAGATAATTGTGATTTAAAATGCGATTTTTATCAGAAAAATGTGTTGATAATTCTTGTGATTATGTATCAGTATGACTAATAATAAAAATAAATAAAAATAAATAAGAAATATTATACAATATTTTACTGTAAAATAAAAAAAATAAAGTACTATATAAAAATAAAATTACACTTCTAGCCTTTACGGTTACCAGCAATTATATTTCAATATGAATATAATAACAACAACAACAAAATGCTGCTGTTATTACTACTACTACTAATAATATTGATTATTATTAAATAAAATATTAAACGAAATAAGAAAAAATACTATTGCAATATTTCTATTGGAACGTAACACTATTATTATTATTATTATTATTAAATAAAAAATGCGGTTTGATTACCAAGCCAAAAATTATATATCAATATTAACATAACAATCAACATGCTATTACTGCTACTACTAATTATTATTATTTAATAAAATAGTATATAAAAAAAAGATAAATTACAATGCAATATTACTATTATTAAATAAAATAGTAAACAAAATAAGATAAATTAATATTGCAATATTACTATTATAATAAAATTATTAAACAAAATAAGAAATATTACTATTGCAATATTTCACTGTATTTAAGACAAATTAAACGGTTTGCGGTTTGATAATCGCACTATTGCCATACTGCTTTTTTCAATTTCAGTTTTATTTCGATGAATCATGCAGCTCTAATAAATGATGCCGAAGGGGAAACTGGTGTAGTGTGGAGTGTGTGTTCTGGTTTCTGCTGTAGTGTGTGTTCTGGTTTCTGCTGTGGAGGAGGACAGATCCCCGGCTAATGTCAACTCATGACTAACCTACAGCCGTACTTCCACTCCGCTGCTTTACACCCAGAATGGAAAGGAGAGACTTCCCCTTTAAGACGCCAGTCGTGGGGTTATGAGGTCAGGAGAGAAGGTGTTCACGCTCTGAGTCACCAGCCATCCTGTGTGTGTGTGTGTGTGTGTGTGACTAATGCGCTCGGGTAAAGTAAACAAGTGCATGCTTGCTATACCGTCCTGCTATATGAGTCTGCAGGGAGGTGTGGCTGCTGTGCATGCTGGGGGTTTTCTGGCCACACTGTGAATCGATTGGGCTGCTCACTAGACTGAATGGAAATGAACCCTGAGGGGGAAGTGTGTGTGTGTGTGTGTGTTTGTGTGTGAGAGTGGGCATCAGCAGAAGGGAGAAGTCTGACGTGTTACAGGGGTCGGGACTGAGCATGCTCAGAAAGCTTCAGTGGAAAACACGTCAACCTTTCCGATCTGATGTAAATATAGACTGGTTTCACAGGCAGGGCTTCGATTAAGCCAGGATTAGGCTTTAGTACTGTAGCTTTTATAAACATGCTGTGCTGTGAAAAACAATGGCACTGATATAGTTTAAGATATGTTGCTTTCATTTAAGACTGCATGAATTTTAGTCTGAGACTTAAGCCTTGTCTGTGAAACCGGTGGTAGAAGTGCTGTTCCTCTTATAATGCGTTTTCACTTGCATTGGTAACACTTTACAATAAGGTTCACTAGTTAACTACCTTAGTTAACATGAACTAAGAGTGAGCAATACTTCTACAGCATTTATTAATCTTAGTAACAGCATCTATTACTTACTGGTGAAACTCGAAAAATTAGAATATGGTGCAAAAGTTCATTTATTTCAGTAATTCAACTTAAAAGGTTAAACTAATATATTATATAGACTCGTAACATGCAAAGAGAGATATTTCAAGCCTTTATTTGTTATAATTTTGATGATTATGGCTTACAGCTTATGAAAACCCCAAATTCAAAATTAGAATATTGTGAAAAGGTTTTCATAAACTGTAAGCCATAATCATCACAATTATAACAAATAAAGGCTTGAAATATCTCACTTTCCATGTAATGAGTCTATATAATATATTAGTTTCACCTTTTAAGTTGAATATTAACAACTAAATTAACTTATATAACATTTACTAATACATTATTAAAATCAAAGGATGTATTTGTTAACATTAGTTAATGCACCGTAAATAACATGAACAAACAATGAACAGCTGTATTTTTTGTATTTAACACGAAACGAGCGGTTTGTGTGAGAAAACGAACAGTATTTATATCGTTTTTACCTCTTGTAACCGCAGTCACGTCCAAGTGATCTGAGGGCGCGGGCGCTTCGGTCTGCGCGTTACAAGAGGTAAAAACGATATAAATACTGTTCGTTTTCTCACACAAACCGCTCGTTTCGTGTCTTAGGCCATCAATGTGTACTAACATTTACGAGTCATTAAATCATGTTTAATTTGGACTTCTCTGTGCATGCTCTTTGAGGTGGTGACCATAGACCTGCATTATATGACTGACAGACAAGAACGGTTTGACCTAAAAATATCAAAATTGAAACTACTGCGGAAACAAAGACAACTACATCTTGGACACCCTTGAGGTAAGCTAAAACATACCAAAAATTAATTTCAAAGTGAACTATCCCTTTAAAACTCATATTTGATCACCATAATTACACATTTAAACGTTTTTTCCTTTGCTTTAAAATATCTTGAATGTAACTCGACACCCTCATTTAGTATATGCGGTTCTATGAATATGCAAATGAGCCCCGCCTCCACTCACTCCCTTAGCTCAGAGATCCACTGGTTGACGATCACACGTTGATCTGATTGGTTACAAGGTCGTTTGTGACATCAGAAACACCAGCGATTTCAAACCGTGTTTTTGAGACTGTCTTTGGTTCACTGCAGTTTTAAGCAGAAAATACTCAGCAATGCTGTCGACTTATGAATTTACACATGGTTTGTCTTAAAGCATATTAAAAACACCACATAGACACATAAACAACATTAAAAGCTCGATTTACACCACAGGGGGAGTTTAACGAAAATCTTAACCTTGCCCGTTGGTCTTCTGTGCGTTCATGAGACTACTCCATTAGCGTCAAATAATACATTCAATTTCAGTTTGTTTTTCACATCGTAAACCCCCAGAACATGTGGGATATATACGGTTAAATGTCTCCTTATGTGGTCTGAAAAAGGAAGAACAGCCTACTGTAATAGGGTGAGTAAATGATGACTCAATTTTAATTTTAATTTCCCTTTAAGTTGTGACTTTCAAAATGTTTGGCTTAATTACAGAAGTGAAACTCTACGGCGATTAGCTGGAAAATTCTCCCTTTTTTTAAAGCATTATATTTAGTGATGTTTTCTAAACGAATGACCTTCCACTTTCCACAGCCTTGGTTTCGGAAGTATATATTTCCCTTTGGGATTTTAAAGAGTCTTCGTTGGAGAGTTATAAGCCATGAAGCAAACCAACCACTACGAGGCGAATCACAGCATTACCAACTTTGTTTAGATGGAAGTTTTTGAAAATTTAACAAAATAATTAAGATAAAAGACTATGAAAGCTTTACCATGAACGTATGATAAATTGCAGATTACATAAGATGTCAAAAGTGGGAGATTTATAAAACGATTGATTTAAGGATGTTTGTTATGTACGGAGAAACTATATTTCACGTTTTTGCGTTGGGAAACTGACTTGAATATGTCGTTCGCAGTGCATCATGGGAGTGAATGCTAAAGAGTTTTTCAATTCTCTGATGATTGGTGGATATTTCCCTGCAGAATCATGGCTGATATAGTTTCTCACCAGGAATTGAGCATGATTATTTAGATAAACAGGTTGAATTAATGGCTGTAACTACTCGATGAACAACCATGTAGCTGCTTTAAAAGCCTATCGTTCAAAATTGATTCCTCTATGGAGAAAATGAATGGGATTTGTACTTCCGAAACCAGACTGGTGCACTCTATACTTAGTGCTTTAAGGGTTTGTTCAATCCATTATCCTGATTAATATGTCTGCGCTTATAGACAGATGACTAGCGTATGTAAAGGGTTAATATCGAGACAGAGGGTTAACATTTTTACACCAATAATAAGCACAGGTTTTCTAGGTCAGTTGTGCTTCGGGAGTGAAGGGCGTCTCCCAACATATTTCTACTACTGCTTTTATCGGATTCCTGGACTCGCTCTTCCCATCTATATCTAATGAGCGGATGGAAATATGAATCTGCATGCAGCACCAGCTTAGAAATCATTATATCTCACAGATTAGATCTCTTTAACATCTCAGTTGCTTCTCAGATTCAAAAGTTTCAAAAGAGATCTCAAGAGTTTTCTCAGATTATCTGCTATTAAATATTAACATTCATCATCAAACTCCCTCAAGATGATCAATTCTCAACTCGAAACAACTCTCAAAGTACTTTACAATACAAGTTCAACCACAACATGATATACCCAAAATATTTCAAATTGATTCAAAAGCTAAAGAATAAAAATGTGTTTTCAAAGAAGATTTTAAATATCAATATTTGAGTTGCTATGCACATTAATTTTATAGCTTTATATTCTTACTCTATGACAATCATTGCCTCGTTTATGTCTGTTTTTAAATGTAATTAGGGCTGCATGATATATAAAAATTATCAGTAACACTTTACAATAAGATTCATTAGTTTACCTGAGTAAACACGAACTAAGAATGAACAATACTTCAGCATTTATTAATCTTAGGTAATATTAATTTCAACATTTACTAATATGTTATTAAAATCAAAGGTTGTATTAGTTAAAGGTGCATTGCGCAAGTCTCTGAGTTTTTGCAGAACTACGCCCCCTCTGGCGACAAGCGAAACTGCAACCAGAGGTGTGCACGCTCATGGACCACACACACACACACACACACACGCACGCTTGCACGAGCTGTTCATAACCAAAGGAGCATCAGCCGCACAAATCTTTTGTTTACAGTCATAATGTCTTCAGAGGTAATAAAGTTATAAATCTGCAAGTCATTTTAAATACGAAAGGAAAGGCATTTGAGTAATTACACACTTATGTGTGAGGGGAAAACGGGGGTAGTAGAAAACTTCGGTTTTTGTTTCCATCTATCTCCATGTTGAACTGTTTTATGTGTTTACTGTATCCACTTATGATTGTATTATTATGGAAACACGTTCATGAACAATATAAGTTATTACTTTGTAAAAGCCAACTGAGGATCCCGTTTGAGCCCTAGAGCAGACCGGAGATCTTGAAAGCCTTCCCGATGTTGACTCTCGTCTTATTCGACGCCTGTCTGACTCCAATTTGGCCCTTTTGTTGGCACTAGACAAACGTTTTCTTTTCTTTGTCTTACGTGGAGTTTGCGTTGGGGTTTGGAATGAACTACAAGCCGGTCTCTTTGAATCCATCTTCTACTTTTGTCGAAAGTTGACTAAAGTTTTGTCGCTCGAGTTGTCTTCGCTGATACGGAGAATGGCGGCGCCGGCGAATACACAAACCTGCCAGACATAGATAGCCAGGTGTGCGTGACGTCACGCCCAGTCTCAAACTCCGTCCCGAATCCCTCTTATTTATTTTACTGTACAGGATTATAGAGGCAATCGCAGTGATCAGAGAAGGGCTCATTCAGCCCATCAGGCAATTGTTTAAGCATGTATGGGTTAGAAAAACGGGTATTTTTAACATGAAATGAAACCTTTAACATTAGTGAACTAACATGATCATAAACAATCAATGAACAGCTGTATTTTTATTAACTAATATTAACAAAGATTAATAAATACTGTAACAAATGTATTGCTCATGGTTAGTTCATGTTAGTCAATATATTAACTAATGAACCTTATTGTAAAGTGTTACCGATTATTCAATTGCTGTTGTTAAATAACCCTAGGCCTTCCTGAAACCCTAAACTGGTTTACACCGAGGTTAAAATGACACTTGCTTTACACTACCGTTCACTTTCAGAAGTTGTAGGGATGCTTTCTTCTCACAAACAGAATGTGAAACATGTATGTTGGTCCATTTTCAGTTTAAAAATGTATTTTTCACACTTAACGCATATTGATTTAACGATTCATCGCATTTTCCTTCAATATTGTGCAGCCCTACTTCTAATGAACTTCAGGAGAAAAATTTGAGATGAAGTTGATGCTTGGTTGAGCAATACTCGTGATGTTGAAGTGTTAAAGGCGTCTGCTATTTAAACGTTTCTTTATTGTCGATCATGCATGTCTTCTGTTTATTTTCTGTTTCAACAGTCACTGACACCCTTCGGCGGTTTGTTTGTGTGTGTGTGTGTGTGTGTGTGAGGGGGAGGGGAATGTGCTGCTTTGAATGTTTGAGCGATAACAAAGCAATGCTTCCATGAGGTCATGTGTTGCTGACAGGGCCTGTGGTTTAACTGGGTGGGGATTTTTCTTTTGGACTTCCCTTAATGTGCTCATATATCGACTGCTGGCCCAGTTTTTCTGGCTCTCTCACTTTCTCACTTTCACAGCAACTGTTAAAGCTGTGGTTGAGCTCCAGCGAGCAGGCTGTCCTGAGACATGAGTGCCTCCCATAACTGTTCCTTTATCACAGATGAAACCGCAAAGATAAACATATATTTATAGCACCAAAAACTTTGTGGACACCCAAAAATGAAATTCCAATTATGTATATATATATATGTGTGTGTGTGTGTGTGTGTGTGTGTGTGTATGTACGTGTATATGTATTGTACAGGTGAAACTCGAAAAATTAGAATATCGTGCAAAAGTTCATTTATTTCAGTAATTCAACTTAAAAGATGAAACTAATACTAACTAAACTAATTATTATATAGACACATTACATGCAAAGTGAGATATTTCAAGCCTTTATTTGTTATAATTGTGGTGATTATGGTTTACAGCTTATGGAAACCTTTTCACAATATTCTAATTTTGTATTTGGGGTTTTCATATCTGTAAGCCATAATCATCAAAATTATAACAAATAAAGGCTTGAAATATCTCACTTTGCATGTAATGAGTCTATATAATATATTAGTTTCACCTTTTAAGTTGAATTACTGATATAAATGAACTTTTGCACGATATTCTAATTTTTCGAGTTTCACCTGTGTGTGTGTGTGTGTGTGTGTGTGTGTGTGTGTGTGTGTGTGTGTGTGTGTGTGTGAGAGTGAATGACTCAGACATGCAAATATGCGATGCTTTCAGCAGGTGTAAAACATTCATGGTGAATTCTCTGGTTTTATTCATGTCAGAAATACTATTTAATATGGCTAAATCAAACTAAATACATTCATTTATACCAATTAAATTATTTTAAGGGTTAAATCTAGTTTAAAAACCCTGCTTTTTAATGTAGTAATTGCAAGTTACCACTTTGTACAGTGCACAGGAACGTCTAACACAATAATGCTCATGCATTCGGCTGTGTGAATTCCAGTAGCGTCGATGTTGTTCGGGACTGAATGAACTGTAACGTTTATCTCTCATACGTCTTTTCTCTGTCAGTGTCTTCCGGTATATTTCACACACTTTGCATTTTAACGACTTCCACGTGATGAGAGCTGGAGTGTTGTTATGGTGGCCAACATGTGTTTGGGACATTTTACTATTGTATACCGCAATACTATTGTTTGTGCTTCCTTACATCCACACACATCATTTCCCTCTCCCGTAGAGATCGAGATAAGCCACCGTCCCACACAGAAAGTGCATGTGGGTCGCATGAATAATGGATATGCGGCTTGAACTCCCGCTGAACTCCAGCTTTGTCAAATGGAGATCTACAGCAAACCTGCAAACGCCCATCATACATCCTCGCTTGTGCTGATGTGGCCGTTCATTCATCCGCTGGTCTGCGTCTCTGTCGTATCTGGGTGTGCCGATCCGCTGACACACTCACATAAGAGCTGCTTTGTTCAACCTCGTGGCCTTTGTGGTCAAATGACTTGCATGTACATCTAATGAGGCCAGATAAACCAGACCTGCGAGGAAGATGACTGTAGTTAATGCTTAACACGGTTCATGCTGCATGTTTACATGTTCTTTGACTTCGACCTTTGAGACCATGAGACCATTTTTTTGGGGACATGTCATGTCACATGACCTCCTCCAATGGCATACTTATTTATTTTAAGTAGGGCTGTGCAACGATAATAATAAGATAATTATTTTGTATATATATATAAATACACACACATGCATGTATATATTTCAGATTTTGTATTAATTTATTTAAATATAAACATGCAAATATTTCTTAAATATATACATGCATGTGTGTGTTTTTATATATACAAAATATGCACAGTACACAAACATAAACACACACTTTTATTTTGGATGCGATTAAGCGTTGCACAGCCCTAATTTTAAGGTGATAGTGTGACAGGACATACATTAGACTTTGAATTGTTGCTTGAAATTAGTCTCTTCTGCTCACCAAGCTTGCATTTATTTGTCCAAAAATACAGTAAAAACAGGAATAATGTGAAATATTATTACCATTTAAAAAAACTGTTTTCTATTTCAATATATTTTAAAACGCAATTTATTTCTGTGATGCAAAGCTGAATTTTCAGCATCATAACTCCAGTCTTCAGTGTCATATGATCCTTCAGAAATCACTCTAATATGAGGATTTGATGCTCAAGAAACATTTATGATTAATCACCTTCTGTTGAATGAAATTAATTTACACCTTAAGACCATAGAGTTGGATTGGATATGACCATTGATGGTGACACAACAGACATTTCTCCTCCCTTTTATAAAATCTATTTATTTTGCCATCTTATCTATTATACGGTTGTATTTTATCATTTGCATTCAGTGTAATTTTTCCCTAACAACGTAACAAGGAGTGTGTCTTCATCAGGTTCAATGCAACATGATAACATGGCAGTATGCGATTACGTTTATTGTTTTATTGGTAGCAATAGACTATTGCAGCACATGTAAACAGATACGCAGTGTTTTTGTGACATCAAATCATAATAACTTGATCATATTTTAACCATGTCAAGTAGATCATAATCGTGCATGACAGTTCTTAGCCGCAGAATAAGCTCTGAAGTCTAGCTATATATCTTTATGACTTATTGCATTCCTTATATGACAGATTATCAAAGTTTCTCATGTGTCTGATCTTTAATCTACCGTCTTACCTCACAGGTGATCAGACGATGTCACGCTGCAGGTCCAAAGTCTGACCATATAACATCACATTTGCCATTTTAATCAAAACATTTATTATCAGCTCTTTAAAAATCCCCTGCAAAGTGTGTTAACGCTAGTTAGCGGTGCTAACATGGGCAATGACAGCCACGTCTGCAGATGAAAGCCATGATTCAAAGAGCTCAAGCACGTATCGTACACACCATAACATTCCCTTTCAAGTGCCTCCTCATTTTTATTCTGTCACTCGCTTTTGAGAGAAATTGGTTTGAAAAAATCCACACTTTGAAGTCTACATGCAAGAAGGCCGAAGCTAACAGCCGTGTATCCGGATGCTTCTGACACGACTTCATCTCGGTCTCTTTATCAGGACGTGTCAGTCATATCGCTCGCTGGTGACTCAATGATTTCCAGTGACCAGTGTTGGAGAAAGTTACTTTTAAAAGTAATGCATTCAAATATTGCATTAAATATTGGAATATTCCCCCCAAAAAGTAACTAATAAATAACCATCATGTTTACACAGCGCACACAACACGTCCTCACTTTATTTCTCTCAACATGGCGACAGGAGAGCTGTCAGTCAATAAATGTGAAAAAGTAACTAGTGTTACTTATTTGAAAAAGTAATTAGATATGTTTTTGTAAATTGAAAGAGTAATGTGTTACTTTACTTACTTGAGAAAGCAAGTTAGACATAACACGGCCAGTGACACAATTAAAAGGATCCAAAGTGGGTCATTTTGATAATCGGCCATCCAGGAATTCAATGGGTCATAAAGATGATAATTAATGTGTAATTTTGTAGTATAGAGAGATTTGTGACCTGCGGCGTAAAGTCTGTTTACTTTTTAGTCTGTTTAAAGTTGTTGACATTACAAAAAAATCTTTTCATGGGTCAAAAATGGCCCGAAGCTGGAAGATTACACTTTCAATATGAAATCAAAATGGACGTTTTATGGAATATTGCAGTATTTATTGTTATTTTTCATTATTACTTTATTTAAGTTCATGTGCCTCATAATCTTTCATCTTAATAACTTCCCCTCCCTCTTGCTGTGACATTTCTTCTCTGATGATGAGGGTGGGGCAACCTGTCACTCAAATGAGATCCACCAATAGCAAACCAAGAATATTTATCATCCAATCAATTCCCCAAAGATAAAATCAAGCCCCGCCCACATTTGTTCTTGTTCCAGAAGCCGTTTCACATCCTATACGTCACAATAGGGAAGAAAAGACGAGCGCAATGCCAATGCCGTTTCATGCCAACTTTAATTCTGATAAAACATAAACATTTATGCAACTTTTTGGGGTATTTTAAAATTTTATTCACCTCTAAATTCTAGTTTTTAGAATGTAAAATAAGCACATTCTTTCACTTTTGCACTGTGGGGATAAACTACTTGTATCATGACTTTATGCATAAACCAATATGTGGTCATATCATAACCGATAATGAAAGTGTTTTTCAGTAGAGGTAAAGGAACAGTATTGAGTGCACAAGCATAACAATACGCTTATAAATATCAAAAGTCATCGGAAAAGCCAGACATGAGAACAAAAACCTGTTTGCATGACCTGACACATTGTGTGGTTAATCATTGTAAAAATAAATGCACTTGTTCATCCAGTAATTTGTGGCTGAGTAATTAGTAACATTTGGAAAGTATGAGAGCTAAAAAAAAAATAAAAAAAAAGCCCTGATATTATTACGACATTTACGATTATGCGAGTGCACATTTCAAAATGTCCCTGCAATTTAATGGGTAAAAAGCACTGAACTGGTTTCTAGTAATTCATCCGCTGAAAACAGGCTTTTTCCATCTGAAACCAAAAGTGTGAAAAGAGACGATAGCGCCCACACTTCATTTACATAGAGCTGTAGATGTCATCACACACACACACACACACACCGCTGTGTTTTTGTGATATATGAGGACATTCCATAGGCGTAATGATTTTTATACTGGACAAACTGTATATTCTATCCCCCTACACTGCCCCTATCCCTAAACCTACCCATCACAGGAGACATGCTGCATTTTTACATTTAAAAAACCCATTGTTTTTTATGTTTTTTAAGCTATTTGAAATATGAGGACTCATGCAATGTCCTCATATATCACGTGCAAGTTGTAATACCAGTGTAATATGCATGTCATTATACACATTTGTGTCCTCATATATCACAAAAACAAAAGCACACACACCTGCCAACTCACAGACCTCAGATGTGATGTTAGATGTGCAAGTAAGAGTCATGAACAACAGTTCATGATTAGATCTGATGCACTTTTCTAAAATGTGCAACAGTAGAGCGATGGCGCTTGCAACGCCAAGGTCATGGGTTCGATTCCCAGGGAAAGCAAGAACTGATAAGAACTGATAGGAATGTAAATGTGTACCTTGAAATGCAATGTAAGTCGCTTTAGATAAAAGCGTCTGCCAAATGCATTAATGTAAAATATATGTGTAAATGCAAATATATGTGTGTGTAAATGCTTATGTACACACACGCACGCGTGCGCACACACACACACACATTATATATTTACAAACTTTTTTGTTAGATGCGATTAATTAATTTGACAGCACTAATGCTATGAATCCAAATCCCAATTTTGTGCAATCCGATCAGGTTTAGCAAGTGTAAACGGACGAAAATCACATGAAATGCAATTGATATTGAAACCAATGTTACAGTGTGAACATCAATAATTTGAGATCAGATTCCAATCGGACACACAAATAACGTTTGTCAATCGGATTTAGTCTGACAGTCTGAACGTAGCCTATAATATAAAACTCATGAGTCTTTACTATCACGAATAAATCTGAGTGGATTCATTTTAAATAGGCCAAGATTTCGGTGGTCAGCTGTTAAACCATTAAATATGCTATTTCAGTCTGCGTCAATTCGAATATTCAAATGTGAGTTTTTTTAGAGGGTATGTCATGCTGTGTATGTGTAAATGACTGGGGATTTTGACAGGAAACCACATCTCTTCTCATGTCAATGACAGCATGCTTTTCATGAGCTATAGGACGACATGAGAACATGTATTACGCTAGATCTGTTTTTAAGAAAATTTCACTTACATTTTTATATTTCCCAGATAAGCTCATTTGAACGTCACTAATAGTATATATTTAAATGCATCCTTTTGAGGAAAGCTGTGCTGTTACAAAGTATCCAGATTTGGAATGTTTGCCTGTAACATTCTAACTGATCCTTAAACAATGTATCAATCGAGTTATTCTATTTTGCTTTGATGTAACATGCATTTCCTAACAAGCACAATTACCAGACTAGACTAGACCCGCCTTTTCTACCGCATCATGTTTTTTTAATATATATTTTTTTATAACTGTTGCACATGTGGCACATCTGGCGCTCTGCCTGAATCATTACTTACTTTTTTATGTTGGGCTGGCCGTCGCCATGGAAACTGCTGCATGTTTGGCAGCGAGCCCTTTGAAGGAGCGCGAGAGGATTGCGAGCTCTCAGGAATTGGCCTACACCCAGTGTAATCATGGCGGGGAACTGAAATGAGGCTTTTGGCAGCGCACCAGGTTTCAGAGAACAAAGATGTGAGCCACTAATGTTGGCTGCAGAGCCGGCTTGGCATCCTTTACCATTTCCCAGCAGCCCCTGCCAATCCTCCCGCCCCCCCTCACCCCTGCTGGGACTGCAAAGAGGATCTGAATAAAGAAAGAGACTTGTTTTTCTCCCAGATCCTCTGCTCCAATGACATCACCTCTGCAGCCTCCAGCCCCCAGATTCCAGACGCCGAGCACATTTTTTCTGCTCCTCTCTCAGGCCCTCCATTTTGACTAAATTCCTCCATTTTATAATTGCTCTTCTACCTCCTCGATGTCACGAAACGTTTGCCGTTTGCACCGACACACTGAGAGCGCTCTGTTTTTTGGTCAGTATAACGTACATGGTTCATTACAACCAGATGAGTATATGCCTTACTGTTTTGAGAATGTGCAGAATTTAGTAATTGATTAGTATTTAATTATTAATTTATCAAAGCAAATCAGTTTCAAGTTGGAGTATCTGTGTGTGTGTGTGTGTGTGTGTGTATATAATATATATATATATATATATATATATATATATATATATATATATATATATATATATATACATATATACTGTATATATTAGTGCTTTCATCTAACAAAAGTTTGTAAATATACTATATATGTATATATACTGTATGTATGTGTGTGTATATATATATATATATATTTTTTAGAGCTGTCGAATCGATTAATCACGATTAATCGCATAAACGTTTGTACATATATATGTGTGTATATGTGTTTGTATGTATATGTGTGTATATATACACACACACACACACACACACACACACACATATATATATATACACACATTATATATATATATATATATACATATATATATCAAAAGAATAAAGTACATATCAATATATATACACAATATGTATGGATTGCTTTTGTTCCTCTGTTGTAAGTCACTTAAAGCATCTGCTAAATGCATGAAAAATACAATACACACTATAGTAGTGGTCTACGCAAATAAATCAGGCTATTTCTGTCTGTTTTGTATATAGCCTACATTTATTCTCCTCTTAGTGAACTCAATGCTGAATGAATGTCATATTTAAGCGTGTGCAATAAACACTTCATGTACAGCATGCACGGACTGCAGATGGATTAGCAATCGCTAAACTGAGGTTGTTGCACAACAGACTCGCAATAAAAACATTCTCGGTTGAATTTTGTGAGCTGGAGGGAAAAAATAGCAACACAGTAAACAGGATGTTGCTTGTCAGTGGGGCTATCCTGGTGAGCGCAGGCGTTGCCATGGTTACCATTTCCTGAGAAATGTACAGCCAATCACACGAAGGAACGGAGATTTTTCAGACCGCCTGCACTAGGAAACGCAGGGTAGAATGACATTGTGTCAGTGGGTTTGCTTGACACACTTCAGTGAACCCAAAAGCACAGCACATGTTTTAGCACGCACTCGTTTTATAGCTGAGGCTGATGTTGTTTTACGCCGTCTGCGTCTCTGTAAATGTGTCTGGGTGGATTTCCCAGACCTTAAAATGAACACAAGTAGCATTTTTAATGATCATTTTATATAAGAGCCTGTGATATTTGTGTTTGCTTATATAACAATATCAATATTTTATTTGTGTTGTTTTCATGTACAGCACCCCGTCCTTGAACATCTGTAGCAGATGAGTTATATAACTGAGAAAATGGGCCACTTCATGAAAGAGAGAAAGACGGAAAAAACCCAAAAGCACATGAGAGGTAAATGCACGGCACTGATGAATAAAGCATCGGCTATCTTAAACACAAGCAAACCACTGATATGATTTGGTGTCTGTATCAAATCTGACTTCTAAAACTCACTTGGATCACATTATTATTATCTTTTAGCCTTGCAATGTTGCGTTCTCTTCCTGACGTGTTATTTTAATGAGGCATTGCTTAGGAAGTGCTGAGTCATGATCATGTAGATCAGTGTTTCTCAACTGGTTTTTGCTTCAGGACGTGGAATTTTACTTTGACATCATGTGGTGAGCAAAACTGCAACTCATGCAAATGTGAACCAAACACTGAAATGTATTAATATTACCTGGATTATGATGAATGAAATCAAAAAGTCTGATTGAAGCTCTGCTAAATCATCTGCAAGAGCCACGACCGGCCAAATTAACAAAGTTTATTAGTTTTAAATGGTATATTTTATATGGTTGTGGTGACCCAATACAGCACCAAAATTGAAAATCATAATAATTCACCTCACAAAACACATTGTGGTCGACACAAATCATATTTATCCATATTTGAAAAGTTGGATTTTTTTTCCAGTATATTTTGTTTTCCCAACTATGCATGATTTTATATGCATTTCTATTATTTCCACTCAGCTTTGGTTTTTTTGATCTGTGTCCCATTTTTCAGTCACGACCCACTGATATAGAAAACAAAGTGACCTTGAGTGACACGTTCATGTGAAATCTGATCGTCCTGCTCAGAATGCAAAGGTTAGTGCGGGAAGAATTAGTTGTCAGGCCGGAAAGAAAATACGATATTTACAGTTTCTCGGGTACAAAAACACGCCCTAATGCTGCAATTCCTTTAGGAGGGTTGATCATACGCCCTGGCTGCAGGCCAACAGATTCGATGTTCGTTGAGAAGGGCGAGGCGAGCTGTGGGTACGTGACTAAACATCTTACTTCCTCTTCCCAACGTCACGAGGGCTTGCACAAACACATCCGGCCTTGTGTCTGCAGATTTCAGACGCATTGCTTCACCCAAAGAGCCCTGAAGCTGCACTCATTTGGAACGAGTCCAAAACAAAAGGGAAGGACCAGCAAAAGCTATTTGTTAGTTCTTCTCACACTGTGGACATTATGTACCCAGTGGCCAGACACGATCACAATGTGTGTAACCATCAAAACTAGAGGGGGAAAAAAAGTGGGATTTGAGGTCAAGTTTGAGTGTATAAATGAAAGTTTAAATCTGTCATTTCATGAGCATGACTAAGATTGGGGAAATCTGTAGATTCTTAATATTGTGAGTGTATGGATTGTGACTTGTTTACACAACTGAAGGCTGTAGGAAAGTGATTTAGAAGTGTGTAGGGGATCTCCAGAAAAAGACAGACATATTTTAATGCTATTTAGATTCTCATTTTAGTTGCATCATCCAGCCTCTGAATGTATAAACTCAGATAGTAATTTAAATAACACTAAGAGACTTGCTGTCAGTAATTATAAATCTAAAATATTATTAAATTAAACAACATTTTAATTAAGTTTATTTATAAATTATAAATAAATCCTCAACAATGGGTGATAGTCGACAATTTTTTTTTTTCATACTTTTAAATAGCTATACATGTCTTTTAGGCAATGTAAACAAATAAATAATAAATAAATAACCACACCTTTTCCATGTTTTTTCCCCCAGGCATGTGAGATTTAATGGCTATTTTATAGAGCAGTTTCTAGCAGATAACAAAAAAATGCATATCCGTTTGGCCTACACACGACTTTTTAACATTTAATTAGTTTCCACATTCGCATGCCCGCAAATCACAATTCCCTCATATTTCCATTGATCGTGGGAACCAAATTCACTTGAAAAAAATGTAACTGGTGACAGACAGCTCACCAGAATATGCCTGATTTGCATATATCGTCCTCAGCGAGTGTAAACACAAATTTCGACTTCGAATCGTTTTCAACGCGTCGATGATATCGAAAGGGCTCTTTTTCGCCTTATTTCCTACTTCTCGTCGTCGCAGATCTGGCCTCGATTCAAGTATAGTTTAATAAAAGGATTCAAGGAAAAGAAAGAAAGAAAGAAAGAAAGGGCGGGAGGGGGTGCGCGAGAGAGCGCCGTCAGCGCGCATGCGCCGGAGGGTCTGTTCTATCGAAGAATCAAGTAAATAGAAGTGGAGAGTCAGAGCGGGGCGGTGACGTCACTGCTCCACATTGAGCTCGAGCCTGGCCGCGGTAGTAGTGAGTGAGATAGATCGCGCGCACGTCGTAGTAAAGCGCACGGCTACTATGAAGTTCTGTTTGTAACTTAATTATTACTTTGTGTGAGCGCGAGAGGAGCTTATTTCCCCCCCCCCCTCACAGCACCCGCAGACGTTTCAAAGAGGATTGTGCTCGATTTTCGGAGGGTTTTTTCCACCTAAAAGAGCGATGTCGTCCGCGGCGGTTGCTGCTTCGAGGAGGCAGTCGTGTTATTTATGTGACTTGCCCCGCATGCCGTGGGCTATGATCTGGGATTTTACCGAACCCGTTTGCAGAGGATGTGTGAACTACGAAGGAGCAGACAGGATCGAGTTTGTAATTGAAACCGCTCGGCAGCTCAAAAGAGCTCACGGATTTCAGGACGGTAGACCGGCGGGACCGGGAAAACAGTTGTCGGGGAAAGACATCCAGGCGTTGAATCACACGCCCGGAGACCCAGGTTCGCGTCCGCCGCAACCCCTAGACCGTTACCCGCTCTCCTCCGAGCGTCCACCGAGGCTAGGACCCGAGTATCAGTCTGCACGGCACGCCAATGGCATCCCAGTGCCGAACGGATTCTCAAAACCGGACGATCCACCGGAGCTCAACCGCCAGAGTCCGAACCCGCGGAGGACTAGCGGCGTGCCGCCCAATCTAGTGCCTTTGGTGAACGGCAGCATGGCGCACGCGATTAACGGGAGACCGGGACAACTCTCGGGTCTCAGCCCTGCGGACCTCGGTGGGAATAAACGCCCAGCCTCGGTCTCCAGCACGGAGCACGACAAGGACAAACACCAGCACCGACCGGACAGCATGACGCCGGACATCAGCGACAACCACAAGACCCGGGCGGACGACTGGATCAACAAGAACAAAACCAATCTAATGGCGCTCAACCCGTACGACAGCAGATTTAAGAAGGAGCACATGCAGCAGAGAGTCATGTACGACAATAATGCTCCTGCATCCAAATCAGGTATGTTCAAAATGACTTTTTTCCCCTGTATTTTCAATCTTTTTGTATAGTGAAATGTGTGTATAAATGTGTAATAAACATACATTTTGACTATTGATATACATATCTAGATGCATTCAAGAAATGCCATATTTTCAATCTTGTATAGGAAAGTGTGTGTGTGTGTGTGTGTGTGTGTGTGTGAATATGCTGTGTTGTTTCAATAGTCATATATGGACAAACCTAACCGTTGGGTTTAAAATTGAATAAAAAATGAAACCAACGGTTGACATACTCAACCGTTGGGTTTAAAAATTAAATTAAAAAACTTAAACCAACAGTTAGGTATGTCAACCGTTGGTTTACATTTTGTATTTAAATTTTAAACCCAACGGTTAGGTTTGTCCATATTTGACCGTTGAAACAACCCAGCATTTTTTTTTATTGTGTATGTGTGTGTGCGTGTAATATCTAGATGCATACAGTAGAATGCCACTATAGTCTCTTAAATGGCCTGCTTTGAATGAGAGCACTATGGCATGAGTCAGCTGCAAGGAAATTTCCGCTGATCAAAGCTCAACGTGTATTTGCATGTGGTGCATTTGCAGTCAAGCCTCATTGTTATGTCTGGCACTACAATGCATCACCGCGTCGTTGCATAAAGCCGCTTTGTGCTAGTATAGTGCAGCCCATTCATGCACACTCATGCTTTTTTGCAGATAGAGGCAAACATCCCAAGAATCTGAAGAGAAAAGCCTCTCCGGAGCCGGATGGGGAGGGCAGCGCCGGGAAGATTAACGGGGAAGGACAGTGGCTCCCAGCGCCGGCGGATGGGGGATTGAAGATGCCACCAGTGCAAACGCCTAGCTTCGCCTCCCCGCCGTCCACGATATCCCCACACCCCCGCACGACCCCACCAGAGCCCGTTTCGGCCGCCGCCTCTCAGAACGGACATTCTCCAATGGCGGCGCTCATAATGGCGGCAGACAACGCCGGCGGAAACAGCTCGCCTAAAGACGCCAACCAAGTCCACTCAACGACGCGCAGAAACAGCAGTAGCCCACTATCGCCCAACCAACGGCGGCTGGCGCAGGGTTCGGGAACGCCTCACGTGCCGGGAATGGATCCGGTTCATCCTCAAAGCATCCCGGACTCGTCGGTTCCCAATAGCATCCCGCTGTGCTGCACGCTTTGCCACGAGAGGCTGGAGGACACACACTTTGTGCAGTGCCCTTCGGTGCCGTCACACAAGTTCTGCTTCCCGTGTTCCCGGGAAAGCATCAAACAGCAGGGCGCCACCGGAGAAGTGTACTGTCCGAGCGGAGAGAAATGCCCTCTGGTGGGATCCAACGTACCCTGGGCTTTCATGCAAGGTGAAATAGCCACCATTCTCGCTGGAGACGTCAAAGTAAAAAAGGAGAGGGACCCTTGATTTCCTTTTTTTGTTTGTTTTTCCTTCCCTTTTTTGAAAATATTCAAAAATATTGGTCTATATAAATATATAAATATGAATACCACATGCATACATCCAGACAGAAACTAATGGACTTGTATATAATGGACATAAGGGACATGCATACTTCGTAAACATTGCTGTACATTTTTTGATTTTTTGAATACATTGTGTTTCTATATTTTTTGAAGATAAAAGGTATGTACTCATTATTATAACGGACTACGTTCTTCTTTGTCGATGTTTAACGATTTTTCGATGTACTTTTAGGTATGGTGGCAGTTCCTGTTAAACGTAGAATGTGACTAATGCAACTCTACGAGCACTTGGCAAACATTGGAAAACGCTTCTAGCTGTACTTGTATGCACTTGTTTAAAATTGCCAAATACATTTTCTGATCTTGTATTAACGGAGAGTCTCTGCTTGCTTCTTCTGAGGATCTGAGCGTTTGAGCTTTTTGACTTTGACGAGACGGCTGGGAAACGTTATGAAGGGCAAACGTCCAACGTACGTCCTCTCGGGTGTGTTGATCAATTATTCATTTTGAACTTTACGTTCCAGTGTTCATGTTACAGTGCGTTTAGTAAACCAAGTCCTAAAAATCAGAATATAATACTGTGTCTGAGACGTGTAATATGGGCACTGACATGTAAATCATTACCGTAACCAGTTATCTGGGTCGTGTTTGGGTACGTTAGGTAGGAGGGCTTTGTGCATTGTGTGTTGCAGGAAATTGCCTCATCAGACATGGGTGAAGTTGGATGAAAATGACTGTGTGTGTGTGTGACTAATACTGAATAACCCCAAAATATGTGTACGTCACCTCAGTTCCTCAATTGGCTTTTCCCACTTAAATCTTATAAACTTGTTTTACAATGCATGCATTATATTTTGCTGCGCAATATCAATGCAAAGAGTTACATAACAAGAGCAGTGCAACAATGGCATGAGTATCAATCTCTCCCAACACGTGCAGAGCCTCGAAAGAGATGCGATGAATATGGCAGCGTGCGGTCACATGCTCAACTGGAATTCCCGAGTCGCTGTCTCTAGTTTACTGTTGTTTGGTATCTTGACCATGGCATTTTAACATGTTATGCATATAGGGTGTTTTCTTTTTAAATCAACCAATGCAATTATTTACAGCAATTAGCATGCATTCATTTTGCTGCAAAATATCAATGCACACAGTTACGCAACAATGCAATGAAGGGGATTGACGTACATGAATATAAATCTCTCCTCACACATGCACAGAGCCGCAAGAAATGCGATGAATGCGGTAGCTTGTAAAACCACGTGCTCAACCCTGGTATTCCCGAGTCACTCCCTAGTCTACTCTTGCTTGTTATCTTGACTATAGGATTTCAGCATGGCATGTATGTAAATTTGGCTTTTGTTTGAATTAGTATGTCAAAAATATCAACCAATGCATTCATTTATAGCAGTTTTAAATGCATATTTTAGTGTGCATTGCAATATCAACACAAGCAGTTACATAACAGGAGCATTGCATTGCAATGAAGTGGGTTGGAGTGCATGAATATAAATCTCTCCTAATACATGCAGAGCCTCGAAAGAAATGCAATGAGCGCGATTGCTTATAATTTAACGTAATGTATGATATCGATAAGTTTTGCATATTTATGCTTTGAATTAGCTTGTTAGAAGTATCTACCAATGCGATTTTAAATGCATGCGTCATATTTTGCTGTACAACAGTTACACAACAAGAGCAGTGCAACAATGCAATGAAGTGGGTTGGAGTGCATGAACATAAATCTCTCCCAACGCACGCAGAGCCTAAAATGAAATGCGATGAATGCGGTAACTTGTAAAACAACACGTGGTCACATGCTCAACTCTGGAATAGCCGAGTCATGTGCTCAGTTCACTCTTGTGTCATGCATGTTATCTGTAGGGTGTTTTCTGGTTGAATTAGCATGGTTATAATATCATGCAGTTGATCATAGCATAAAAGGGTTGCAAAAAAACATAAGGAGTGTGACTGGATACTGCATATTCCTTTCAGCAGCGACATCTCTCGACCCGACCGAGACCTCAAGGTTCATTCAGAGATGCATCAACACCATTAGTGGTTTTAGCAGGGGCTGTTACTGGAAATGCACACTCGAATAACAAATCGCTCATTATTTAGTGCAGGATTATTAGGAATGCGTAGATGAAGCCATACAGTCTCCACCGCAGATGGATGTTGTAATTGACACGTCAAAGGGAAGATCACGCAACCCTGACTGTAGGAAGATGAGAAATAGGGAGTGTGAAGCATTGGGAAAGTCTCAAAATAACTTGTGGCGCTCTCAGCTGCGGTCTGGCCAACGGAAATATTTTCCACGGCTTGCAAGTTTGAAAGATAAACAGCTGGTTATGTCTTTGATCAGCGTCTTGCGTGAGTGTTGACGTGACCTTTGCCCTCCGGCCTCCCAAAATCAGCCTGTGCTTTGAGTTTCCGTCCACTGATGTTGCTTCATTATTATTGCTGTTCTTTGTGTAAGTAAGCAGAGCTAAAGTGCATGCATAAATCTAATCAACTTTTAATCCAATTAGCATCTTGGGGTTGTTCTTCTACAGTGATATTTTAATGTATTTGTGCACTGTTAAAAAATCCCAACTCATACTTTGGTTCGTTTTTGCTTGTTTTTTTTTTTAGTTTTACTTACTTCCTTTTACAAAAAGATGATATTTGGTCAGTTTATCTTTTATTTTTTTTTACATTTTCAAAAAAAAAATTTACTGCATGCAACACACATCTAGTTAATTTAAAAAAAAAATTAAGCAGACAAACAAAACAAGCAAATCATGCCAGGCGTTTGCTTAGGCGTTTGTTACAACAGCTTTGAACAAACCGCAGATGCTTTAAATGTTGGTAAACTACCCAGAATGCCCTAGTAACTGCCCAAAGCAACAAAACATGGTGCAAAAAGCATAATGGTGGCCGAGTTTTGCACAAGCACATAATAATAATGCATTTTCTTTATAAAAAAACAACCTGTTTTGCATGAATGAATATCTGCTGTTGAAGTCTGTTGTTTTTGCAGCAGCTTTTATGAACGTGTTTATGATTCCTGCGTGAAACCCAGGAGCTTGTTGCTTGGTTTCACAGTCTTTGTAAACACAAGGTATCTTGGTGCTCTGAGGCATTTTCAATACGGTTGAACATCAATCCTCCGAGCCTTTACTGCCTCTTGACAGAATAAAGAAAGCCACACAAACACATGCTCTGGGATTGCGGTATTTTTATCCAGGAGCCAAAATGCTAAGCCACAGATTTCCTCGCTGTAAAAAAAAATCCTTTAAATTTACGGTAAGAAAACGGGAGCTGTGGTGGCCAGACATTTACCGTAAAATATACAGTAGCAACATTTTAGGTTTTACAGACTTAACTTAAATTTACAGTAAAAAATGTATTTCATTAACTGATATAATATGAATATACCAATCTATTGAAGAACTAATATCTGTGTTATACCATTATAATACACAGACAACCACCAATCACAGCGATGATGAGAGTCACATGATGAATCAAAGCTCATCACAAGCAGCTTATCCATAATAAAGTTTATATTAATATATAGAAGCTGCACAGTGTCATTCACACACACACACACACACACACACACACACACACACACACACACACACACACACACACACACACACTAAACACCATCATGGTAACACACATGAAATTTAAAAAATGCAATAAACATTCATTTAACAACATTAAATGTAACATAAAACCCGATTAGAAAAAAACTATAACGAAACGGTTATTTCAACAAAAATACATCAAATGTGAAGCGTCACGCAGGGAATTGTGGGAATGTTTTTTTCACTGTAAATTATACAATTTCTTGTTCTTTTTCACTTCCAAAAACTATAAATTTATAAAAATTTATAAAACGGTATTTTACTGTAAAATTACATTAAATGTACAGTTAGATCTATCACAGTTATTCACCGTATATAGTACGGAAATTTTTCCACCGTAGCATTTTTACAGGGTTTTTTTTTAACCTTAAAATCACAACATTTTTTACAGTGTAGCTGCGAAATAAACCTGTTTGGCAGCGCTTCGAGCGTCCTATGGTCATTCATTAGGCAGATGAGATAAGGGTCTGTGTTCGCTGGTAAATCAGTGTCCGGTAACGAGGAAAGCACACTCACATCTACTATTAAACCAAACTTGGCCTTTGAACGCGGATACGGTGGTGTTATCTTCTCAGAAAGCCACTCAGATGCAATAAATCATTGATATTTTAGACCAACTCAAAGCAGTGGAAAGGTTAACCGTGACTGACCTGATGTAACTGGTTAACACACAGATTTAAGGTAGATCTGATTGTTGACAGATAACAGATGATGACAGTATGTGGGTATTTTTGTCATAACAGCTTAAAAATAGTCAACTGACTATAATTGTGTTTCCGTAACTCCTGCATCGTCACAAATATCTTCACACTTCATGCAGGAATGTTGTTTTCCTGAACAGCCGATGTTTTTTGTGTCACCCTGCAAGACGTACAGTATTTTACAAACCAATTTACATTTCGCAACTCAGCAGAAAAGTGACGCCCTGCTCTTTGGCCTCCTGCCCGTAAGACACTCCCAGCATGCATCTGTCTGTTGTGTTGTGCAACACCTTCTCTTCCTGCTTTCCATAATCCCTGTATTGATGCTGGTTTGGGATGTTGTTGCAATTAAATTGTGTGAGATTAAATCAAGACATTTTTTATTGAATTGAAGTAACGTCTGCGCTGATGAGTAATGTTAGCATGCAGATGCATTTTTGTATGTCGAAATTGTGTTATAATGCAATTGCAAACCAATGAGATTGGCCTGGATAATGTATATAATATATCTTTAATTATTAATTTAGAAAAGGGCATGCTAATTGTGAATTTAGTCAAAGCTGTCACGACCTGTAGTGCTTTTATACAATAATGCTTAATATTAAAGGCACAATGTTTTTATTACAATATTATTTCATCAAGCGAATTCATTAAGTCCCATTCTTTCACTAGAATAAATAATATCATGTAATATATGACTGGAACTCTATATTGACCAATCAGCATCCAGTACTGTACTTTTATATATATATATTTATATATGTGATATTGTAATGATTATTTTATTATATTATTTAAATAATTATATTCCGTCCAAAAAGTCTGTACATTTTTTACAGAAGTCTCTTCTACTTATCAAGGCTGCATTTATATGATCAAAAATACAGTAAAAACAGTAATATTGTGAAATATTATTACAATTTAAAATAACTTTTTTTAATGTGAATATATTGTAAAATGTAATTTATTCCTGTGATCAAAGCTGAATTTTCAGCATCATTACTCCAGTCTTCAGTGTCACATGATCCTTCAGGAAACATTTATGATTTCACACACACACATGCATGTATTTGCATGTATTCACTGTATATCTTTATATTATATATAAATATAAATATTGTATATATAAACATTTTTCTTTAAATATATACATGCATGTGTGTGTATTTATATATACAAAATAATTATACACAGTACACACACATATTATATAAACACAACTTTTTTGGATGCGATTAATCACGATTAATCGTTGCACAGCCCTACATTGAAACCATAAAGTCACTTTTAAACTCAAAGTATGCATAAAACTACCATAACCGTAGTCGATATGAAGCTTTCTGTGAGGATTAGACCGTTGTTAAAATATCCTTTGAAAACATTAAGTGTTCCTCAGAAGAACAAAAATGGTTTGAATCAACATGAGTGAGTATGACATATTTTCATTTTTGCATGAAACTATTATTTTGATGTACAGTTTGCTTGTCATTAACCTTTAAATCGAGGTTATCTTTGTTTTCAGACGATAGACAGCAGGAAGCGTCTGACTCGCTGAACTTTAGATCCTGGAAAATCCCCCAAAGTCTGTGAAGCCGAACATCAGACGCATCTGATCTCATTCCTGTTTACGCCGCTCAGGTAATAATTACAAGAATTACTGCAAAAGTCGACAAACGCAGATGTGAATTCTTATCCAGGGCGGCGCGAGTGTGTGTTTCCGTTGCATATTTATCGTGGATCGTGTGTGTTCAGCGCACAAAAGAAAGCATTGCACATTTCAGCCTTCATTAAATTGCTCAGTGCAGTTCTATTCAAAACAAATCTGATGGTAGAAGACAAATTATCATATCTGCCTTATTTTAGGCAGCGATAACAGGAAACTAATTGAATCAATGATGCAAACTTCATCAAATATGAGACAAATTCAGTTTGATATTGATTCAATTCAGTTCAATAACTGTGCAGTTAATCGAGTTTGCAAAGCAAGTCGCATTTAAAAAAAAAAAAACCCGATTTGCCCTACAAACAAGTGTGTGTATGATTACGATAAGAAAGTCCGATAAGCATAGCGTTTTGCTTTTGTTAGTGTCCTTTTGGCAATGCTGACATAACCTGGCCCTAGCCAGATGAATTTCGCTCCGCCTAGCTTCACTCACATCCATCTGGAACCTCTTCCATTGAGAGTGATTTCTCCAACCAACTTTATGGTTTAGCCAATCAGGACGCAGGGCGGGAGTTTCATAGATGTGACGTAGTGGAGAAGCGACCGTGAGACTGTTTTGATTCAGACAACAATGGCGGCTCGCATCGAGGAAACAAGCGTTAACATTGATGCTGCTATTTCATCCGTGTTGTCCAATCTACCTAATATTGTTTCATTAAAAGAACATCAGAGAACGGCTCTTACGGCTTTTGTTGGTGGAAACGATGTTATATAGATCAGTGCCTTCTCCCGACCGGATTCTTCAGCGTCACGGGTTGGCTTCGGTGTGAGTGGTTGAAATAGCACGTCGATAAAGATGACAGACAAGTGGCTTATCCAATCATATGCAAGGATTTTTGATAAGGCCCAGCCTTCTGAAACGCCATTTCAATGGATCGGTTCCAGATGGACGAGTGAAGCTAGGCGGAGCGAAATTCATCTGGCAAGGGCCATGTTAATGCTGACACGCACTTGCATTGTGTTTTCAATCGCATGCCCATGGCGTTCACACACATGCACTTTTAGGCCAGCGCATACGTGCACGTGCATGTCTTACTGTCTGCGCTCGCTCGTTCACCTACTTACACTGTTGCCATCCATTTAGCTAATTCTGGGCCACCTATTCTGTCCAATCTAGGCCACTATAAAGTTATTTTTATATAAAAGAGAGCAAAACTATTGCACACGTCGAGCATCAGTCAGCGGACATATATGTGACAGTATGATGAATCCAACAACTGCGCCAAAAATAAAATCTGGTCCACATCCAGCAAATCCCAGTATAGATGATGCATTGGTTAATTTAGGACTGCAAGGGGAAAACAAGGTCAATCCCGAATCGAGGACACCTTGGAATCCGTCTCTTTTCATCCCTTTAGAGTCCGGCCCACTTCTGCACGGCGACGAGTCTTTTCCTCCCGGAGTTTAACCGGCAATTAGGTTGTGTGGGCTGAGATCCGGGCATATGTACGAAGTCCCGCTTTGATGGCAGGCTTGGACAGGGATATTGAGCTGGGTTGGTCCTTCCCGGGTGTTTAGCCGCTCTGCCACATGAGGGAAAATAGCTGAAGCCCAAATCAGTCATTCTGCAGAACATTAAAGAAGAGTGCAGATGAAAGGAGACGGGGTTTTCCTTCTTTCGTCCTAAACATACACTCATGCTGGAACACTGCACTCAGAGACTGCTAGTAAAGATGGAATTAAACACAATGTTTTTTTTGTTTTGTTTTTACTAATTTACAACTTTTTTAACAGTTTTGCTGTCATTTATAAAGTTTTTATAGGCTATGTAAGCAATAAGGTGGCTTTGCTGCATCGTGAATAAGTAACGGCTGAAGGGCGTTGTTAGGCTCGATGCGAAGCGGAGTAACCCTTTCAGCCGTTACTTATTCACGATACAGCACTTGCCTCGAGTACCTTATTGCTTTTATAAAACGGTTACCACACAATAAAAATATTAAAGTAAAAAAAAAAATGTATTAGTGCAACTTTCATGAAGTAAAATCACTAAAAGCCTTCCTTCCGCTAGAAAAAAAATAGTCCCTGACCGTGAACAGCAACAACGTTCCAATGTGTAATATATGCATGAAAGCTCAAATAAAAACAATTGCATTGTTGCGCAGTGATAAATAGAGCCGTTGGGTGAAGCGGTCATAGCCGGGTTTTATTATCACGAATAAAGCACAGCTATTGACCAATCAGAATCAAGGATTGGAACTAACCATTTTATAAGATTCAATAACAAAGTACAGGTGAAACCCATAGACTGTAAAAAATGGCGAAACCCGAAAAATTAGAATATCATGCAAAAGTTAATTTATTTCAGTAATTGAACTTAAAAGGTGAAACTAATATATTAATAATTTTGATTATTATGACTTACAGCTATAGGCTACCTTTTAATTTGGGGTTTTCATAAGCTTTAAGCCAGAATCATCAAAATTATAACAAATAAAGGCTTGAAATGTCTCACTTTGCATGTAATGAGTCTATATAATATATTAGTTTCACCTTTTAAGTTGAATTACTGAAATAAATGAACTTTTGCACGATATTCAAATTTTTCGAGTTTCACCTTTATATTGGAAAGAAAAATTTCACTCAGGAGTTATACATTTCACAAATAATTCCAAAGAAATGGGAAGTAACACACTGAATTAAACAGACATTTTTAAATAATATTTCCTTGAAAAAAAAAATTACTTATAGTAATCTTTATTTTTTATCTTTATTTACAACTTTACAGTTGTTTTTATTTACTAATTTACTTTCTTTTTTTTTTTTGGCATTTTTTTTTTTTGAAGACGTCAGCCCACATTATTTCAACAAGTTTTCAAATAATTTTAAATAACAACGGAATTCCTGGTGAAAACTACATTACCCATGATGCTTCACAGAGAATTCACCAATCAGAGAGACAAACATGACGGCACCAATGAAGCTCCACAAGTGATGTTATCAAGCCAGTCTTAAAATACACTGTTTTTATATACATAACATTTTTATTGTTTTTAATTCGATTATGCTGTTTGCAATGCTTCATGGGATTGTAGTTCTTTAGTTCTTTTATGTAGTCCAAAACAGTGAAAATCTGTTTATTCTTGTCAACCCAAAATGCCTTTACTCGGCTGCTCTGTTTTACAAACATTTATTGTAACTGTTTTCTATTTCTGTGATAAGGATTGGATTCTAATGCTGTGTCAGTCCATCTATAACCACATTAGAAAACCAGGCCTTTAAAAATAGAAATTAGAGCTCAGTCTTCCAGCCCATCCATACACGCCACACTTCTTTTTGTGGACATCAAAAGCGCTTCCACTGTTTCCATTTTAAATCTCAAAGTGCTGCCAAATCTCAGCCTGAGCTCTGAAGAAACAGACCCGACCCGACCCGTCCTGTCCAGAACAGCTGTTATCAGCATCAGTGCTTGATCAGAGCTGAAGTTACACACACACTTTGGATAAAAGAGTCCAGATGAGGATTTTCACAAAAACTGGGAGAGGGAGAAAATGGTCCAAGTTAACTTTTTGCAACACCAGTCCAGTGGAGGGTGAATGGACACAATTTCCAAGTGAATTTTTTTTTTTTTATCAGCCATGATTTATTTGTTTTGTTGTATTTTTCTTATTTTTGGTAGGAATAAATATGAAATAATAATCATTTAAATGTAATAATAATTTAAATTTAATTTGTATATATTTATCTATTTGTGTATATATATATTAATACAAATATATATATTTAAAGTAGCCATATTAAGTATAAAGTAAATACATTCTCTATATATAATTTGTTTAATATAATTTGTATCTTTTATTAATGTTTATATATATTAAGATATAAATATTTATATTTGCATCTGTTTATACTAAGTGTGTGTATATTTATATTTGTTACAAATTAAAAATATAAAAAGTATAAAGTAAATGCATTTACAATATTATTATTTTAAATATGATTTGTATTTGTTTATTAATGTTTATATAAGAATATATAAATATTTATATTTGCATTATTTATATATATATATATATATATATATATATATATATGTATGTATGTATTTTTTGTTACAGATGTTTTTTATTGTTTTTTTTTATTAAAAATAAAAAATATTTTAATTGGCTAATTTAATTTTATCTTATATTTTAGCCTATTTTACTTTAACTATTTTGGAAAAGAATGCACAGACTTTAGATTTTTAAAAAAAACATTTTTATTATTTATTTATTTATGTCTTTATTTGTTTTTATTTTTATAGACTGAACATGATTTCCAGTTCTGCTTGAACACGTGAGTGCAGATCTTGGGAATGTGAGTATGTTATTATATGAATATATTGTTTCTGTCAATGAAAAACAGAAATGAAAACATCTGATGATGCCAATAGCCTCTTTAATTCTGCGTATGAGTGCTTGAGATCTCACACTCGCTCTTCTGTTAGACCAAAACTGATGTTAGAAGATTGATGTCACAAATTCTGTCTTCTCAATTTAGGACAGATCTGACAAGATAACACTTAGAAAGTGGCTTAAAATATCCGCGGGCCGTTTGCAGTCGAGCGGTTGTTGATGTGGGATAACACTGCAGTGAAGGAGCCTGGGATTTGACACGAGCTATTCCTGTCCATCAGCTCCGGGACACACTGCAACCTAAGACAAGGTACGAATATACAGGAGAGATTATATATAACACTGACTTTTATTCAACCCTCCGGCCAACTATTTCAGTCCGACACACAGTGTCAGTTTAAATGCTTAAAAACAGCTCAACTCTCCTTAACAAGTGTGTTGCTCAAACTATGTTAGTTATGCTTTAAAAAAGGATCAAAAGGCAAACAAAGAATGAAATGTAGAACAAAAAAGACTCTTCTTACCAGAATTGTATTATGTATAGGATCAACTGACTAAATGTATAACATATATTTATATATATGTATATTAAAGTTATTTTTGTCATATGGATATATTTAATTTTAATAAAATAATATATATATACATATATATATATATATATATATATATATATATATATATATATACACAATAAATAAATCCAATAAAAAATATAAAATAATTTACTTTTAAAAATATATAGTCTGCACATTCTTTTCCAAAATGGTAAAATTTAAATAATTATTTTTTTTTGTAATGCAATATATATATATATATATATATATATATATATATATATATATATATTGCATTACAAAAAAAAAAAAAAAAAATGTTTAATAATTTTAATTTTCATATATATATATATATATATGAAAATTAAAATTATTAAAATTATTTTTTTTTTATTTGTAATGCAATATATATATATAATATATATATATATGTATATATTGTATTAAGAATGGTAAAATTAAAATTATTAAAATTATTTTTTATTTTGAATATAATATATATATATATATATATATATATATATAATATTTTATTTGTTACAAATGTGTGCTTTTTATTTTATTAAAATTAAATATATCCATATGAATAATTTTAATAGATATAATTTATTACAGATATTTAATAGATATAATTTAACGGGTTTTATTTTTAGTTGTTATAACGGCACAACTGTCCTTAACAAGTGTGTTGCTCAAATCACACAATCAGTTGCAGTTATGCTTTACAAAAGGATCAAAAGGCAAAAAAAGAATGAAATGTAGAACAAAAAAAAGACTCTTCTTGCCAGGATTGTATTATGTAACCCACTAGGATCAACTGAGCAAGATATCAAAGACGTTACATCTGCGGTTCCTCCCTCCAGGGTCTCCGGGGTTCGGCTGGATGTTTCCCCTCCCTGTCTCAGGTTTCAGAGCAGAAATAGGCCCTCGTCGAGCTCTGTCATCACATGCCACTAACAGGTGTGCTCTCAAAAGAAGCCTCAGGAGCATTACACAACCACGAGGCGTGAGGAGAACCCGAAATAGCTTTAGCCTCGCAGGTGTCACGGGTTCAGAGAGCAGAAATGCGACTCGTCAGTGGTTTCACTGGGACAAAAGTGCATAATTGGTTGAGTCACTTCTTCAGAGTTTCGTAACTATGAAATGAGAAAGCCTACAACATCACTCATAAAGAAGCATGTTTTACCCAAAATTCATTCTAAACCTGTTTGCTGTTATTAATCAGTTTGAATCTGGGGTTTTTTTCTAGTGCTTTATACAATACAGATCGTTTCAAAGCAGCCTCACAGTGATAAACCGGAAAATAGCCTGATGCAAACTTCATCAAATATGAGAGAGATTCAAATTCAGCTCTAAAAATACGTGAAAGTGTCATTGTTCAGCTCAAGTCAGTTCAGCGTTGATTCAGTTCAGTTTAATAACAGTGACAAAATGCATTAATTATGAAACAAATTCGATTCAGCTGTAAAGCAGTCACTGTGTTTGCATCCGTTAGTCGGTGTAGAAAAATCAATAATATTACTGAACACTAGAACAGGTTTTCCTGCTTGAATGTTGATTATTTTCCTCATATTCCCCATTGTTGCGGCTCCTCTCTTCCCAGTCTGTCAGTAACGCTCTGTTTACTTCCTGTCTCTATGAAGCCCCGCCTTCTGAAAGCACACTGTGCTCTGATTGGTCGGGTGGATCAGTGTGTTGTGATTGGTCGAGCGCTTCGAGTGTGTTTGGGAAATGTCCATAACCGCAAGTTTCAACACACTACAGAGCGGCAACCTTCCACTCTCTCTCGTGAATCCAACACTGAAGTGACTTAAACTGCAGTTCATCGACTGGCCACTAGAGACCGGCTGCAAAACAGAGTCAATCCCATAGACACACATGTTAAAATGTCCAACTTTACAGCAGAAAAACATATGTTTACAGCCTGGTGCAAAAAGTGTTTTTGGTCTATATAGCTAATTTTGCCCTTCATGAAAACTGTGAGGGGGGTGATTGTTTTTATAACGCCTCAGTTTAAATTATATTGAGCCTTAAAGTTCTGCATAATTAAGGGCGTGGCCAAAGCTTGAGTGACAGGTGGATTGTCACTACTAGCCGTTTGTCTGCTGTCTGTTAGCTTTACATCACCTCAGATAATCCGCCTCGCTGCCCATTTTATCCGGGAGTGATGCGCGGCCAAGATGGCGACCCACTTTGAGCTTCAAAAAAGCTGTGTGACCATATTGTTTTACAGTCTATGGTTTCAACACACTACTAACTAACTCAACCAGGCCCCGCCCCTTTATTATGCGCATTAATTATTTAAATGAGGAATATTGTGACGTGTGCGTTCCCGGAAGAAACTCGAGACTACAATGGAGGCGTTTCAGGGAGTTTAGAAACACTGACACTGATATAGAGAAGAGCTTTGTAACCTTTTTCATGTTTGGAGTTTGAATTTTGAAATTAGAATTTTAAATTCAAATGTTTCCTTTTGAATTTTGAAATTTAGAATTTTCGTGTTGGACCGAGCAACTGCGCTCAGGTTTGGAATGATGAGTAAATGTGATGGAATCCTCCCTCCTCTCTCTCTCTCTGAGTAACACGATCTAGGCCGAGCACTCGGGGATCAGGCGTGTCGGGTCAGGAGGGTGTGTGTTGAGAGATGGCTGGTGTCATCGGGTCTGGATGAGTTTTGCTCTGGTAAGCCTCGGCTCAATGCCAGCTATGCAGTGGAAGAGGAGAAGAGGAGTGAGAGAATCCCAGTGTGTGCAGCTGCTTTCATGGAAAACTCTGCTCCCTGTCCCAGTGTGCATGACACGCATTACAAGAGCCGACACCACTCTATCAGACGCTCTCCAGCGCTGATGTCAGGGCATGCTGGGAAATTGTGGCCGCATTTTATCCCCCATTTACCCACTTGGCCCAAAAAAAGAGAATGTTTGTCAAGAAAAACTTTAGTTTGGTCAGAATGCTTGAAGTAGACTTAATAGCTTTAGGTTTTAATTTTAATAAAAATTTCGGTAACACTTTAGAAAAAGGTTCATTAGTTAATTAACTAACATTAACTATGCATGTGCAATCCATATTCGTTAATCTTTGTTAACGTTAATTAATAAAAATACAGCTGTTCATGTTAGTTCACAGTGCATTAACTAATGTTAACAAGATTTAGTAAATGTTGAAATTATTATGAATAAATGCTGTATATGTGCAGTTCATAATGTCAACAGGTTTCATGAGATCGTCTCTGCTGAAGGTTATTCATAGATAGCTCGACACATGCAGACGTTTGGCACGCTGTGTGCATTTCTCCCCTGCGTTTATTGGATTTGTAAAAATACTCTGAGCCATTTTGAGCTGATCGATGTCTCCCTGAGCTGTTATTTCAGTCAGATGTTTGGGGATCCAGATGACCACTTTACAGACATCTTATTTATTTATAGACATGCAACTTGGACATTTTGTTAGTCTAATAATGCACTTCAACCGCTGACAAACGAGTACATTATCTGTTATAAAATTATATTTTGTGTTATTTTGTAGTGATATTCACATTCAAATGTGGATTTGGGAGTGGATTTTTTCATGTTTTAAACAACTTTATTTGATAGTTTATTATACTATATATTCAAAATATACATCCTCTTAAAACAAATCGTCTTATCTTGCATAATTTGCTTCTTAAGTAAATGCATCTTGTTTGCAGGATATGTTTTTTTTATGGATAAAAATATATAAATTATGAGGAAATATTATATGTCAAAAATGTTGCTAAGCAAACACAAAAGCATTGAAAAATATTCATAGTTTTTCCTTCATCGTGTCTCTTTAAGGGCTCTGTAATATTCCGACAGTTACATCCTACATGATTATAGTTTAGAGGTCAGACCAGGTTCATCCGAGGGAGAAACTGTAGTCGAGATCTGCTTTACCGCGGTAACTGTGGTATTCTGCAGCCTGTGAGTGAAGCAACAGCTGCTGTGATGTCTACGCTTGCCAAGCGCCCGGGAGAAACTGCTGATGCGGCCTGATATGTGAACGCCTCAGGAGGAGGATCGTGAACAGAATACTGGCCCTGAGATGCTCTTCACTCCTGGATTACCAGATCTCTGTGTCTCTGTCTGGATTCCTCTTGGCATTCTCGGAGCGGTGGGAATACTTTCCATGTCAGTCCGTGGGAGGGATCGGCATGCTGGAAAACTGACGCCACGGCAGGGAAAGAGATCAGCGTTGGGTCATGCATGCCAAGAAATACTCGAGTTGAATTTTAGAAATGTCACTGTGTTTAGTAGGAGAGTTGTGCAAAATTCACATTTGAAGAATTGCCTCGGTTTCAGTTCATCAGTTCATCAGTTCATCAGAGTGAGTTTGAATTGAATTGGTCACAATCCACAGGAAGTTGGATTGGAGTTTGAATCAAAATGACAGGAAGTGGGATTTATTGAATAGCATTTCTTTCCATCCATCCTTCTGTCTGTCTATCTGTCTGTCTGTCTATCTATCTATCTATCTATCTATCTATCTATCTATCTATCTATCTATCTATCTATCTATCTATCTATCTATCTATCTATCTGTCTGTCTGTCTGTCTGTCTGTCTGTCGTTCTATCTTCCTGTTTATCCATCCATCCATCCATCCATCCATCCATCCATCCATCCATCCATCCATCCATCCATCCATCCATCCATCCATCCATCCATCCATCCATCCATCCATCCATCCATCCATCCATCCATCCATCCATCCATCCATCCATCCATCCATCCATCCATCCATCCATCCATCCATCCATCCATCCATGAAATCTAGGATATTTTAATAATGATACGGTTGTGGGTTTCTTGACTTCATATCTTTTACAGTATAATCACATCTGTGCACGATCACAGCATTATATAGTGACAGAAACGAACTTTTTATGTACATATGACTGAAATCTCTCATTGTTGGTAGCAGAAACTCATCATCATCCATTAATTTGTCATCTGAGAGATTATCTCACGCATTCTTATGTGAGCAGGGCGTGACGTTAAATCATAAATAAAAATTACTTTGAGTTCCACCGTTAATGATTTGCCTGCGCTTTGTTATTCACGGTCTGAATAACAATGTTTTGTCTTATAAGCTTCTCAATTACAAGTAAGTAATCAACCCTGAAGCCTGGGAAAGCTGGCTAGAGATGACATGTTCAGCCTTGTTGTCATATCATTCTCTAGAGGTGTTCAGACAACTTTGTTCATTACTGAAATCGGTGAGTCTTGAGTTCAGTGAAGTGGTGTCATTGATTTAGTTAACACCCAAAACCCTGGAGTGCTTGACATTGTGTAATAAATGCAAATGCAATCAGCCAGATTTAATTAAAAGCAATGGTGTGTGTGGCAGGGAAGGTGCTGCAACTATATGCTTTTGATATTTTATGCATGTTATGCAATTAGATATTGGTTAGGTCAAATGTAGCATTTCCCCCACTCATAACTAAACAGAGATGGGTTGTTTACTCCGAAACAAAGAGATGTTTTGAATTACAAATGCACAAACACACACACAGAAACAAACCCCTTTGTTCGGGGCGGGACAGAACGCTGTTGTTCTGAAACTCATCATGATGATGTCAGCACACGCGTGACCATGTTTTTGGTATCATCGGTCTAATCTTGAAGGTTTAACATTCCTATGTGTTTCCCATGATCAATTAAGCTGAAAACATATCAAGTTTGTATTTGTAACTCATGTGGTTCAAAAGTTATAGCCGGAACCCTTTTCGGGCAGCGGCCATATTGGATTTGGCCGCCATCTTGGCCCCGAGGGTCGCTGGCTCCGGCGCCCTAGCTAAATCATTTTGGCATGACCTGAGCTACATATGTGCCAAATTTGGCGCTTTTAGATGAATTTGCGCGAAATTACCTATTTATGTGCTTAAGGCCCCCAACTATAGTATTGGTACGATCGTACGTGCTGTTGTTGGTCTGAACGTGTGCAACGTTCAGAGGAGGATCACGGCAATTTATACGCGAAAATGGGTTTTTGCGTGCATATGATACGCACTTTATTGTGTGTAATACACACGCACCCCACACCACTAATCCTACCCAAATGTATATACTGTACATACTTACCCCACACCACTACTAAACCATGCGTATCATATGCACGTAAAAACTTATTTTCGCGTATAAATTGCACGATAAACACATTGGGTCTCATTCATGAAACACGAGCAGAACGAATTTTTGTGTAAATCGTGTGTAAAGTGGTTCTGGCGTAAATTTTCGGATTCATTAAAATGTTCGTATTTTCCAAATGTTAGTTGGTACGAAAGAAATCTACACCTGCTCCCAGCCACACGTAAATAGTGCGCTTAACACCCGAACGTTTTGCTCATTAATAACTAAGGCTGCATTTTAATTCACCTTAATCGGGTACATATTTACACAGCATTTTGAAAAAATATTACATATAGTAATTACATATGGTTTTTGTTTTGACTTCTGGGACTGTTTGATTAACAGATGAAACTCCAGTAACTGCATCTGTAATATGCTGCAAGCTGGCTTTTCTTTAGGACCCGATACGCCACTATAGCCTACGCTTGAAAATAAAATGTGGTGTTTTGAATGAACTTCTGATAATAAAACTTCAATTTCTGCATCTGAGAAATTTTTCTTTTTCATTCGCTTTTGAGAAGACATGTTGAAATCCTTCGTTTGGTGTCATAACATGATGCCCATATATAGTTGTCAGTCGGATTTAATGGGCGGGATTTATGGTAATTAAGAATGAACGTGCACGCGCGTCCCATTTACGACTGATTGGAATTCATTAACACACACACACATTTCACTCTCACATCTGACGTTTACAAAGTATTTGTGAATCAGGAGATGAGTTTTCGGGAAGGTCTCTTTACGCGCAAATCACTCTCATATTTACTCGTATATTTACTCGTATATTTACTCGTATATTTACTCGTATATTTACGAATGTTTCATGAATGAGACCCATTGCGTGCTATAGAGACGCGTTAAGTGTGAGCGTTGTGATGTCAGTGTAATGATAGAGACAAAGTCAAACTATTCCCACCACACAACTCTATAAAGAGCAGCGAGAGACAGAACGCCTGAAGAGATCGTTACCTTCTGAAGAAACCTGAAGTGTGTGAACTGTGTCAATGTTAGAGTATCAACATTTGTAGCCTAGTGGATCAAAACCTTTCATCACAGTTATACATGAACTTTGAACAATAGCCGTTCTTGTCTTATAGGACAACTTTGATGAACTTTTTTGATTCACTTTAAATGTTGATTACTGTACTTCCTTCTATTGCAGAATAATGTGCAGATATCCATCCATCCATCCATCCTTCTATCGTTCTATCCGTTTATCCATCCGTCCATCCATCTATCTATCCTTCTATCGATCCATTTATCCATCCATCCATCCTTCTATCGTTCTATCCGTTTATCCATCCGTCCATCCATCTATCTATCCTTCTATCGTTCTATCCATTTATCCATCCATCCATCTATCTATCCTTCTATCGTTCTATCCGTTTATCCATCCGTCCATCCGTCCATCCATCCATTCATCCATCCGTCCATCCATCTATCTATCCTTCTATCGTTCTATCCGTTTATCCATCCATCCATCTATCTATCCTTCTATCGTTCTATCCGTTTATCCATCCATCCATCCATTCATCCATCCGTCCATCCATCTATCTATCGTTCTATCGTTCTATCCGTTTATCCATCCGTTTATCCATCCGTCCATCCATCCATCCGTCCATCCATCCATCCATCCATCTATCTATCCTTCTATCGTTCTATCTGTTTTTCCATCCATCTATCTATCGTTCTATCCGTTTATCCATCCATCCATCCATCCATCCATCCATTCATCCATCCGTCCATCCATCTATCTATCCTTCTATCGTTCTATCCATTTATCCATCCATCCATCCATCCATCCATCTATCTATCCTTCTATCGTTCTATCCGTTTATCCATCCGTCCATCCATCCATCCGTCCATCCATCTATCTATCCTTCTATCGTTCTATCCGTTTATCCATCCGTCCATCCATCTATCTATCCTTCTATCGTTCTATCCGTTTATCCATCCATCCATCTATCTATCCTTCTACCGTTCTATCCGTTTATCCATCCATCCATCCATTCATCCATCCGTCCATCCATCTATCTATCCTTTTATCGTTCTATCCGTTTATCCATCCATCTATCTATCCTTCTATCGTTCTATCCGTTTATCTATCTATCCATTCATCCATCCGTCCATCCATCCATCCATTCATCCATCCGTCCATCCATCTATCTATCCTTCTATCGTTCTATCCGTTTATCCATCCATCTATCTATCCTTCTATCGTTCTATCCGTTTATCCATCCATCCATCCATTCATCCATCCATCCATCCATCTATCTATCCTTCTATCGTTCTATCCGTTTATCCATCCATCTATCTATCCTTCTACCGTTCTATCCGTTTATCCATCCATCCATCCATTCATCCATCCGTCCATCCATCTATCTATCCTTCTATCGTTCTATCCGTTTATCCATCCATCTATCTATCCTTCTATCGTTCTATCCGTTTATCTATCCATCCATTCATCCATCCGTCCATCCATCCATCCATTCATCCATCCATCCATCCATCCATCC
>NW_026606863.1:1150000-1175000 GCF_029890125.1 Rhinichthys klamathensis goyatoka
ATAATTTACTACTTAAAGCTTTTATTTATAATGCATTATAAAGGTATTCATGATGTACGTTATAATGCATTATATAATTTCAAATTATATCATTATCTCCTTCTATCGTTCTATCCGTTTATCCATCCATCCATCCATCCATCCATCCATCCATCCATCCATCCATCTATCCTTCTATCGTTCTATCGTCCTATCCGTTTATCCTTCTATCGTTCTATCCGTTTATCCATCCATCCGTCCATCCATCCATCCATCCATCCATCTATCCTTCTATCGTTCTATCCGTTTATCTATCCATCTATCTGTCCATCCATCTATCCTTCTATCTGTCCATCCATCTATCCTTCTATTGTCCTATCCGTTTATCCTTCTATCGTTCTATCCGTTTATCCATCCATCTATCTGTCCATCCATCTATCTATCCTTCTATCGTTCTATCCGTTTATCTATCCATCTATCTGTCCATCCATCTATCCTTCTATCTGTCCATCCATCTATCCTTCTATCGTTCTATCCATTTATCCATCCATCTATCTGTCCATCCATCTATCTATCCTTCTATCGTTCTATCCGTTTATCTATCCGTTTACCCATCCGTCCATCCGTCCGTCCGTCCGTCCATCCATCCATCCATCCATCCATCTATCTATCCATCTATCGTCCTATCCGTTTATCCTTCTATCGTCCTATCCGTTTATCCTTCTATCGTCCTATCCGTTTATCCTTCTATCGTTCTATCCGTTTATCCATCTGTCCATCCATCCGTCCATCCATCTATCCTTCTATCGTTCTATCCGTTTATCTATCCGTTTATCCATCCGTCCGTCCGTCCGTCATTCTTACTTGCTTTTATGAATAATGCATTATAAAGGTATTCATGATGTACGTTATATAATTTCAAATTATATCATTCTAACAAATAGTTGTAACCGAAGTTATGAATGAATAGATGCGTATTATAATGGTGGTTACAATTACTCATGAGACCATACAATGCATTACATATAAGGTGCATTACAAGGCATAATTAATGCATGAAATGTCTAGTTTAGTATTAGATTCTGATTGGTTGAGCCGCGTTCATACGCCTGTGACCTCATGACATCAGTATTACTGCGTCTGTGTGGCTTCTGTAAAATATCCAGTATTGCTTCACTAAAGAAACTGCTTCAAAATGTCTGACAGAGAAAGAAGATGAAAAACAAAGCAGACACACTGAAACTGAAGAGAGAGACACTGAAGAAATGAAGCCGGGACTGTTAAACCAGGGCTGTTATCTTTGTAATTATTCATCAAATGTAGTGTGTGTGTGTGTGTGTGTGTGTGTGTGTGTTTCAGTAGTATAGTCAGGAAAGAAGGTGTAAAATAATCACAGATGGGTGAGTTTTATGATAAATGTGTAGGATTCACATGAGATGTCGTAACTGATAGATGATTCATCCAAATGCAACATATGTGCGTCCGATGAAGCGCGCAGAGCAGAAACACATGAGGAGTGTGTGTGTGTGTGTGATTTCTTTCATCACTCTGCTTCCTGATCATGCTCAAGCATCTTCAGTTTTAATGCTATTTTTAAATGTAGCTACCTTTTAGCAAAGGTCATGGGTTTAATTCCCAGGCAATGCAAAACAAAAAAAATGTATGCAATGCAATGGGCATCAAAAATCACAGCAAAGTCGTTGATCATATCATATCTCCCAGGGAATGCATGAACACAAATACCTTCAATGCAATGCAAGTCACTTTGGATAAAAGTATGTTGTCAGTTTCTGTGGTTACTGATGATGTCACGTCCTGTGTGAGTTTCTGATTCGCTTCCCTGTGTTTAACTTCACTTCTCTCAGTTCTTGCTTTGCTCTTGTCAATACATTGAATTTATTAAAGACTGTTTGTTTGTTTGATACTCTCGTGCGTTGTGTGATTACTACAACCATGTTGTGACACATTTAGTTGATTTTGCATTAATTTATGCATCCCTGCTAGCATTTTTAGATTTATTTTACAATAATATTTACGTTTAACAAAGGATTTTATACTTATAGTTTAGTTAAATTACAAACTATTTATTTATTTAGCCACTCTTTATTTTTGGTTTGTTTTGCATTCATTTATTTATGGCAGCTAGCATTTTTTAGGTTTATTTAAGAATAATATTTACATTTACCAAAGGAATTGATACTAAACTAATTATTTATTTATCCACTCTTCATTTTTTTTTTCCATTTTGCATTCATTTATTTATGCAATTAGCTAGCTTTTATTTTAGATTTATTAATATTTTACAATAACAGTTACTTTTACCAAAGGATTTGTTATAGTTCAGGTACATTTTAAACTATTTATTTATTTATTTTTTCAACCACTCTTCATTTAGTTTATTTTGCATTCATTTGTTTATGCCAGCTAGCTTCTTCTTCTTTTTTTAAAAAAGATTTATTTTACAATAATAACCTTGTACTGATGACAAGCATCACAGTTTTTCTTTTCATTTTGTCAACAATTCCCCCTGTTTCAGTTATTAATAATCTCACAAAACCTCATGTGATGTTTGGGCGTCTTTCTTGGCTTCTCTGGTGGGAATGTTTAGTACTCTTACAATATATTTAATTTGATGTCTTCAATCACTTAATTTTTTGTTTATTTTGCATTAATTTATGTATTCCAGCTTGCATGTTTTAGATATATTCTACAATAATAACCCTTGTGCTGATGACATCAAGCTGTTATAGAAGTTAGAAGTTTCAGACACTTCTTGAGCAAAAATGCATTGCAACATCTTCTGGTTTCTTCAAATATATGAGCGTGAATATGACCGTATTATTCTGTAAGACTGCATGTGGAGGGGAAGAGATTCATCTTGACCTAAAATAAGGACATGAAACAGTCACGACATCAGCTAAATAATGTATCGCAAGATAAAGTCTCGCTTTAAAGCAGAAGCAGGAGCCAAAGAGTCGTTCTGAATGCTGTTTCATGTAGTGGCGGTGAACTCACGTACTCAACAGTGTGTGTGTGTGTGTGTGTGTGTTTATTCATCAGATTTCTCTGAACTCTTTCAGCTCGTCCTCAGAGTCACACACATCTGATAGACTGAGCAGAGTCATTTAACGCTTGAAGGATACAGACAGCTCCTTTAAACAGCAAACCTCTTCAGGGACACACACACACACACACACACGTATACAAGCATATGAGTATGAAGTGTCCCAAAATCTCCCTCTTTGCATTTTAATGGAAATGCATTTTTGATAAACTCAACATGAAATGGTTTGCAACCCATTTTAGGTTTCAGATGACTAAAAAAAATAGTTTGACTTGACAATAAGGTTCATAGTCTACATGATCTAATAATGAACTGCACTTATACAGCATGTGCTTATCTTTGTTAATGTTAATTTCAACATTTAATAATACTTTATTTAAATCTTGTCAACATTAGTTAATGCACAATGAACAAACAATGAACAGCTGTATTTTTATTAACGTTAACAAAGATTAACAAATACAGTAGCATGTATTGCTCATGGATAGTTCGTGTTAGTTAATACATAGGCCTAACTAATGTCTAAAAAATTACCTTATTGTACAAAAAAAAAAAATCTCTTTTTTATTTGTAATAATATGCACTGCATGTTGAGCCGTTCACACTCCAATTATTCAGTATTCAAGGTCAAAGTTTATTTCTATAGCACCTTTTAACAACACGAATGTTGACCAAAGCTTCACAGATACATCAAAAGTACACATACGTACTAAGCAATAAGGAAGTCCGCTTCGCGTCGTGTCTAACAACGCCCTTCAGCTGTTACTTATTCACGATACAGCACTTGCCTCGAGAACCTTGTTGCTTTTATAAAACGGTTACCACACAATAAAAATATTAAAGTAAAAAAAATATGTATTAGCGCAACTTTCATGAAGTAAAATCACTAAAAGCCTTCCTTCCGCTAGAAAAAAAATAGTCCCTGACCGTGAACAGCAACAACGTTCCAATGTGTAATATATGCATGAAAGCTCAAATAAAAACAATTGCATTGTTGCGCAGTGATAAATAGAGCCGTTGGGTGAAGCGGTCATAGCCGTGTTTTATTATCACGAATAAAGCACAGCTATTGACCAATCAGAATCAAGGATTGGAACTAACCGTTTTATAAACTTAAAGGGATAGTTCACTTTGAAATTTTATTTTTGGTATGTTTTAGCTTACCTCAAGGGCATCCAAGATGTAGGTGTCTTTGTTTCCACAGTAGTTTCAATTTTGATATTTTTAGGTCAAACCGATCTCTCACGCGTGTACGTCACTCTTTTTCACTTAATTTTTTTTAAATTGTTTTCTTTTATGACGGTCTAAACATCCCGGATAAGCGCAAATTAGTACCATTTTAATTAGCCGTCTTACCTACAATCTCTGTTCTGTGTAAACAATGAGTGACGTACACGCGCGAGAGATCACTTCCGGCACTTGCGCAGACCGAAGCGCCGGCGCCCTCAGATCACTTGGACGTGGCTGTGTTTACAAGAGGTAAAAACGATATAAATACTGTTCGTTTTCTCACACAAACCGCTCGTTTCGTGTCTTAGGCCATCAATGTGTACTTACATTTACGAGTCATTAAATCATGTTTAATTTGGACTTCTCTGGTCATGCTCTTTGAGGTGGTGACCATAGACCTGCATTATATGACTGACAGACAAGAACGGCTTGACCTAAAAATATCAAAATTGAAACTACTGCGGAAACAAAGACACCTACATCTTGGATGCTCTTGAGGTAAGCTAAAACATATCAAAAATTAATTTCAAAGTGAACTATCCCTTTAAGTAGAGCATATAAAAAAAATATATATATATATTAAGAAGGTAAAGAGTCATGTTGATGTTAGGCGATTCCTCTGTTGTTAATCTGGCTCTGAGAGGTGGTCGTGGGCGGATGTCAAAGGTCATCCTCCTCTTCCTCAGCTTTACTCTATCAGACGGCTGTAATCTGCTGATCTGAGCTTCAGAAGAGACGGATCAGCCGTGATCGAACCCTGACAGCGCCTGAAATACTGTGACACGCACACCAGCTATAATCTGTGTGTGTGTGTGTGTGTGTGTGTGGCCGTTTCCCAGCAGGGTTGTGCACCATTCAAAACACAATTGAAGATGCGTTTTAAATTCTGATTCAGTTCATGAAGTTGCGAACCGGATCCTGAATCCTCATTTGAAATCAAGAAAGCAGGGAATTAACATGTTGTCAAACACAACCAGTTAAGTATTTCCAGAAATAGTCAATTAAATTAAATGCACAAATTAATTTGTTTGTTAGTTAGTTTGTTTGTGTATTATAATAATATTTCATTTAAAAATTAAGTTAAATATATAAATGTATTTATTTTTAAATACACGATTGTGTTTATTTATTTAAATAATTAAAATAATAATATTGAATCTAATTTAAAAATTAAGTTAAATATACAAATGTATTCATTTTAAATATACAATTGTATTTTATTTATTTAAATAATTAGAATAATTTTTAATTACATTTAATATAAAAATGTAGGTATTATACGTTCTTAATATTTTTGTTATTGTTGTTGTTAGTGTAATAATAATTATTATTAATTTAATTCATTTTAAGTTGTTGTTGTTGATTAAAAAAAATAACAACAACAAGAATAATTGAAATGGCTCCTATACACATTTGTGTTTAAATTATGAAATAAAATATAGAGCAACAAAATATTTCGTAATAATCTCTAAATAACCTTTGTTTTATGGAATGTTGTGGCAACAAATGTTACGTCATTGTTATGTCATTAGGCTATATTACATCATCAACAGATTCATATTATTATTATTGTTGATATATAGGTTCTAAAAACATTTTGGCGCTGTTTGTCAAAATGTAAAGGTTTTGATTGGTTAACTTTGTATATTTAGGCATGATTAATGATTGAATTGAATTTTTGCTTGTGTTTGAAAAATGAAACTCCTCTTGTATGACTGTGTTGAATTTCTTTGTCTTGCAATTCAGTAAATTCCAATCCAATTTCAAATTCGAATTTAACATCCGGTTTGGCCGATTCACTTCAGATTCACACTCGCGCGCGTGTAACATCCGGGTTAAAGCTCGCGTGAGGTAACTGTTCTCGGGAGCGAGTGCCGTCTACACGTGACTTTCGCCGAATCTCGTCTGTTATGACGGAGTGTTCTTTTCTGCGCTGATTGCTTTACTCTGAACCTCATTGAGATAAGAGGACAGTAAACCGACATTTGTTCCTGCAGAGGATCAAAACGATTGAACACGGGAGACTTTGAGCCAGAAGTCGTTCTCGCAATCAAATCCTATTGACTCTCCTCCCTCTAAAAACAGAACAAGGAGATAAACGAGAGAGAGAGAGAGATTACAGGAGCGAGCCATTACCGAGAGCGTGTTTATCTCCGCTTCCTGGTAGTGTGTGTGTGTGTGTAATCATTGGCCAGGATTTATCAGTAACCCCTCACGTTAGTCTCCGTCTCTTGTGTTGAACACACTCTGGACTTTGACCAGATCAATGTCTCGAAACGCTTGTGTTGTTGAGTTTAGCTAGTGCAACTTTTACTTTCTCAGTTTCTTGGCCGAACCCTCACTTTTGAATGATGTACCATGAAGAACAAAAGTTAAACGGCTGTAATTTAAGTCTGTTTCCCCGGATTATTGTCCTGCTGCCATATGTTTTCTTCAACTTCTCAGCTTCCTTGAAAAACTAATGCAATGCGTCTAGGCCTTCTTCTGTTTTCATTTTTAAGTCTAGTGTTACTCTTGCATCTTAAACCTCCACCATGAGACAAAACAAAACAAAACAGGCTTCCCACAATGCAACTGGCTACAAAAACACAGTGAGCTCCACTTTTTTATCTTGAGTTTTTGTTTTTGTTTCATGCATTGAAGTCCTCTGTTCTTCTCTCCAGTCTTGGGAATTTTAATTAACACCATTATGTCAAACTGTCACTAGTTAGCATGTGGATTGTGGACATACTGAATTTAGCTCTATATTAAACAAGAGTTTGTGGTATATGAATACGAATATATATATATATTCGTGCTGTGCAATCGATTAATCACATCTAACATAAAAGTTTATATATATATATACACATACACATATATATTCAGAAATATATTATATAAACTCAAAGTTTTATGTTAGATGTGATTAATCACGATTAATTAATTTAACAGAACTGATAGGCCTATAGCCTATATATATATATAAATATATTTGATTGTATTATACATTTGTATATATAATAATATAATACAATTAATTTGTGTATATAAAAATATAATATTACATATATAATATAATAAAATGGCTGTCAACCAGTGTTATTTTAGTATCATTAATGTGCTATTATTTTTTTTTGAAATATTTATATAATTTTTTGAAAAGGTTTTTTGGTATATTTTCTGCTTTCATTTTAATTTTAAAACAAAAACATATTTTTGGTTTTAGATTTTTTTTTAAATTATTATTAGTTTATATTATATTATAGTTTAAATTTTTTTGATTTCCATTTTAGTTTTTCCCTTTTCTGTACATTAAGTACAGTTTTTACTTAATTGTACTAACATTGTACAATTTTTTTTTTTGATTTTAGTACATCTAAAAAATTAAAGAAACTTTCAAATGTAGGCTATCTAACTGAATTAAATAAGTTTTTCTTTTAAGTTTTTAGTTTTAAATTGTTTTAAGTTTATTAAAAAATATATTTTATTTCAATTACTGTTTATTTTATTTTTAGTAACAAAAATGTTTTAGTTTTAGTTAACAATGCTGCCGTAAACAAACGAACTCTGTAAACAGACGTAATATGAGTGACATCCATATTAATCTGCAGTGTGGATGTATTTAACTCTGCACTTCGTAAGTTCAACGTCTTTACTTTATCCAGAAAAATTTGGGCAAACACGCAGCCGAAGTCTGTTGTGAAAACTGTACGAGTTGCTCTCAGTGGGACACGCGGTGATATGATGAAATGGTTTCCACAGATCTGTTTTCTTTTCCAGCGGGGATGCTTATCTGTAATGGAGAGTGAGATATGGCTGGAGTCCCGCTGAGCACAAACTCACATTACAGGAGCAAAGCAGCGTGGGAAACCTGGGGTTAAGCGTTGCACAATGCATCGTGGGACATCCATCTGTTGTGTCAACTCGCCCCAACGGTATACACTGTAGGCCAAAACATTTACATTGAGAAAAATATGACATGATTAAACATGTCAATGTAATAATAGTTGGCTTCAGACTTGATTCAGCCACATTTAACATTTGCAATGACTTTGCATTTTCTGCTTTGAAAATATACAATGGAATGAGGATCGCAATCACGTCAGGGAACGTCTCGTTTTTTAGGTTTTGTTACAACCTGTTTACATTGGCAATACATAAAGCGATTAATACATGACAATTCTTACATATAGCTTTAAATTTATGAATTTATGTTTAGGTTTGGATTAGTTTCCTAACACATTATATGGCATTGCAGAATTTTAAAGTCCCCCTGTGGTGAAAATCCAGCTGTAATGTTGTTTATGTGTCTATGTTGTGTTTTTAATATGCTTTAAGACAAACCATGTGTAAATTCATAAGTCGACAGCATTGCTGAGTATTTTCTCCTTAAAACTGCAGTGAACCAAAGACAGTCTCAAAAACACGGTTTGAAATCGCTGGTGTTTCTGACGTCACAAACGACCTTGTAACCAATCAGATCAACGTGTGATCGTCAACCAGTGGATCTCTGAGCTGAGTGAGTGAGTGGAGGCGGGGCTCATTTGCATATTCATAGAACCGCGCATACTAAATGAGGCAAGGGTGTCGAGTTACATTCAAGATATTTTAAGGCATGAAGAAAAAGGAAAAAACTTTAAATATATAATTTTGGTGATCAAAGATGAGTTTTAAGGGATAAAATAATTGACTACAGGGAGATTTTAAATTTATTCCAACTTTGAGCATTTGATGTGTCTTAGGGCCAAATTAATTTTCAAAGTCAAGGTTCACAAGTGACTGATTCTGCTGAAAGCAGAGCGAATTACATATTCATCAGAGAAGCCGGTTTCAGTTGGTTTGGTTTTCATGCCCAGCAGAAGTCAACATGTGGATTAATGATGTACACTCGATGGAGGCTCCCATTAGACAAATAATAGCTCTAGTGTGTAGTATGCAGACAAAGAAGTGATCTCACCATTTATATTTCTTATGCTAAACAATTCCTCGGTACAGGGCCGCATTAATTTAATTTGATCATATGATTGGGACAAATATGTGATCTTAAATTTGAATCTTAAACTACATACAGTATGTGCATTTACGAAGCCAAATCAGAACCTTTTAAGGCCCAAAACATATTTCACAAGCACTTCAACACATGATTCTAGCTACGCAATATACATTTTTGAAAATGTTTTGAAATGTAAACACATTCTTCAACAATAGCATGAGTTAGAAGAGAATTTTGCTGAGTTAGTTACACTAAAAAAAAATTGGTGTAATATTTACTTTGAAACAATTGCTAAATTTCACAAATATTTACAAAGAAATGGCAAGTAACACATTGAATTAAACATGAAATATTGAAGTAAGAAAGTCTTACTCAGTATTTGAAAAGTACACATTTATTTGAAAAGCAAAATACCCCCCTCTCCCCAAGTTGCGCTTTTCTCAATACTCATAAAAAAATGTCTTCTGATAAATGTATCAAAATTAAGTGAGTTTATGCTTACAAAAAAAAAAAAAAAAAATCTGCCAATTGGGTAAAAAAAAAAGAGAAAAAAAAAGTTTATTTTTCCTCATTTTAGGTATAAATTCACTCAATTTTGATACATTTGTGATAAAACAAGACTTCTAATCTTATGTTATTTCGCGTCTCCAGTAACTGTATCCTGATTTAGGAATGATATTTACTGGCAAACAAGACAGAAATCCTGATGAAGTCTGCTAGTTTTTGCCCCAGTAGCAGAAGACTGTGTTTGTGTACGTGTGCATGCTGGCCGAAGTTGTGTTATTGCTTAACACCTAACCTTTGTTTTTCAGATAAGTGCCGCGCTGAATAAGTGCCAAACTGTTAAACAAGTCTGTCCGCATTTGTTGACACAACGCTTCTCTTGCCAGCACTTGCAGGTCACGTCCTCGGCTCACAGATTATCAGAGATTCGCATCTGAACTCGCTCTGTATCTTCCCGTCAGGACACCGGGGGCCAAACACAAACTCCTCTGACGCTCATGTAAGAAATACCATTACGTTGAAGTCATGTTGGCTGTTGTGTAACTCTGCAACTCACAGCGAAGACAGTGAGCGTCACAGCAGGTCATGAATGTGAAGCCGCTCACAGTTAACCCTTCGGCAGATTACTTATGTCACTTCGTTTCAATTGTGGCATCTACAAACTAATTGTGAGAATCCTTGACTGGCAGAAAGCTGCATTGCCCTTGTTTGCAGACTCTGTTTTTGACTTGTTGCCAATGTAGTTTGGTTCCATAACTGTGTCTTTGTTTAAAGTGAAACTAAATTAAATAGTTTGAGCATTTAACAAGATCAATATAACTCTTTTCTGAAGAAAAAAATGCTGAACTAATCTGGGTTGCTGGCTAATTTGAGAGTTTTGGACACTTAAAAATAGTTGCATCTAAATGAACTGGTTTATTCAAGTCCAAAATACATTTGTATGGGTTAAATCAGGTATAAATCAATATCTCTTTGAGATGACAATTGCTGTTACCAATTTTACAGTGTAATATGAACAAGCTAAAGACCAGCAAACCAGCTTAGGCTAGTTTAGCTTTGAGTTTTATTCTTAGAACCCACCAAAATAACTAGTTGGGAGACGCAGATGAAAGGCCACTTTAAAAATTGCCCATTTGATTTCCCAAATGTGCCTTTGTTTGAAATGAAACTAAATTATGTAGTTTATGATTAACCCATTAACAATATATATATATATCACTTCCTGCTGAAAGAAAGAATAAACCAGCCTTAGCTGGTTTTCTGGTCTCAATTTTCAGGTTTTAGAGTGGTTTTGGCCACTTTTTATCTGAGGAAGACCCATAAACCATCTTAGGCTGGATTAGGTTTGGGTTTCCAGCAGGTCTTGGCAAGAAACCCAACAAAATAACTAGAAACCAATGAAAGGCTTCTATATCCTGGTCTCCACATTCAGTTTTAACTTGTTGCCAAAGTGTTTGTTTGGTTTCCCAAATGTGCCTTTCTTTGGAATGAAGCTAAATTATGTCGTTTATAATTAACTCATTAAAAATATAAATCACTTCCTGCTGAAAGAAAGATTAAACCAGCCTTAGCTGGTTTTCTGGTCTCAGTTTGCTGGTTTTAGAGTGATTTTGGCCACTTTTTAGCTGGTCGCACTTGGGAGATCAGCTGAAGACTAGAAAACCATTTTAGGCTAGTGTACAATTGGGTTTCCAGCCGGTCTTGGCAAGAAACCCAACAAAATAACTAGAAACCAATGAAAGGCCTCTATAATCTGGTTTCCACATTCAGTTTTGACTTGTTGCCAAAGTGTTTGTTTGGTTTCCCAAATGTGCCTTTCTTTGAAATTAAACTAAATCATGTACATTAACAATATAAATCACTTCCTGCTGAAAGAAAGATTAAATCACTTCCTGCTGAAAGAAAGAATAAACCAGCCTTAGCTGGTTTTCTGGTCTCAGTTTTCTGGTTTTAGAGTGGTTTGGGCCACTTTTAATCTGAGGAAGACCCATAAACCATCTTAGGCTGGATTAGGTTTGGGTTTCCAGCGGGTCTTAGCAAGAAACCCAACAAAATAACTAGAAACCAATGAAAGGCCTCTATAACCTGGTTTCCACACTCAATTTTGACTTGTTGTCAAAGTGTTTGTTTGGTTTCCCAAATGTGCCTTTCCCAGTTTTTATCTGATGAAGAACCACAAACCATCCTAGGCTGGATTATGTTTGGGTTTTCCACCAAGAAGCTCAACAAAATAACTAGGAACCAAGCTTGTTTGCACACTCACTTTTGACTTGTTGCCAAAGCATTTGTTTGGTTTCACAACCGGCCCTTTGTTAGAAGCAAAACAATGTCACAGGTAACTTCCTGGTATGACCAAGACCAGTTGGTTGACTAAGAGTTTACAAAGGTGTGAGGACCAAAGGCGGTTAAAGGAGAGTGCTATGAGAACCAGCGTGTCAGTACATTCACACAAACGTCACGTTCTCAGAAGTGTTTGTCTCCTAGAAGCTTGTATATTTAGTCACGCCTGTTTTACGGTGGATTCCTGCGCGCTTAATCATCCAGTATACAGTGATTGGCAACAATACACACATTGCGTCCTTTAACCAGGTTAACTATTAACAGATAGCTCACCCGAGCACGGAAACGAAAAGCAGAAACACACACGCAGAGATACACATGAAGGGAAGTCTGAACACAGAAGGGTTTGACAGCTTTGAACACAAACCACCACTTCCCTCATGTCAGATGACTCTATCGTTAGCAGAACATTTGTCACGCTGTGGTTTTCTAACTGAGTTGTTTATTTTCTCTCCGTTTCTCGAGTTCCTGAGGTCGTAGTAAGACTGACACATGCCGTACCGAGAGAAGCACGTGGTGTCTGTCTCATCCAGACCTCAGAATCTGGTTTGCACGTGTTTGCGAACTACTAAGGAATCTTTGGCTCTGTTTCAAATCCTAGTGAGTCAGTGTTTTAAGTCATCACAAATCTAAGGCCCTTGATGCATTGAAGCACAATGACACCACAAAAGACAATGGACAATGCATGATAGATGAGACGACACATATTAAATAGGGGTGTAACAATATATTGTCTGTCACAATATATCGCAATACAAAAAGGCAACCATATGTTGCGTGGATAGTGACAATATGTATTGTGTAGTTCACCAAAAATGAAAATTACTGTGTGTTTTAGTGTCAGTACATTAAACTACTATATATAATGTTGGATTTGGTGTATAATAATGAAATGGGGGGATATTTGTGGGTCCTGATAATGCCAAATGTCTGATGTTACCAGTAAAATGTGGCCGACATTATTTTACATATATCTAGTCAGTGACAGCGCAAGCATATTCGTCTAAAATAATTCAGTATTTTCAGCTTCAGAATCATGAATATTGTTATTCTGGTGTCTGTATTGTCCTGTGCTTTGGGTTTCAGCACCAATTCCAAGTCTATTCATTTACACACACAATGTAAAACCAAATTTAGCATTTTAATCAACAGTGCATTTTTTGTTAACCTTTTATCATATGTCTTGGAGTATCGCAATAATATCATATCGTGAGTTCAGTATCGTGATATGAGGGTATCGTTACACCCCTAATATTAGATCTAAGTATGAATGAACTAATATTGTGCGTTTTATGCCCATCAGAGTGTCGACAGCTTAGCAACATGCTTACGCTGGTTTTACAAGTTGTTGCTTAACCCTCTGGGGACTAAGCCCTTTTTGGTCCGTTTTCTCTATTTTTACATTTGGGCTTATAAATCATATGTAATGGAGATGGAACACTATGTGTTTGGTATCTATGGATTCAGAAGACCCTAAGCTAACATAAGCATGCATGTAATGTGTTTATAAAGGAAGTATGAGTGAAAAATTTACAATAATCTAGAGAATTTAAAAAACGGAAAGGAGATTTTTGTCATTTATTTCTGAAAATCACACATCACACAACAATAGTGAACAGTTTTTGAACAAAAAATATATTTGTTAAAGCCTTTGCTTGACAGACATGTGTAATTGTTAAATAAAATGTGTAAAGAACAATGAAAAATTTCACTTTATTTACAAATAGTGCGTTTTTCTTAGGAATGCTTAGAATTTTCTAAGCAATGCTTTCTCCTCGTCACTCTCCAGTAATTGTTCCAGAGCTTGTTCCACCGTAAATCGTTTACTGCTTGCCATCTTAAAAGTGCTAAAACAATAAATAATGTTATAATTGTATGTATATAAATATATATATTATAATTGTTCTGTCTCTCTCTCATATTTCTCTGATAATCCGCTCCGTAAGCTCTCTCTCCTTCTCTCCATTCAGCGCTGTTTGCGTCATATCCCTAACTATATAGTACCACCCCTTGCAAGGCTACAGAGTCCTCTGATTTGCTAGATACGTCATGGTAACCTTCCTCTGATTGGATAAGAAAAATATTTCTCCATCGTCAATTTTTCCATTGGTTGTTGCTTGCGGAATCTGCCAAACAACATTGATTTCATTGGCCTTTTACATAGTGGTATTGCGCAACAAGGAAGTGTGTATATTTACAAGGTTATCACTGTTTTCAGTGGAATCTGAGGAAGACGGTAAAAAAGACCGCACCTCTCTATCATTAATAGTTTTTAAGATATTTACACATTTGTAAAAGTATGCCATTTTGGGCGGTACCGCCCAATCCGTCCCCAGAGGGTTAAGTCGAGTGTTAAATATGAGGGTCATTTCAGTTAGTATGCTGCATGCCTATAGCAGTGTTAATTTCGTTGATTAATAATTTTCATCATAACAAATTTCTTTAACAGACGAAAATTAGACGACAACTAAACTTCAGTAAGCGTAACAGTTGTGAGAATATCGGATGTGTATCAGTGTGTTGGATCCGTGCACTCGGCCTTAAAGTGACAGCAGTCTAATGCGTTCTGCATTCATGCAATCAAACAACAAGAGAAGGGTTTGTCTTAAAGGGTTAGTTCACCCCAAAATGTAAACTCTGCCAGTAATTACTCTCCCTGATGTTGTTCAACCCCGTAAGACTTTCGTTCATCTTCGGAACACAAATTAAGATATTTCTGATTAAATCTGAGAGCTGTCTCACTCCTTCATAGGCTTCTTAAGGGATCGAAACTGGCCGGCCCAAAAGTTATGAAAGACATTGTTAAAATAGTCCGAGTGACGCCAGCGGCTCAACCTTAAGTTTATCAAGCGACGAGAATACTTTTTGTGCGCAAAAAACAAACAAAAATAACAACTTTATTCAACTATTCATTTCCTTCTCTGTTCGGCCGTGATATTTCTGTGGACTTTGAGAGTTCACGTAGTGAAACAGCGCAGCGCTTCTGTGTTGCACGTCACATGCAGGCTCACTATTGGCCGACGCTGGTCATGTGTGTGATGATGCGTGTGACGTACAACCTAGAAGCTTTGCGCTGTTACACTACATGAAATCTCACGGCCCAAAAAATGCTTTTTATCCCTTTAAAGCATATTAAAAGCACCACATGGACATATAAACAACATTAAAAGCTGGATTTTCACCACAGGGGGACTTTAAGATAATCTTTTGAACAGGACTGCATTTTTTCCTCAATATTTTGGTATTTTTATGCGAATCAGAGTGTGAATCAACATCAATCATCAGGTGTTTTTGCAAGTTAAGTACACTGTTAAAAAAATTTATATGATCAATAAGTTATGACAATGTGTTTTTACATTGCTTTAACTCACCAAAATAAGTTAAGCAAACTTTTTTTTATAAGCTATACAAGATTAAACAACTTTAAAACATTTTTTTTTTTCATTTTTTATTATGCAATCCAATACTTACAGGTGACTGATACAACAACAAAAAAACATCAAGGCCACATACATAAACATCAACACTTAAACATGAACATAACATACATAAAAGTGTGTGTATGTGTGTGCGTGTGTGCAAGTATTAGTGGGTGTGTGAGTGTGTGAAATAACTTAAAAGAGGAACATCTTTTAGATTAAACAACTTTAAGTCAGTTCAATGTAATTTAAGTTGAAAGGACTTAAACATCCAAGTTGATTGTACTTAAAAATTTAAGGCAGCAATTTTTTTAATTTTTTTTACAGTGTCGAATGTTCTCAAATTGTTCACTTATTAGGGATGATTTCAGCTTTGCTGCCTAGACCGCAAGGCTTTGAACAGGGTGAGTTGTCAGGTCGTGTGTTTTGTCAACATCAACAGATGTGCATTTGCTGCTGAACTGGAGGCTGAGTGCAGGACTGGTTGTGTTGTTGAGTTGAGGTTTGTCATCATCACGATGGACAGTGGAGGAAGGAACGGGAGGGGTAGAAAGAAAGTGTGTGTTATTTGAAATGTCACCTTGGGACCGCCGGGCATCTGCTCCACCACGGTTAGCCACCGCTTAATTGCCAGGGAAACGATCCCGACCTTGGCTGATGGGAACGTGGGCGGCACACGAATGTCCTCATCCGCTGCTCCCACTGACATTGTTTTAATTCCATCCGAGCGGGAGCGACTCGCGCTGAATTTATCATGAGGATTCAGAGCCGCTCGCTCCACTTATGTAAGTCGCCGTAACGATCTCCATGACAACCAGCTCCACGGCAACACATGCCCGCCTCCCTGTAGTGAGCTGTTTCCATGGCAACCGGGGGAATCAGAGCAGCATCCTTTTGATGATGCTCTTCAGAGATGACACCCTTTGCACATCTTTTATGTGTCAGAAAATAAGAACAAGCGCCTGAAAGTAGGTTACGTGGGAGAAATCTACAGCTCCGGGCGTCTGAAATGACTGATGGTTCTCACAAATAGACTCGCAGCGCAGTGATTTATAATGCATTCGGGTGCGGCGAGCGGCACATGCAGGGAAATCACTAAGAATAATGTTGTTTATTATTCTGAATATGAGTCTAGCCCACACTAAAACTTTGAATGTTTGCTGTTAATCTGTGTTTTTCTCAACTGATGGGTCACGATCAGTGCTATTTTAGATGCTATTATAGGTTTATTATTATTTCGAATTTCATTTTTTTTTTTTAGTTTTCATTTAATTTTAGTGAACATTTTAATACATTTGTTGTTTTATATATCTACATCTTTTTTTTTTTTTTTTTAAACAACTGTTTTAGATCTAGTTATACCATGGTCTGTCTGATAGTTTCAAAAATGTAACCAGTATTTACAATAAATATATAAAAATTAATAAATTATTATAGCTAAATATTTAATATTATACTAAATATTTATGTAATAATGTGAATTTAAAATCATTTTTATATTTGTTTCAATATATTTCTATTTAAGAAATTGATGCAAACCCGTTTGAGAATGACTTCACGTTGGTGTGATTCATTTGAGTAATTGCTTCAGTCACTGTCACACTTTACATGTGTTTCTCCATGTGTCCGTCATCCTCGGATCTGACACTCGACAGACAAACGTCCTCCTCCAGGGCTCGTTCTCCTCCCGTTACACCAGCGAGAGTCTGCTCACACACACACACACACACGCATTCATCTCATTGCATCAGCATGAGCAGTTTGTGGGTTTTGGCAGTGCTTTTTCATTAACCTTGTGCAACTTCCTATCAGTGTGTAACTGTAACACTGTGTGGCCTGACTCCCAACCGAAAGAGAGAAACGAAAACACTAGTGTCTCACTCACTGTGTGTGTGTGTGTGTGTGTGTGTGTGTGTGTGTGTGTGTGTGTGTGTGTGTGTGTGTGTGTGTGTGTGTGCTGGAAAGGGTTTTCGATGATGTTTGTGTTCTATTTGTGTGTGTTTATGTGCACAAACTGCTGAACGGATGTTTACATGAGATTTTGAAATGACATCTTGACATCAAAAATTGTTATCGTTAACTATAAAACAAAGACCTTTTCTTTTATTCGAAAGAAAATATAAAATTCTTATGTTTCAATTCGCTGCTGATTTTATTTCAGCAACATTACTCATTTTCATTTAGTTTAACTTGATGCACTAAAATAAATAAAACTAAAAGTTTCCCTCATCCTGATGTTTGGGTTAAATAAGATAAGATCTCAACACAACTGTATTTAGGCTCATTTGTGAAGATTGTCATGATGAACAAAACGTGTAAGAATCATAAACTTATTTTATTTAAGGTTTTTGTTGAGAGAAGCAGGGTGATACAATCTTCCGGTTTGGCCTACAAAAATACATCATTAATGCAACACTCAGTATATTTATCAGTGTATTGCATTTTCACTTTCATCAGCTAAATAACTTTCACCAGAAACTTTGCATTGCATGTTTAGGATGCTGAGTTTAGCGTAATCAGTTTAAGATCATGCACACTCATTTAAAGCACATGTCATGTAGTGTGTAATAAAGCCGTTTGTGAATGTAAAAGGCCTGCAAAGTTTTAAAGATCAAAGTGCACGACGAATAAAGTTATTGTCTCCTAAATGAAAGAACTGATTCTGAACTGTTGAAACGAGTCATCAGTGATTCCAGTCTCACTTCCTGTTACATTCCTATGTTACAAATTTGCATAATGCCAAGCTACGATTGTCATTGGCTGCCGGTGAACGACATCATCTTTGCCCCGCCCTCAAACACTAGTTGTTTCTGAGACTGGAAGAGTTTAGTTATATGTAAAGGATGAGGACTTACGCTGGAATTAATTTGGAAAAACCAAAGCCACAGTGCTAAGGAAGCCTCCTGAAGCGAAATGCAGATATAGTAATAGGCATTTTGTTTAAGCGGTCGGCCAATCACAACAGACGGGGCGCGTCTGACCAATCAGAGCAGAGTAGCTCACGGAAAGGAGACTGACTCTTCGTAACGAACCGGTTTCAGACTCTTTGGCCAGATTTACACTGCAGGTCTTGATGCCCAATTCTGATTTGTGGACCATATCTGATTTTTTTGTTTGTTTTGATGACCAGCTTACATCTTCTTTTAACAGTGACCCATATCCGATATCTGCATTTACACTATACACTTGCTGAAACCACCCAAGGTAGACGTACTGACCCAGAAAACCTGAAGCCGATATGCAATGGACGCAGATGAAGTGATAATACACGTTTTTGCTTTCCGCACCATCTTTAAAGTTCAGCAAAACATCGGCTTGAGCTTTCATACACCATTGAAAAGAGTCATGTGATCGCTTGCATCATTCGCTTTTTCAATGACGTTAGACTCGCATTGACGGAAATATCCGGTTACACGTCAGACACAAATGCACGGATCAGATGTATTCCCGCATATGAATGAGTCCTGGAACCGATCTGGGAATATCAGAATCCATGTGCTTTTTTCCTGCTTACTCGTTCTCATATCCGATCTGTGCCACATGGGAGGAAGACTTGAATTGGGTCACTTGAACAATGTAATGTAAATGCGGCCTTTGAGAAATGAGGTGATGTGCAATGTTTATAATGAGAAGTGATTTTTGACCTCGGATGGATGCATGTGAACCAATAGGAGTATAGCGTAACGGGGCACTTTAAAACGCAGAAATATTCCTATTGCGTCTGTTCCTCTGTTGTGCATCGAGGTTCTGTTTTGGTGCATTTAATGTGCAGCAGAAAACATCCCTGGCAGCGTCGCGCACATCAAAGCCATCAGACACGTAATCCCCCATGAGTCACAGCACACACACACAGTCACACACACAGTCACAAATCAGAGATTTGATTGGCTGGTTGAAATTGTAGCATGCACAGGTTTAAAACTGAAATCGCTGGAACTGGGTCACTCGGCGCGGGCTGGTCCATGCTTTACGTAACGCCTCTTTCAGAGCCTAATCTTTGTTTTGTGGCTGTTGGAGAAAAATAACAATGTTTAAAGATCTTTGCATCACTTATTGAGGTCACTGAAATGAGGTATTTTACAGTAGTGGGTCTGAGATGGGGTTTTAAACCAGTATAGAGAGAGATGGGTGACCAATGCTGATATGCATACAGTTTAACCAAAGTAAAAAAAAAATTAAAATTATTTACAGTATTTTAATTCTACAATATATACTAGAAATGTATATTAACTAATATTTATTTTTAACTTTTTTATTTTTCATGTAGTTTTTCATGATTATATTAAAACATTTTTCATTCATTATAACATCCAGCTCAACTTAATTATTTTTTGCCAAATTTCTTAATCAATAATTAAATTCAAAGTGGTCAAAAAGATGCACTGCAATTTTTACACCCCTTTTATTTGACTTAATTATTAAACGTATGTTTTCTTTTATTTAGCCTATTTATTTATTTTATTTTCATGTAGTTTTTAATCATTGCAACAACATTTTTCATCTATAAACTTAACACAATCCTATTAGCAGATTCTAGTCAATTTTATGGAGTTTCATTTTCTTAATTAATAATTAAAGTGGTCAACCAGACGCACTGCAACTTTGGCACCACTTTTATTTGATTTAATTATTAAATGCAAGTTTTTTTTATTTTCATATAATTTTTATCATTATATTACAACCATATTTTTCATCCATTAAACTTAACACAATATTTTTTGTCGTTTACAGAGTTAGTTTATGCAGTTAAATTTCTTAATAATTCATTTCAAAGTGGTCAACAACTTTGGCACCACTTTTGATTTACTTAGTCATTAAATGTTTTTAATGTTATACTTTGATTTTAAAAAAAATTAACCATATGACAAATATCTAAACTGGCGGACATACACTATCAATGCTGCAGTTGTATTGCAAAACCAGTGCTGTGTTTACTTACTGTATATTAATAACCTCCACTTTTCTGAAGTTTGATCTTTTGAGGTCTTTTCAGGAAACCCTCATGGGGAGTTTTTACTCGAATGACTGGCAATGTGAACGAACACTTTCATCTGAGGCGCTAAAACAACCAATCATCTCCAACTAATCTCATAATCATTTTCTGTAAATTCTCGGCCTTTATCTGATGTAAGAATCTGCTCTGAGAAATTTCCAAAATGTCAAATTCTTATTTAAGATAATTGGACTTTTTAAAGCATCAAAAGCGTCAAAATACTGATGAATACTATGAATTGTCACTCTTAGCAAACTAAAGTGGCAACGGTATATGATGTAGTTATTTTGATAATTAATAATGAATGCGTCGGAAAGTGCAAAAACAGCTTCACATTATAAAACACTTTAATTCAAAAGTAATAGTATAATACAAACAGTTTGAATATAAATTGGATGAGAAACCTGAAACCCTGATGATGTGTGTACCGTTGCACACTATATATATATATATATAATCATACAACACAACTCAAGCCACATATTTCACAGTATTCAGATGTGTCGTGGCTCTTCGGCTTTAAGCACTGTTCGTCTCTGAGCTTCTGTGGCGATCAGGTGTTGAAATCAAACACATGCATGAGAACACACACATTTCTTCGAGAAGTGTACGGTGATAAAAGAGGTCGGGTGTTTCCAGCACTAATAATGATAATTAATGACTCTTTACTCTGTTTTCCAGAGGTCTCTTCACTCGCAGACGCCTGAACGATGATGCATTCTTCTGTGCTGAACTTTCTCGGCTCACTTGTGCAAGATAGACAAAATGTGCATCAATCTGTGCAAAACTGTGATGCATAATAGGTCCAAAAAGTTGGTAATTGTCGTGCATTCTCTAGCAACAGAAAAATACCACTTTTATCTCTGTAAAATGCACATTTTATATTGCATTGCATTTAACTCAGGACTTCTTCCTTGCAAAAGTGCGAGTGTTTTTTTAATGCATTGTGAGACCTTACAGTAGAAATACAATGACACTATGTCTGATTCACATTTGTCATGATTAATGGGGCCTGAACCTGAGAAAAGAAGCAATTAAAGTAATTTAATTATTTGAGGCAAAACTGGCTTCACTCTCTCAGACACTCATCAAAATCTGCCATGATCATGTCAACAATTAAAATATTATTCAAAACAATTTGAGCTCAATTGCATTTGTGGCGTAATGTTGATCACCACAAAAAAATACTTTTTGACTCATCTCTTGTTTTCATTTCATAAAAAAATCAAGCGGTAAAGGAATTTACAAAGGAAGTGAAAGAGGCCGGATTTGAGAGGATTTAAAAGCACTTTAATGAATCCTGACAGAACGTGTGTATTATTTGAGCTGTGAAGTTGTTTGAATTATTTTTACAGTCGTTCTATGGTTTATTATAGTATTATGTTAACATGGCAACATAAAATGTGTATTTTACTGAGATAAAAGTTGTATTTTTCTGTTTCTAGAGAATGCACGACAATTACCACGTTTTTGGACCTATTATGCATCACAGTTTTGCACAGATTGATGCACAATATGTCTATCTTGCACAAGTGAGCCGAGAAAGTGCAGCACAGAAGAATGCATCATCGTTCAGGCGTCTGCGAATGAAGAGACCTCTGGAAAACAGAGTAAAGAGTCATTAATTATTATTATAAGTGGTGGAAACTCCCGACCTCTTTTATCACCGTACACTTCTCGAACAGTCTGCAAATGACTAAAGAAACGTTGTCAGCAAGATGGAAGAAAACTGTACATTTCTTGTCTATTACCACCCGGTTACTTATACCAACGACGGAAATAAGCGCAGGTACAATAGCTAAATATGTGGGAGAGCGTTATATAGAGTGACGATATTGTATTGCAATATGCAGCACTTCAAAGTCAATAGCAAATCAAAACTAGTTAGCACATCCTTTATAATTGAAAAGGTTTAATGACAAAATATGTTTACACTTAAAATTGTCACAAAATGTAAGATGATGATAACTTATACCATTATTTTGACCCAGCATATATGTAAAATGTTACCTGAGAGCTAGGTGGATAGATAGATAGAGAGAGAGAGAGAGAGAGAGAGAGAGAGAGAGAGAGAGAGAGAGAGAGAGAGAGAGAGAGAGAGAGAGAGAGAGAGAGAGAGAGAGAGAGAGAGAGAGAGAACAACAGTTACTGACCATGTGACTTCAGGCCCTTGCACACTGAGTCCGAAATTCGCGTCTGAAGTTTTCGCACGTTAAAAAATAAATACGACCTCACGTTATGTCAATCACGCTTGCAGACTGCCTCCGAAACTTTCATCCGTCATAAAAAAAAACGGATCGGGTTCGATTTTCTGGGGTTTTTGCATAGGTAGCAAGCAGTTTGAATGGTGTTTTGACAACTCAGAGCCACCGAATCACGAATACGAAAAAACGCATACGAAAATTTCGGACTCAGTGAGCATGTGCAACGGCCTTAAAACCCAAATGTGAGACGTTCAAACTGACCAATCAGATAATAGGCTTTATGCCGAGCGTCACGTGACCCAGCCGGAAAACAGATCACATCGCTTCCGATTCAGGTCTTTTGTGTGTGCTTCATGACATTTTTTTCGGTTTTACTCAAGATAACTTAAAAGGAGCAAGCAAAAATGAGCATAACCAATGTCCCTCGCATGTGCAGATTGATATTTAAATGTTTTTCAATTTTTCTTCTTCACACTAACGTTTAGATATTTAAATAGCATAAAACACCAATAACAAAGTGAACTTATTAGGTTAGCTGATTACCTTATAAAAATCCATAGATATCGTAGTTAGTTCTTACGGCCGTTAACACTTTCTCTGACACGCGGATGCAATGAGACCCGTTTTCCGGTTTGGTCACGTGACGCTCGGCATAAAGCCGATTACAACTTCCCTCATTATACTAAAGGTGTGTAAAATTCATCAACCCCTAAAGTACTACTGTGCCTTTGGGAACTCCACATGGTCCTTGTGGTAAGAAAGAGGGGGTGGAAAACAGTAAAGCAAATGTCTTTGTTCGTTTTCAAATATCTTGGATTATTTTCAATCCTACGATTTCAACACCTGATCGCCACAGAAAGCTCCGTGACAAAAAGTGCTTAAAGTTATTGAATTCACTCTAATGTATTTCTGTGTTGACTAGACTACAGGTTTACGGTGGACTCGTGTGGTTTTGGCGGATCTCACATCTGGGTAAACAGGAGAGAGAAAGAGACGCTGGTGTGTTTGTTTGCAGAAAAACCTGCTAATGGAAGACGAACCATAGAGGCATTAGTCCAGACACCGACAGCAGGATAATAAGATTAAGAAGAGAGCTAAAGGAAGGTAGGGAACATCTTTGTGTTTGAGCATTAGTGTTTTCAAAGACTAATGGTCTGAAATGCCTTCAAAGAGACTGTTATTGTGTTGAATGTTAGAAGAGGTGTGCGGTTTCTTTTCTGAGTGACTGGGTGTATGATTTCCACTGATAAAATGAGTACAATACTGAAGGAGGGCCCTGAGCCATATCTAGAGACCAGAATATCATCAGGACTTTAACAAAGAACAGCCTAGCAACGCCCTAGCTACCACCAAGAACATTTTAGCCACGCCCTAGCAACAATCAAGAACATCTTAGCAACGCCCTGGCAACCACCTAGGACATATTAGCAACCACCAAGAACTTCTTAGCAACCACATAGTAATGCCCTAGCAACCATCAAAAACATCTTAGCAACCACCAATAACGTCTTAGTAACCACATACTGTAGCAACACCCTAGCAACCACAAACTGCACCCTGTCATTGTGGCAGTGAGGTTTAAACGGGCAAACATCACTCACGTTTTATTCAGGCGGTGTAAAAGTCTGTTCAGAATTTATTTCTCGTCTTTTAAGTCAAAATATCGAAGTGCTTTCCAGTGCAGAAAACTGAATGTCTAGCACATGTAGGCCTGTTGTTGTTGGATCTGTTTTAGACTCCTGTGTGTGTGTGTGTGTGTGTGTGTGTGTGTGTGTGTGTTCAGGATACACAGCACTCCAAAGTATTTTTGCACTTGCTTTCTTCCCGTAAAAGCAGGCAGGCTGCCACATGCTCGCACAACCGTGCACATAATCTGAGAGAGAGAGGAGGGGGAGAGAGACACAGAGACAGAGAGGGAGAGAGAGAGAGAGGCTCTTCATGCAGTGAGTCAGCATTACAGACTCCATTTAATCTCTGTCCTGACCGGAGAATCACTGATTAACCCTTTCCTGCCTCTGCTCATTTGGAAGCTTTTTAATGACCTTAAATACAGGGTTTGGAGATTTAGATCTTTCTTTCTTTTATCATGCAGCCTGTCTTGTGTGTCTCAATGGAAACTAAAGAAACCATGCTTTATATATACAAACAAAAGTTTGGGATTTTTATTTTTAAATCGATTACTTACACAATATATATTTTTTTACTATTGGCCTGTATCTTTATCCTGTTAATATTGTAAAAGTTCAATGAACAGACTAAGCAAATAAATACATAAAAATAATGTAGAGAAAT
>NW_026606863.1:1180000-1210000 GCF_029890125.1 Rhinichthys klamathensis goyatoka
TCTTGTTTGCATGACATGTGGACTCAATAAATCCTTATCTTGAGGAAACTAAGCTGGCATTCAGTACAATCTACATCTTTTACTTTGTATATATATAAATGTCTTTTACGTCTTTTAGGCCTAAGTTTGTCAAGAGATTTATGGTGCGTGCATGTACTATGGAAAAGATGATATTTTCCACTTGTGAACTGGTGTATTTACCAGTGTGTTGCGTTCAAGTGTTCAAGTGCTTGTTGTCGTAATGTGGTAAAAAGATGGAGATCCAGACCTGTTATTTAGCTAAAACTATTTTAGATTGCTTAGTCATCTGCTACACACAGCAAGAAGATGATTTATCAAAACTCAAACGGTAAATAATATGCTGTATATTTTCTAGATCATGAATAGTACATATTTTTACATATATATATATATAAGTACATATATGCACTTTTGATGGATAGATGCACTTTTATGATGGATGGATGCACTTTTATGATGGATGGATGCACTTTTATGATGGATAGATGCACTTTTATGATGGATGGATGCACTTTTATGATGGATGGATGCACTTTTATGATGGATGGATGCACTTTTATGATGGATGGATGCACTTTTATGATGGATGGATGCACTTTTATGATGGATAGATGCACTTTTATGATGGATAGATGCACTTTTATGATGGATAGATGCACTTTTATGATGGATAGATGCACTTTCTAGACGGATAGATGCACTTTTATGATGGATAGATGCACTTTTATGATGGATAGATGCACTTTTATGATGGATAGATGCACTTTTATGAACTTCAAAACAGAAACAACAATTAACTGCAATTATAAAGCTTGGAAGAGCCAGGACATGTTTTAATATAGTTTGTATTCGTCTGAAAGAAGAATGTCATATACACCTAGGATGACTTGAAGGTGAGTAAATCATGGGCGATTTTCATTTTTGGGAGAACTATCCCTTTAAACTCAAGAGCACAGGATGTACATCACTGTTTTGTATTTTTGTGAAGAGTTTTAAATCAGGAATAGTGGCGATACTGAGTCAGTGTTGCGCTCGGTTGCAGACCGGATTGCAGGATGGCGCCCGCGTTTGATTTGTGGGTTAAATAATTGAGTCGACAGATTAAAGTGGGAGCTTCAGCCCTTTGCCACGAGGCTCTCGGGATGAAGGAGAGGTGGGAACGTCTGCGGATGAATGGGGGAATAAAAGTGTGACTCATTTCCTGACCGGAGAAACCCTAGATCTGACTCTCGTACTTCCATCGGGAAGTTCATCCAGGGCGTCCGTGTGCTTCTGAGTCAGGGAGCTGTTGGGCTTTCAGGAATCCTTGCGTCGATGCCAAGAGCTCTCAGACAAAGCAAACCCGCCGAGATCTGCCTCTCCTCTCAACTCTCACACATGGAAGCCATTTCAGAGGCCTGGCTTGGAAACCGAGCCAAATACTCTCTAAATGACAGACTGTATTTGTGTCATGTGTGCTGTTTCTTACAGATTTTCCATGTTCCCTTACAGTAAAAAGACTAGTCATACAAAAGGCCTTCTGTCTCATTACTACAGACAGATAGGCCCTACTTAATTGGGCTTTCTTATACAAGAAAAAAATAACTGTATTGGATGTGTAAGCATGACTGTGTTTATGAATCATATACATGCAAATGCAGCAAAAAAGACTAGTCATGCATTGGGTTTCGTACGGATAAAAATGGGACGTTAATAGAAAAGGTTGTCTTTTTCTTTCACTCAGAGTAAGATGATGATGAGCATTTCTCACTAGTAAGTCGTAAAGGTTTGGAGGGTGAGTAAAGGATGACAGGATTTACAATTTTGGACACACTTTAGGTTCCAATTCTCACTATAACTTTTTCCTCAATAAACTCCTAATTACTGCTTATAAATAGTTAGTAAGGGAGTTGTTAAGTTTAGGTATTGGGTGGATTAAGGGATGTAGAATATGATCATGCAGAATAAGGCATTAATATGTACTTTATAAGTACTAATAAAAAGCCAATATCCTAATATGCATGCTAATAAGCAACTGGTTAATAGTGAGAATTGGACTCTTTACTAAAGGTAACAACTATTCTCTTTAAACATGCACTGTATGTTCATGCAATGATACCTTGTGTAGTTTCAGACTTCAGACCTTTCACTCGCCATCGGATGCAAGTCCGGGGTTTCGAGAAGAAACTAATCGCTGGATTCACCAAAGTTCTCTTGGTTAGTGGGATCAAATCTTTGAAAAGACTGAATGTTATATATTCTTGAAATCAAAAGGTACATTTAGTCCATGTCTGCAGCTTTAAGAGGCTTTCGTTACATTACTCACTGACTGAAGTCAACAGACAAATCTTTTGGAAAAACTGACCAAGAATATTGATGACATCATCTTGCACTCAAAGGCGTGTCCCACGTTTTGTCCAATAGAATGTTCTCGAACATTTCATATGAGTTTTATGAATGAGCTTGTACAAATTCATATGAAGTAGCAACCGAAATATAAGATGGTTATGAATTGCAATGAGAGTGTGTTTGGTATATTTGGTGTTTAAAAGAGGATACAAGCCCTTCCATATCCTATTTCTATTTAAAAGTTGGAAATATGTCAAAACAGGATAGAAAAATGCCATGAGTCATTATGAGTCAAATTAGGTAAAAACAATAGATTAGAATAGAATTCACTATTGCTCCTATTCACCTTTACACTGTAAAAAAATATTAATACTTGAAATATATGGTAAAAAACTGGCAGTTGTGGTGTCCAGAACATTTTAAGTTTTACAGATTCAACTTTGTTTTAACTGATATTATGTTAATATATAAAAAATGACTAATTTTTATCTTTATAATATACTGACAGTGACCTTAAAACACAGGTAGTAAAGAGAAAGTCCTCAAAGTTCATCACTAGTAGCTTTTCCACAAGCTGAAGTAAATACTAAATATATAGACACAATCATGATAACACACGACAATAAAATAATGCAATAAACATTAATTTAACAACACAAGATGTAACATAAAACCCTAATGTACATACGTAACTGATAAGAAAAAAACAAAGAAACTTTTATTTCAATGATAAACCATCAAACCATCACACAGAGAATTCTGTGAATGTCAATTTATGGTGTAAATTATACTTTTACTGTAAAATCACGTGAAATCTTTCATAAGATATAGATACAGTTTGTCACCTTATATAGAGTAAGTTAGCATACCTTTAACAAATTAACAGGTTTTTACTGTAGCATTTTCACAATATTCTTTTTCGAGTGGATGCACTTGTGCATTTCGGTCAAATATGGTCAAACCCAAATGTTGGGTTAAAAATGTCTTTTAAAAATTTAACCCAACGGCTGAGTTTGTCCATATTTAACCCAAAGTTGGGTTGAAACACCCAGCATTTTTTCGAGTGTGTACACATTTCTGTTACGTCATCTGTTTGTGTCGTCCTGTGTTTCACTTTGTGTTTTATAGCGTGCTCAGACGGTGTGTGGTGTTGCTGTGGTCGTGTGGGATCTGTGTCTGGGTGAATGTGTCTGTGTTTGTCGCTACGCTACACTAAACACAATCCTCTCGCCCCGACAGCGGGTTCATGCGGGTCTCGCGGCCCAAACCCCTGTGGCTCCTTCTGTCTATGAGGGACGAAGAGACCAGACGCTCTGTTTGTTCGGCACATGAACACCAAAACCACTGAACCTGTGAGGATCAAATGTAAAGGTTTGAGAAAAACCCATATTCATTAACCATTATTTGGTTTTAAAAAGGTGTGCTGTGTAGATCAGACCATGTTTGAAATGTTTTTTTAAAGGGCTCCTATTATGCTTTTTTACATGTTCAACTTTCTTTAGTGTGTAATGTTGAAAAAGGTTATCCTCTATTAGTGTCAGTGTTTCTGAACTCCTGAAACGCCTCCATTGTAGTCTTGAGTTTCTTCCGGGAACGAACACGTCACAATATTCCTCATTTGAATAATTAATGCGCAGAATAAAGGGGCGGGGCCTGGTTGAGTTAGTTAGTAGTGTGTTAAACTGGTGGTTATGGAAAGGGGCGGGACATTTCCCAAACACACTCAAAGCGCTCGACCAATCAGAACACACTGATCCAGCCGACCAATCAGAGCACAGTGTGCTTTCAGAAGGCGGGGCTTCATAGAGACAGGAAGTAAACAGAGCGTTACTGACAGACTGGGAAGAGAGGAGCCGCAACAATGGGGAATATGAGGAAAATAATGTGGTTTTGAGCATTCAAGCATGAAAACCTGTTCAAGTAGAGCCTAAAAACTAAATCAAGACTTTGCAAAAGGGCATAATAGGTCTGCTTTAAAAATTGCACCTAACTTTTAAAACAGTATGCAGAATACACACGTCAAACTTGTTCTAAAATTGTCTCAAAATAGCAAATATGTTTGATATCATCTGGTTGGATGGAGTCAGAGACAAAAAACATTAACACACTATACACTTGCCCAAAATCTGCAGATCGAATCCCCTCACACTGCAAATCTGTACAAAAGTCAGGTAGTTTTTGTAATTTTTTAATGTTGCGCTTATATTTGATTATATGATAATCATCTGTGAATTATAGCCTACTGAAACTGTGTGGCGTTGATGCAGCATTATGCAAAAACAATAGTTTTCGAATAGTTTCGAAAATAGTTTCCGTTTCAGAAATGCAGTATTAACAATCAGCAATTATTTGTGAGAAAGTGAAAGTATTCAGCTGATCATGTGATCTCAACATGAAACTGCTTTTATTAGGAAACTAATGTAATGTCTGCATCACATATGAGTTTATGAATTAAACAGTTCTCCAAAGTATTATTTACATTAGTGAACGCTATAAACGCAAACCAATAATGAACAATATACAGCATTTGCTAATCTTATGTTAATTTCAACATGTTAATTAAAATCAAAAGTTCTGTGACATGAACAAACAATGAAGCATATTCTTATTACCTAACATTAAATATTAATAAGTGCTGTGAAAATATATTGTTCATTGCTAATGCATTACAAACAGGACCTTATTGTGAAGTGTTTCCATATATTACTAATTTCTTCCAGGTTAAAACTTTTTAATGGGTGCAGTTTTATTATTTACATTACAGTACATTATTTAAAATCCTATACAGTTATGATCAAAAATATTCTGCAACGCAATATAAAGATACATGTATTATGGAAATGCAAGTTATCCATCATCAAAATATAGCAATTGATATAGTTTGAGCATTTGTGTTGTGCATCGAGCAGCTCAAAGGCTATTTAAGCATCAGTGTGTGTGAATGATAAAAGCATCGAGGGTTCAAGGCAATAAATTACAGTATCGGGAACAATGCAAAATCGTTCCAGGGAGTGGAAAAAAGCAAGTGAAAATACACACATATTATTACCACCAAAATGACGATGAGAGAGATAAATAGAGTCTGAGCCCTCCTGAACGAGCCACGTCTCTTCCTTTCAGCGTCTTGCCCTTTTCTCTTCATAATCCCACCTGTGTTTACAGTATCCGGTGGATTAGCCCACGGCTCGGCTTTCTGTCCCCGCAACTGTGGCGAACAACCGGCTCCACCTTCGTTTCAGGCCTGGGCGATGTTTTAACAAGCCCTCGGGGAGAGACGGACGAGAAAAGAAAGAAAATATGAATGTGTGTGAGAAATAAAAGCCTCTTTGAGCAGCTTTGTGTGTGTGTGTGCAGGCTCTCGGTGTGGTGTGTGATGGGGTTGAACGGGTCGTGATGGAGCAGGTGTTTCTCCGCCCTCGGGACCCTGATGAAACACCACAGGTGTGTGTGTGGACAGGTCGGGATGCACCAACACTGCTTTTGTGAGTTTGTGTTATTATTCTTTGTCTGGTTGATCACATGATCTTTTAAACGTGGCCCATATTATTTACAGTTAGTCATTCAATACTCTTTTATTCAAAGTATTATTACAAGCATATCTGACACTCCTAAACAATCTAGTGTATTTTTGTCATTATTTAATTTATTTATTAAAATTTAATGTAATTCATATAAATGATTAACAACATTGATAATGTTGTTATTATATTTTATTTATTATAATTTTAATTTATTTATTTAATTTAAGCAATTAATATTTCTAAACATATTATAAAATATTTAATACATAAATTTATTCATTTTAATAAATTGTATTTTAATTAATTTCCGGCATTATTTTAAAATGATTAATACTAGTATTGTGTACAATATACTAGTATTGTTAGTAGTATTCTTTTTTATTTATATAATTTTTTATAGTAGTAGTTTTATTTTTTGTTATTACATTTAATTTATTATGATGTATAATTTATTTGTTTAAATATTATAAAAAAAGAATTAACAACATTTATAAATATTATTTTATTTATTACAGATTCTATAAATAATTGTGGCATTTTTTTGTATTATTTATTACTAGTATTGTGCACAATATTAGTGTTTTGATTTAGCTTTTATTTTTATGTTTGATTATATTTTAATTTAAAAATATATTTTATAATATTTTAATTTTAGGTATTTTGTTTGTCATTTTTATTAGTTTTAGTTTTATTATTATTAAGCTTAAAAAAACCTGTAATTTTAATACTTCTGCTTCACTTACTTTATGTCCGTTAGTTGCCAAGGCAAAATTTCTAATTTTCTAATTTAAGTTGTGTATTTTCTTTTTCATCTAAGCTTTATTTCAATGAACGAAAATGATTTAAATAGTTTTAGTTTTAGTAAATTTCTTTGCTAATTCGCTATTTTGGAGGTGCCACTGGCCATCTTTGCGGTCTATCTAAATATAAATCAATATAATTACAGCAAATGTTGAGCAAGAATGATGTAAAAATAGCATAAAGTTCAGTTTTTCTAGGACGTTTGCAGTGAACCACAGAAGTCATTGCTATGTGGAATCATTTCTTTGTTACTTTTTTTCCACAATGACCTTGTTTAATCTCAGCGCTCCAGGTCTTTCTGTGCCACAAATCCAGGATTTCAGATGCATTTTGGGTTTTATTTGAGCACAATCACAGTCTGTTTTTCTGGTCAACTCCAGTGAATGGAAACGAGGAGTTTTCTGTGCTGTTGTTGGATGTGGTCTGTCCTAGATAACTGGAGAAGGCCTTTGAAGAAATCTAGGCCAGAGCCACAGCAGAGATTGCCTTTGACAGGGGAAAAAATTAAAGAGCTATTGAAACTAGTTCATGTCACATGGAGCTCACTTTATATAAAACCATCTGAAGTGGGCATGCCTTTGAGTTCCTCTGAAGAAATAACACCCGCGTTTATATTTAAACTCATTATCAAGCTGTTCCAAACATGCATGCTGATATTTTTACATGCAACACAAACATAATTTTAAGTATATCTTCACATAGCTCATTTCTATACAGTAATCATGGCAATGTGAGACATACCAGAAGTTACACTTTTGAATGCACGTACTTTAGCTAATATCTCGAAAAATTAGAATATGGTGCAGAAGTTCATTTATTTCAGTAGTTCAACTTAAAAGGTGAAACTAATATATTATATAGACTCATTACATGCAAAGTGAGATATTTCAAGCCTTTATTTGTTATAATTTTGATGATTATGGCTTACAGCTTATGAAAATTCAAAATTAGAATATTGTGAAAAGGTTTTCATAAGCCATAATCATCAAAATTATAACAAATAAAGGCTTGAAATATCTCACTTTGCGTGTAATGAGTCTATATAATATATTAGTTTCACCTTTTAAGTTGAATTACTGAAATAAATGAACTTTTGCACCATATTCTAATTTTTCGAGTTTCACCTGTAGTGTTTCTTTGCACCCATTATGCTTTAAAATCTGAAGTATTGCAACAGATCTAGTCTATTATGGCTTCTTGTGGCTTTAAAATGTATATGAAGTATCTTGTAGGTATGTATTTGTATACACTTTAAATGTATGAGGTATTGCATCATATCTTGTAGGCTGTTTGCGGTCAAAGGGCAGACTCTCTATTAATAGGCCTATACAATATATTATGTAATGCATGTGTGTTAAGAGTAGGCCAATAGTTAAATATCACACCGCTTATTGGTGTTTTTGTACCTTTGTTATGTCCATCATGCTTGTCCCTTGCAGTGAAGTAGGCTAAACTGTATCCAATAATATTTGTCCGAACATATAAATATACTTCTTGACAGACAGGCAGAAAATGACTCAGAAGAACATAGGCGACGCTGTCATAAGCCATCATATTTTAATAAGGGTAAAACCCGAGGATGGGCGGGCGAGGAGAGCCTGTTTTCTCATGTCCATTTTTAGCTGGCGCAGACGAGTTCACACATGCACACACACACACACACACACACACACACATGGACTGACTCGTGTCTCGAGAGCCACTCACACGCTTTTTCCCTTCAGAAATGAATGTTTATATTTGATCTCTTTTCCTTTGTCCCTGTTCCTCCTCTCATGAACACATAGCATTATAGATATACACTCACCGGCCACTTTATTAGGTACACCTGTCCAACTGCTCGTTAACACTTAATTTCTAAGCAGCCAATCACATGGCGGCAACTCAGTGCATTTAGGCATGTAGACATGGTCAAGACAATCTCCTGCAGTTCAAACCGAGCATCAGAATGGGGAAGAAAGTTGATTTGAGTGACTTTGAACGTGGCATGATTGTTGGTGCCAGAAGGGCTGGTCTGAGTATTTCAGAAACTGCTAATCTACTGGGATTTTCACGCACAACCATCTCTAGGGTTTACAGAGAATGGTCCGAAAAAGAAAAAACATCCAGTGAGCGGCAGTTCTGGGGGCGGAAATGCCTTGTTGATGCCAGAGGTCAGAGGAGAATGGCCAGACTGGTTCGAGCTGATAGAAGGGCAACAGTGACTGAAATAACCACTCGTTACAACCGAGGTATGCAGCAAAGCATTTGTGAAGCCACAACACGCACAACCTTGAGGCGGATGGGCTACAACAGCAGAAGACTCCACCGGGTACCACTCATCTCCACTACAAATAGGAAAAAGAGGCTACAATTTGCAAGAGCTCACCAAAATTGAACAGTTGAAGACTGGAAAAATGTTGCCTGGTCTGATGAGTCTCGATTTCTGTTGAGACATTCAGATGTTAGAGTCAGAATTTGGCGTAAACAGAATGAGAACATGGATCCATCATGCCTTGTTACCACTGTGCAGGCTGGTGGTGGTGGTGTAATGGTGTGGGGGATGTTTTCCTGGCACACTTTAGGCCCCTTAGTGCCAATTGGGCATCGTTTAAATGCCACGGCCTACCTGAGCATTGTTTCTGACCATGTCCATCCCTTTATGGCCACCATGTACCCATCCTCTGATGGCTACTTCCACCATGTCACAAAGCTCTAATCATTTCAAATTGGTTTCTTGAACATGACAATGAGTTCACTGTACTAAAATGGCCTCCACAGTCACCAGATCTCAACCCAATAGAGCATCTTTGGGATGTGGTGGAACGGGAGATTCGCATCATGGATGTGCAGCCGACAAATCTGCGGCAACTGTGTGATGCCATCATGTCAATATGGACCAAACTCCCTGAGGAATGCTTCCAGCACCTTGTTGAATCTATGCCACGAAGAATTGAGGCAGTTCTGAAGGCAAAAGGGGGTCCAACCCGTTACTAGCATGGGGTACCTAATAAAGTGGCCGGTGAGTGTATAATATAATGATAGCTCGACTGAACCAAGTGATGAATTGATACGAGGCTAGAGTAGATATAGCATATTTGGAAGTGAATGTTGCATTAACGTCATATCGCTATTACAGTCAGTAATTATTTTTTGAGTTTTAAGTTTCAAGAGTTTTTTTAGTAGTAAAAACGTGCAGATCTTGTTGAACTCCTAAGTACAAGTTGGAAATTGTGTTTTTTTAAGGAATGTTCAGTTGATTGCATGTCTAATGATGTAACGTAGGTGTTACGCCCCGTCTAATTTGAACAATGATACATTTACTGACTTAATTTGGATGTTTTGATTCAGGATCTGACTAGGCCAAAATAACAAACACGACTTCCTTATTTTTAAACCTTTTTCCTAAACCCTAACCCGAAAAGAAAAGGAAAATACAATATATACAAACCTAATTCCCTATCCAAAAACTGATGTTGTACCGTAGGCCAGTAAAAGCTGTGCGTGTAAACCTCACTCCCCTAGTCTCAAGAAGTGCGCTAGCAACTGATGCTAGCGCTGCGGTCTTTAGTGTCCGTGTTAGCGCACCCGCCTCCCACACCGGTCCGAATCCCAAGCTCGGAGTGGGTCATGTAGGACCAGTGTGGTGAAGAGATGAGTCCCACCTTAGGACCCCGGTAGTATGCCTGATCTAAATGTTTTTGGATTGCATGTGCATACTCATAATATGTGTATCTTTATATTGCTGTGCAGAATATTTTTTTATTATAAGTATGCCTGTTCTCGTGATGGTAGCTTTATGTATAGCATGCTAAATCCCGCTACTGTGCTCGTGTGTATCATGCATGCTGCTTGTATGGTAGAGTAGTATAATAGCATGATGTTGCAAACATAGGCAGTGTGTCAGAGCGGGTGGATCATGTGGTGATGAAGGTAAACAACACACACACACACTGTACGCAGCAGAACTGAAAGCCTGGCCTCGGTTTCCTGGAATTGTTATTGTGCTAAAGCCGCATCAGCAATCAGTCTCTCTCTTCTCTCTCTCTCTTCAGGGGTTTGCCCTCGCACGCCCCTCCCCGACCGTCTGCACACTGCAGGCTTTTCACGGTCACATGGGTGTCCTCTCCTCTCTCTCTCTCTCTCTCTCTGCTCTCATTCGAGTCACGAACGCCCCCACTGTGCACTGTCAGGTCACCCGCTTGTTTGCTCAGATGGAAATGTAGAGGAAATGAAACGAATGCACTGAGCCAGGCTTAACCCTTCACTGGGATGAGGCGTCTGCACAGCTAAATAACCCACATCTGATAATATAACATATAACGCATCCCCCACTGCGCCGCTCTGTCAACATGAAACGCAATTGACCCTGTTTACTTTCTTAGTCTTATTGAGAGCTGACGGCATGTTATTGTAAAGGAAAAAAATAGTTTCATCAAAATAACATAATGCAATAATGTCCTGCAACTACTTTCCATTTTAGCTGACATCATGACGATGGCACTGGTGGGGGAAGTCCAGCTTGTTTGAGCCAGGGGTCATGGTTTAGCTGGTCCAGTTTGCCCCTGCTGGCTGATGCTGTAACTGCAACTAATGGGGCAAAAAGCATTTTTCTCCATTGACAGAAGTAGCAATTTTTTTTTCTGCAAGCAACATATAAATGGATTAAAAAAATAATAATACATTTTTTAGGATGTTTTAGTGAACATTTTTTTAAGAAGACTTGGTTAAGGAATATTTATTTATTTATTCAATGCATTTATTCATTGTAAAAGGCCTGCAAAGTTTTAAAGATCAAAGTGCACGACAAATAAAGTTATTGTCTCCTAAAAGAAAGAATTGATTCTGAACTGTTGAAACGAGTCGTCAGTATTTTCAGGCACATTTTCTGTTACATTTGTTTGAACGAACTGTTTTCAGACTCTTTGAGAAATAAAGATAAATTGCAATTTGTATGAGAGAATGAAAGTGTTTTTTAACCTTGGATGCATGTAAACCTTTTGTAGGCAGCAATGCTGTCGACTTATGAATTTACACATGGTTTGTCTTAAAGCATATTAAAAACACCACATAGACATATAAACAACATTAAAAGCTTGATTTACACCACAGGGGGACTTTAAAACAGTTTTAACATAGTGGCTATTCATTCAATTGGTCGCAGGTCTTAGAAAAATAGAAATGGATCAAAATTTGTGCAAAAGAAACACAGTTTGTCTTTGAAACCACCTTAAACAGGCTTTGAATGCAACACAGTATCACACTGAGCAAATGTTAGAGTAATATGAAGCACCTGGGTGCAGAATTGCGGTTTAAGCTTTTCTGTTTCTTCTGGATTTTTATCAGAGCTGCATAAACATGACAAGATCTAGAACGAGATTAGAATAGTTTGAAGATTTCTGTGTGCTCAAATGTGCTTGGTTGACCTGTCTTGGAATCCGCTATCTTTTGTGTTCATAATTTTATCCCTTAAAACTCATCTTTGATCACCATTCTTCAGGCCTTAAAATATCTTGAATGTAACTCGACACCCTCGCCTCATTTAGTATACACGGTTCTATGAATATGCAAATGAGCCCCGCCTCCATTCACTCACTCAGCTCAGAGATCCACTGGTTGACGATCACACGTTGATCTGATTGGTTACAAGGTCGTTTGTGACGTCAGAAACACCAGCGATTTCAAACCGTGTTTTTGAGACTGTCTTTGGTTCACTGCAGTTTTAAGGAGGAAATACTCAGCAATGCTGTCGACTTATGAACTTACACATGGTTTGTCTGAAAGCATATTAAAAACACCACATAGACATATAAACAACATTGAAAGGGGGACATTATTATCTTCATGCCTTAGTCGCATTTAGGGCAATACTATTGTTTACATTTTGTGACAATAGCAATCAAGCGGTTGAAATTTGCTATGATATGTATAATTTTATGTGAATATACTGCATGTATGCGGATAAAGTTGGACATGATTTTCATTACACGAGAGTAGATGTTAAAACTTCATGCTGATTTGTACTCGGCTTTCGCCAAGATAAGCAAAACTAAGACGTAGCTTTACAGTAAACTATGCTTCTCCATCCATTTACGCTTCTTTCCATAAGGTGGTGTGACTCCCCTTCTGTCCGGCGTTAACGGCAGCAGTGTACTTGGCGCGTTGGCGCACGCGACGGCTGCAACTACAGGACCAGCACGACAACCGTCTGGATTGAACCGAGTAGGGGACATCTCTAGGGTCTTCAAGTGGGCACCTTCCGTCCTCAGTGTTTCGTCGACTAGCCCACGACACCTCAAGAGGGCTCGACAGTGACTCTGGCGTCCCAGAGTCACCCCCCTCCGTCCCCCACTCAACTCAGCCCAGCTTACTGACCTCTACATCCCTCCTGCTGCTGAGACCTAACCACAATCTCACAATCTCTCCGCGACCCAACCATACGCGCCAACCCGTTTGACTAAGGCTGTCGAGCCCCACTGGTGCGTTAATATGCAGTTTCAGTGGACAACGGTTCCGTATGGCATACCACCTACCGCATAACACAATATCTGCCCAACCACCCGTCATTCACGCAATATCCACAGGAACGTATACAAACAAACCAACAGACTCTTCAAGTTTTCAAGAACTCTACGAAACCGTAGCGTGGCGGCCTGTACACAGCGAGCTAGCATCTTTCCGTCTCAACCACAGCCAGTTGCTGCTCCTTTCTGCTGCTTCAGATAAGTTCTTTACTGTGCGACGCAACTCTTGGCCACTGAATCCGATGTCTCTGAGGAACCGGGTTGTAGAGTGTGCCACAAAACCTCGACAACCCACTTCCACTGGATAAACCTGGACTCTCCATCCTCGCTGTTCTGCTTCAGTGGCCAGATGAGCATACCGCAGTTTCTTCCTCTTATATGCCTCATCTACCGCATCCTCCCATGGCACTGTTAACTATATCAGTTGAACAATGCGTGCTGATCCAGACCACAAAACAATATCTGGTCGTAGGTTAGTGGTGGCAATCTCAGGTGGAAAAATAAGCCGTTGGTCAAGATCAGCCAGCATCTTCCAGTCCCTAGCAGCTTTCAGCTGTCCTGGGCGAGAATTGGTGTTAACACCTTTTCTTGGTGGTTGCTCGCCTGGGCGGAGGAATATTGTCTTCTGCGTGTAATGTTTTGCGAGAACAGGTGGCAACTTATTGGTCATGTTACGCTTGCCTTCTAATGCTAAAGCCAAACATCGCAGTACTTGGTCATGGCGCCAAGTAAACCGACCTTGGCTAAGAGCCACCTTACATCCTGTCAAAATGTGCCTTAATGTGGCAGGTGATGAACACAAAGGACAAGAGGGATCCTCTCCTACCCAGAGGTTTAGGTTCTGCGGTGATGAGAGAACATCATATGTTGACCTAATAAGGAAACTGATCCTACTCTCTTCCATTGACCAAAGGTCTTGCCAGCCCATCTTACGTTGTTCCACACTCTCATATACTCATATATCCAACTTTATATTAAGAGCTGGGTGATAATATAGGTATATTTTGCGTCGATATAAACAATCAAGCAGTTGATCATCATAAATTAAATATCATTTGAAAGCTTAAACCGGTTTAAAATTGGAAACAATGCTCAATTTTTTTGTGATATCAACTTCAAATTTGGAACACAACTTGGTTAAACACAATTATTTTGCACAATATATATTTTGTATTTTTCCTTTAAAGTAAACTTAAACTTCTATAACTTTTTATTTACACTAAAATAGCTTCATTGCAATGCTGTTAGAGTGATATAAATGGACTTATATTATGAAATAATATTTCAGCCCTAGTGAGAAACATGGACTTTTCCGTGTGTGAGTGTGAGAAGCTTGCGGACGAAGAGATGTTTGGTTTGGATGTCTTTGCAGGGCCACTGATCCACTTCATCTTCAGATTATTTGTGTGTCTCTGCAATAATGTCTCGCAGACTCAAACTCTTGCGTGTCTATCCTTACATGGTCTGACAAACATTGCCCTCGTTTTCAATCATGCTTTCCAAGCCAGAGTCGTCCGAATGACCTTATATGATCTGAACTCATTTTGGGAAGTAGCTACATGGTCAGCTACAGAGAAATACAATTATATGTTGACAGGAATATCAACTATATTTACAGTATATAGTTAAATTTATGAAGGAGTTGGAGACTGACTCGCTTTACAGATTCTTTCCAAATAGATAAATGGACATGATTTGAATGTAGATTTTTAAAAGAGAGTGTGTTTAATCCAAACACGGATACAGTTCCCTGAGCGTAAACAAAAGCAGGAGTGTGTGTAGATTTATGATGACACAACAACACAGAATCTGCATATTACACAATAAGCAGGCGAAAACTATGAGCCACAGCTCACAGGTCAAAGCAAAGGTCACTGATTCACATGATGACACACACACACACACACACACACACACACACACACACACACACACACACACACACACACACACACACACACACACACACACACACACACACTGAGTTACATCAGCAGATTTGAACAGTCACTTTTAAAAACTTATATGCATTTCTGCACACGAAATGTAGTTCAAATAGTAGTGCAAGGTCAATGGAGGGAATGCATGAACTAATAAATATAATGCGTATACATTTAATGCAATGTTAGTCATGCTGCAAAAAATGATAAATTAAGATTATTGTATAAAAATACTGTTTTTCTACTTTTTACACTGTCTGAATCGTTCCCTATTCCCTATATAGTGCACTATGTGCCATTCACCATGCAGAAAATAGTAAACGTATGAACAAGTGACTGATTTTAGCTGCAGCTTCAGCGTCTATTTCAAATGTAAGGAGGCGGAGCTTCAGATTCTAGAGAGCATTTGATTGGACAGAAAATCTGATGAGAAGCTGAAGTGCAGAGTGATGTCATCAAAATCATTGATCCAATTTGGAATGTAAAGAACAGCATATTATACAGCTATTTATTTTATTAGGAAAATACCATATACATAAAAAGAAGTGGGCTCAAGGTAAACCAAATTTTCCTCATTTTATAAATGACTTTAAATTATATGTGCATCTTTTGGAACAAACTAAAAACAAAAAAGCAATGAAAACATGTAATGCTTTGAAAACACTGGATTTTATGTAAAAAAAAAATAATAATTATTTTTTTATTTTTTTATTATTATTATTTTTCCTGGCAGTTAATGTAATATTGTGAATATGTGATACCTCTGTTCTTGTGGCATTAAAAAAAAAAAAAAAAAATCAAAATCATTGATCCAGAGACTGTAACAAATATCTTCTCAATGTGATTTTTTTGTCATGGTTTTGGAGCACACTAGCTTATAGATAACAGTAAGACTGACATATTCATACTAAAAGTAAAAAAAACGTTGATAGGGACTTTAAAAAGTGTCATTTATAAATGGGTTTGTAAAAATAATGATTGTTTTTCTGTCACAGACTCTCGCTGTCTGAGCGACCTGAGGCTATTGTGAGCGGTTTGTCTCCCTGGATGGCAGAGGTCACAGGGGTCGTCAGGGGTCACAGGGGTCGTCAGGGGTGTAGGACCCCGAGGAAACTTCATCTCGTGCTTCCCCTCGAGCAGTTCCTGTGCGTGTCTCTCCAGATCGTGGCTCGTGTCTCTGATCGAGGGCCAGGAACAGGGCTGACACTGACACGTGTGCCGGCTGAAGGACGTCCCGATGGGCTGATGTGGGATTTGGCTTCTCGGAAACCCTTGCATCCTCAACCCGGCAACCTGACCGTCACCATGGCAACTCAGCCCGGGGCTCATGGGAAGGGTGGAGGACAGTAGTGGAGGTTTGTGGATAAAGAAAAGATTCCTACGTCAAGCATCAATATTGCTGTAATGCTTAAAGGGTTAGTTCACCCAAAAATAAAGATTATGTCATTAATGACTCTCCCTCATGTCGCTCCAAGCCCGTCAGACCTCCGTTCATCTTCGGGACACAGTTTAAGATATTTTAGATTTAGTCCGAGAGCTTTCTGTCCCTCCATTGTAAATGTGTGTATGGTATACTGTCCTTGTCCAGAAAGGAAATAAAGACATCATCAAAGTAGTCCATGTGACATCAGTGGGTTAGTTAGAGTGTGTTGAAGCATCGAAAATACATTTTGCTCCAAAAATAACAAAAACTACGACTTTATTCAGCATTGTATTGTGTTCCGGTTCTGTTGTGGATCCGCGTTCAGTGCCGCCGCTGACGTGTGTCTGGTGTGTGTGTGTGTGTGTGTGTGTGTGTGTGTATTCTGGTTCTGTTGTGGATCTGCGTTCAGTGCCGCCGCTGACGTAAGACGCTGCTGACGTGTGTCTGGTGTGTGTGTGTGTGTGTGTGTATTCTGGTTCTGTTGTGGATCCGCGTTCAGTGCCGCTGCTGACGTGTGTCTGGTGTGTGTGTGTGTGTGTGTGTGTGTGTATTCCGGTTCTGTTGTGGATCCGCGTTCAGTGCCGCTGCTGACGTAAGACGCTGCTGACGTGTGTCTGGTGTGTGTGTGTGTGTGTGTGTGTGTGTATTCTGGTTCTGTTGTGGATCCGCGTTCAGTGCCGCCGCTGACGTAAGACGCTGCTGACGTGTGTCTGGTGTGTGTGTGTGTGTGTGTGTATTCTGGTTCTGTTGTGGATCCGCGTTCAGTGCCGCTGCTGACGTGTGTCTGGTGTGTGTGTGTGTGTGTGTGTGTGTGTATTCCGGTTCTGTTGTGGATCCGCGTTCAGTGCCGCTGCTGACGTAAGACGCTGCTGACGTGTGTCTGGTGTGTGTGTGTGTGTGTGTGTGTGTGTATTCTGGTTCTGTTGTGGATCCGCGTTCAGTGCCGCGGCTGACGTAAGACGCTGCTGACGTGTGTCTGGTGTGTGTGTGTGTGTGTGTGTGTGTGTGTGTTCCGGTTCTGTTGTGGATCCGCGTTCAGTGACGCCGCTGACGTAAGACGCTGCTGACGTGTGTCTGGTGTGTGTGTGTGTGTGTGTGTGTGTATGTTCCGGTTCTGTTGTGGATCCGCGTTCAGTGCCGCCGCTGACGTAAGACGCTGCTGACGTGTGTCTGGTGTGTGTGTGTGTGTGTGTGTGTATGTTCCGGTTCTGTTGTGGATCCGCGTTCAGTGCCGCCGCTGACGTGTGTCTGGTGTGTGTGTGTGTGTGTGTGTATTCTGGTTCTGTTGTGGATCCGCGTTCAGTGCCGCCGCTGACGTAAGACGCTGCTGACGTGTGTCTGGTGTGTGTGTGTGTGTGTGTGTGTGTTCTGGTTCTGTTGTGGATCCGCGTTCAGTGCCGCCGCTGACGTAAGACGCTGCTGACGTGTGTCTGGTGTGTGTGTGTGTGTGTGTGTGTGTGTGTGTTCCGGTTCTGTTGTGGATCCGCGTTCAGTGACGCCGCTGACGTAAGACGCTGCTGACGTGTGTCTGGTGTGTGTGTGTGTGTGTGTATGTTCCGGTTCTGTTGTGGATCCGCGTTCAGTGCCGCCGCTGACGTAAGACGCTGCTGACGTGTGTCTGGTGTGTGTGTGTGTGTGTGTGTGTATGTTCCGGTTCTGTTGTGGATCCGCGTTCAGTGCCGCCGCTGACGTGTGTCTGGTGCGCCCGGGCTTGGGACGACATGAGGGAGAGCCATTAATGACATAATTTTCATTTTTGGGTGAACTAACCCTTTAAATGTCACCCGCCCCTTTTTTGAATAGACACATAAATGCACAATCCGAACTTAAATGGTTGTAATTCAAGAATGCTTTGGAATATAGATGTAAGATTTGTCTTGTTTTAAAGAAGACGTTTGGAGATTTTTGTAGAAATGAAATAAATTAAGAAAGTGAAACAGAAAAAAGTTATAGACGTTTGAGTTTATGAAAATGAAAATTTTATGTAAAATATTTATTTTCAAAACATGTTGGACTCTAAAACTGAAAAAAAAAAAAAAAAAAAATCAGTCAAAAATCTGAACAAGTTGTGTTTCAAATTTTAGGTTGATTTCTCAAAAAATGAGCTTTCAGTGAGAGTGTGTTTGGGCGCAGTACCGAACGCTTCCACTAGGGCACAGCCAGACTCCATCACTGCCCATATAAGGGCGCCTCCATTTCCATATGTGTTTTGAGTGATATGAACCATTATTTCCACAATTATCATACAATTTATGAAGTAGACATCCTATTCAGAAGTAGTATTGGAAGTTTGGCAGATTTTGACCTCCAAGAAACATAAAAAGAACACGCGTGTGCGTTATAGCTCGCTGCCACATCACAAATGGTGAATCTATTTTTTTTTTAAATATATATATTTAAAACATTTTCAGACCTTTTTTTCTTTGGAACTCTTGGCATGAAAACAAACTGAGGTTTCTACCATTCTTTCATGATTTTTCATGTTCATCACTATTTCAAAATAAAGGTCTGAACACGCCTTAGGAGTATGAAAATATTCTTGTTGCAAATTGATACATTAAGCCCCCTCTGTAATTTATTTAAAAAATCACCAAATATGGAAACTAGAGGTTGTAAGCTTTCAAATTATATATAGTTTGTCAAGATTAGTTTAGGTTTAGTATAGGATATGTCTAAGGATTTCCACACAGAGGAAGACTTGCATTTTTTTGCCCAGCCATATTTATTTGAACCCGAATACACGGACGCACCAGACACACACACCCACACACACACACACACACCCACACACACACACACACACCAGACACACGTCAGCAGCGTCTTACGTCAGCGGCGGCACTGAACGCGTATCCACAACAGAACCAGAATACACACACACACACACACACACCAGACACACGTCAGCAGCGTCTTACGTCAGCGGCGGCACTGAACGCGTATCCACAACAGAACCAGAATACACACACACACACACACACACCAGACACACGTCAGCAGCGTCTTACGTCAGCGGCGGCACTGAACGCGGATCCACAACAGAACCAGAACACACACACACACACACACACACACCAGACACACGTCAGCAGCGTCTTACGTCAGCGGCGGCACTGAACGCGGATCCACATCAGAACCGGATTATATATTTGCACATATATTCAATTTTGCATGGCCGGCGTGTGTGTAAAGCAGGGACTTCAGTGAACAGCTTGCTTTGGCTAAACGAATGAACACGATATCCTCCTCAACCCCATGAAACCTCTAAATCTGTGTGTGTTGCGAGTCTATTTCCATACACACTTTGATTCCTGAACTTCTGTTTTTGAACAGTGATGTTCTAGCTAGCCTGTTAGCATAATCATATTCTGTTTGATGTGTGTGTGTGTGTGTGTGTGTGTAATGAAGCCATTACTGCAGATCTTCTGCTGCTCACTGCAGTCTTCAGGCTTTCCACATCACTTCTGTAGTTAAAGTAGCAAATGCTGTGGAAAACACAATGGCATCTCTTCAAGGTTAATAGGTGACGTGTCTATTCATCGCAAAACACGGCGAACACACAGATTTAGCATCCAGTGTTCATGTGTTTATTGATCCAGTGTTTTATTTTAGCAGATCATCATATTTTAGCGACTGAGCTGTTTGCAGCAGTGGGTAATTGCCAACATTATTATATTAATTGTGCAATCTTTGTGTTAATATTGTGTTGTTTTTAATCTGGATGCTAGTTTTGTGAATGAGACACTCAATTAGTGGTGCTTATTATTTTTCATGGAAATAAAAGTTATAAGATTAGAAAGGTGGCTAATGGCTGAAAGTCCATATGGATGTGATATGTGTTTACATATTTTCATACACAATGTTTTCTCAACATTCAGGGTTATTATAGTTAATTAAAAATAAAACCATAAAATGTGTCACTTGAAATAGAATAAACTTTTTTATTTTAAGCTATAGTATATTTTATATAAGGCAAGGCAACATTTCACATTTTCACTTAGTTTAACTTGATGTACTAAAATATCTAAAACTTAAATAAAAATAATAAAACTATATAGACGTATTTAAAAGCAACAAAATTAACTAAAATTAAAACAAAATAAAAACGGATTAGTAACTATAATAGTATTTCAGTGATACTAAAATAACATTCGGTAAACATATTTGCAGTAGTGATATTTTAGAATTACTTATATATTATTATAATACTTATGAATATTTTGAATTAGCTTTTAAATTTATATTTTTGATTTTCATACTTTAGGTTTTAGTAGTTAAGTGCTTTTGTCAATTTTATTCATTTTTAAAAATATTTCTATTTAGCTTTAATTTATTTGTATTTTAGTAAGTTTAGTACTCCAACTTTAATCTTACATTTATATATTATTTCATTTAAGCTTAATTTCAATCACCAAAACCAATTTTAATAGTTTTAGTGTTCATTTTAGGTAATAATGATGACAACACTATTTTGAATACATAAATGAAGCGCCATCCAGTGAGAGTAAAGCTTCTGTTTAGCATATGATGCAAATTAAATCTATCTCTCAGTCGTCTGGTGCTCTTTCACTTTCCCCCGGTTATCCTGCGTGTCTTCTGCCACATTCCTGATCTTTGCAGTTTTCTTCTTGATTTATGTAATCTAGCTCGTCACATCAACCCACGACATGTTCTAACTACGCCCTGTTCTTCAATATCATGATTGATTCCTTGCAGAAAAGGGTCGGAAAACTCAGCTCAGCCAAATATAATCCTCTAGTAAAGAAGCCCACAGTGTGTGTGTGTGTGTGTGTGTGTGTGTGTGTGTGTGTGTGGGCAGATGTAGTAACATAGTCAGTTGCATAAGCGTTCAGGTCTCAGGAAAACTTTTCACACTTACATAATCAAGAGCTCTGGAAGCAGCGATAAGCTCATGCATCATTCAGGGAAACTGCTTTTCCTGTTTATCTCCTGCTTTCCCAAGGCGATTCCTTTAGATGCGTCCTTCAACAGATCGTAGATTAAGATCGATCCAAGAGACTCTTGAGAACAACTTCCATGAGAATACTATAGCTATGTTTCCATCCACTATTTTTATGCAAATTTTGGGAAATTGTATAGAAAACACTGGATGTAAACGCCATAAATTCTAAAAATGTGCATAAAAACTTTGAGGTGGATATGAGGTGTTTTTTTTACGGAAGCGTATTGCATTCACTTGAGGAAAAAAATCGACTCCGTTTTTCTGAAATGAACGAGTTAATTATCTCAGAATTACGAGATCATTTTTCCTGGAAAAAAGTTTTTGCTCTGTTTTTCTGAATTAATGACTTAATTATCTCAAAATTATGAGTAACTCATTAATTCATAAAAACAGAGTGAAAATTTTTTTTTTCAAGAAAAATGTATCTCATAATTCTGAGATAATTAACTTGTTAATTCAGAAAAACAGAGCAAAAACGTTTTTTTTCCATGAAAAATTATCTCAGAATTATGAGATAATTAACTCGTTAATTCAGAAAAACAGAGAAAAAACTTTTTTTTCATGAAAAAATATCTCGTAATTCTCAGATAATTAACTCGTTAATTCAGAAAAACAGAGAAAAAACATTTTTTCCATGAAAAATTATCTCGTAATTCTGAGATAATTAACTCGTTAATTCAGAAAAACAGAGAAAAAACTTTTTTTTCATGAAAAAATATCTCGTAATTCTCAGATAATTAACTCGTTAATTCAGAAAAACAGAGAAAAAACATTTTTTCCATGAAAAATTATCTCGTAATTCTGAGATAATTAACTCGTTAATTCAGAAAAACAGAGAAAAAACTTTTTTTCATGAAAAAATATCTCGTAATTCTGAGATAATTAACTCGTTAATTCAGAAAAACAGAGAAAAATGTTTTTTTTTCATGAAAAATTATCTCGTAATTCTCAGATAATTAACTCGTATATTCAGAAAAACAGAGCAAAAACTTTTTTTCCATGAAAAATGATCTCGTAATTCTGAGATAATTAACTCGTATATTCAGAAAAACAGAGAAAAAACTTTTTTTCCATGAAAAATTATCTCGTAATTCTGAGATAAATAACTCGTTAATTCAGAAAAGCAGAGCAAAAACTTTTTTTCCATGAAAAATTATCTCGTAATTCTGAGATAAATAACTCGTTAATTCAGAAAAACAGAGCAAAAACTTTTTTTCCATGAAAAATTATCTCGTAATTCTGAGATAATTAACTCGTTAATTCAGAAAAACAGAGAAAAAACTTTTTTTTCATTAAAAAATATCTCGTAATTCTCAGATAATTAACTCCTAAATTCAGAAAAACAGAGCAAAAACTTTTTTCCCATGAAAAAATATCTCGGAATTCTGAGATAAATAACTCGTTAATTCAGAAAAACAGAGTAGATTTTTTTTCCTCAAGTGAATGCAATACGCTTCCGTATTTAAATCTGATAAGAAGTCATGTGCATAAATTCCTGAATACCCAGCAGAAAAGCGATGATGTGATTGGATAACTCATTAACCAGCAGATCTCTCATTTACGAAAACAGCTTTTTATTACAGATATTTTTGCGTCAGTTTCCCATGAAGTGTTGGTTTTGTTCTCTTGAACACGTGCGATGGAAACATTATTCGCAGATGTTTTATGCAAAGTTAAATTCGCAACCTTGGATGGAAACAGCTAATGATAGAGTCGTGTGTTTTATCTTGATGTTTATTGCGTCATGCCCCATTTTGTTGGTGATATAGGCTAATAGAATGACAGCATGTTTTGCATATACGTATTTTTTTGTACATATATTTTCCTCAAAATGTATTAAACATATTTGGAACATTGTTATTTCAGTAACACTATCCGTTAAGTGAACGTAAAGAGTTGAGAGAGAAATCGGAGGTGTATCATTATACTGGATCCGTGCATTCGCTCTTAAAGTGACAGTAGCCTATAAATACCTGCTGTTATCTGTCATTAATGTTAATCAAACAGAACACAGCTTTAAAGGGGTCATATAATGCCATTTTTGTACAAGCTAATATGATTCTTTAGGGTCTAAATTAAAAGTTTGTAATATACTTTAATTAAAAATTCTCATTAGTATTGCAAGAAAACACTTATTTTACCTGGTCAAAAACAGCTCTGTTTTCAGCACGCCGTTTCAGTGCATATGACTTTAAATGATAATGAGCTTTGCTGACTCCACCTCTCTGTTCTGTGCTACACCGTTTGTAACTCAATAACACAATAACCATAACGCGTTGTTCAGTATAAACGTGAAATTATGAATTATATTGAGAACGTCATACATAGAAAACATGCCGATGCCGTAATGTACCCTGAGTGTAAACCTTAGACGCATTCATTGTGAAGCGTGCAGCTAGCGATTTGCAAAGATTAATATATTATTATAAAGTTTAATAAAACGTTTCACTCACTTCCGTTCTTCTGGAGGTTCAGCAGGAACACGAATATCTGGTACCGATCCTTTTTAGCAAAGCTTCTTAGCAAATCCAGCTTTACACTGATCCTCGTTTATAAAGCAGTCTGGTGTGAAATGATTCGCGCAAACATGAGAGCATTGACGTTGCTCGTGGGGAATATTCCCTTCGAAAACAAAACTCAGCCACTGCGTCTTCAGCGGTTCGGATTCAGGAACATTAAAATGACTGTGTTCGTTATTACACCCAAGAACAGAACACCACAATCGCTTAGACGCCATTCTGCTCATAGACAGCTCCAGCATATCAACAATGAGCGCGCCGGTCCGCGCAGACTATGATTGACAGCTCGCTCACGAGCGAGGGCGGGTCTGTGTTGAAACGCAGCTGTCAATCAACAATCGTGGGAGGGGCGTGCGACCTTGTGACGTCACACGGTCGAACGGCTCGATTTGAGGCAGGGGAAAACATAAGGAGATTAAAACAAAACCACTGGATGGATTTTTATCATTATATGATGGTTGTGTACAGACACTGCCAACACACATTTCAGTACAATCAACTTGTAAAAGTGCATATACCATTATATGACCCCTTTAACAAAGATTAACCTATACAGTGAACGCTATAGTGTTATTTAATTTAATTAAAAAGTCTAATATTAATACAATTATAAACTGCTTTTTCTTGTTTATTTCTGATTTCTCAAGGCGAACCGGGAGCTTCTTTAGATTCATCTTTCAACAGATGAAAGGTCGTAGGTTAAGAGACTACTAAAAGAATACTATAGCTATGTTTCCATCCACCTATTTTTATGCAAATTTTAGGTTATTACATGAGAAAACACTGGATGCTCTTGAACACATGCGATGGAAACACTGCTTTATTCGCAGATGTTTTATGCGATATTGCAATGTTAAATTCGCAACCTTAGATGAAAACAGCTAATGATAGACTAGTATGTTTTATCTTGATGTTTATTTAGTCATGCCTCATTTTCCTGGTGTTCCTACTGCAAGTGGAGTCACATTTATTAATCAGTTATTATATACTTCCCATTTAATGTTGTAAAATTCAGTTTCAGCTGTAAAGCAGCTCAAAAGCGTTGTTCTTCAGCTTTAGGATTGATTGAGTTCAGTTGTCGATGTCATTATCCAGCTCAGATCGGTTCAAATTGAACAGATTAACCAATAGTATTAGAGACGCACACGGCTGCCTCTTATTCATCACTAATTCAATGATTTACAGTCGCTTTGTACAAACATTGGTGTATATGTGAACGTCCCTTCAGTCACCCAACTCATTCTGACAAGATTTACTTGCACAACAAGGTGTGTTTTGTCTTTATATATATATATAAGTGTATTGAATAGGATAAACCCCTTGAGATGAACCATCTTGTTTTCAAGGAGGTCCTAATTCTCAATACAACACAGAACAAGGGACAAATCAAACACATTTCAATGAAATATTAAGACATAACCAAGACCACAATCAACACACTACAACAAAAACGACAACAACAAAAAAAGATAAGTATTTAGGTGAATACAACCACTTGATCGCCACACACAGGCTGTGAACAAATACTTGCCAGCAAAATATAACATAGAATAAAGAATATAGTGACTTTTAAAGGATTAGTTCACCTAAAAATGAAAATTTCCTGATAATTTACTCACCCCAATGCCATCCAAGATGTTCATGTCTTTCTTTCTTCAGTGGAAAAGAAATTAAGTTTTTTGAGGAAAACATTTCAGGATTTTTCTCCACACAATGGACTTTAAGCGCCACCAACATGTTGAAGTCCAAATCAATGCAGTTTCAAAGTTCTCTGAAGAGCTTCACACGGCTCTGCTCGATCCCAGCTGAGGAACAGGGCCTTATCTAGCCAAACCATCGGCCATTTTCTAACAGAAATAAACATTTATATACTTTTTAACCACAATTGTTCATCTTGTGCTGGTCGGCGACGCGCCAGGGATTACGTCATCACGTTGGAAACGTCACGATTTTTTTTTTTAAAATAATAATAATAAATTAAAACAAAGATGTCAGGCGATTTTGAAGTTGGAGGAGAAAACGGGAGAAAATGAAATGCAATTTTTCACCCTTCCCTGCCTTTTTTAACCGGAGTACACAGACAAATAGAGAGCCTAAGTCCCTCCCCTTCCGGCCGACCACCATGGGACCTTATGGTGCGTTCTACTATTTATCCGTGTCGGAGTTCCGACTTGGAAGACACGCCCCCTTTCCGCGGATTTTCCCGCTCGGATTTCGAACAACCGTGAGGACACCGAGCAAGAATTCTGATACGGAATCCAAGATGGCTGCGCGCTGTGTGACTTAGTATGAATTGTTTTCATTGTTTTTGGACCGATTTGGTTGTTTAACCCTCTGGGAACGGATTGGGCGGTACCGCCCAAAATGGCATACTTTTACAAATTTGTAATTATCTTAAAAACTATTAATGATAGAGAGGTGCGGTCTTTTTTACCGTCTTCCTCAGATTCCGCTGAAAACAGTGATAACTTACCCGGCTTGTAAATATACACACTTCCTTGTTGCGCAATACCACTATGTAAAAGGCCAATGAAATTGATGTTGTTTGGCAGATTCCGCGAACAACAACCAATGGAAAAATTGCCGATGGAGAAATATTTTTCTTATCCAATCAGAGGAAGGTTACCATGATGTCTCTAGCAAATCAGAGGACTCTGTAGCCTTGCAAGGGGTGGTACTATATAGTTAGGGATATGACGCAAACAGCGCTGAATGGAGAGAAGGAGAGAGAGCGAACGGAGGCTTACGGAGCGGATTATCAGAGATTTATATGAGAGAGAGACAGAACAATTATAATATATACACATACAATTATAGCATTATTTATTGTTTTAGCACTTTTATGATGGCAAGCAGTAAAGATTTACGGTGGAACAAGCTCTGGAACAATTCTAAGCATTCCTAAGAAAAACGCTTAGGACTATTTGTAAATAAAGTTACATTTTTTATTGTTCTTTACACATTTTATTTAACAATTACACATGTCTGTCAAGCAAAGGCTTTGACAAATATATTTTTTGTTCAAAAACTGTTCACTATTGTTGTGTGATGTGTGATTTTCAGAAATAAATGACAAAAATCTAATTTCCGTTTTTGAAATTCTCTAGTTTATTGTACATTTTTCACTCATACTTCCTTTATAAACACATTACATGCATGCTTATGTTAGCTTAGGGTCTTCTGAATCCATAGATACCAAACACATAGTGTTCCATCTCCATTACATATGGTTTATAAGCCCAAATGTAAAAATAGAGAAAACGGACCGAAAAGGGCTTAGTCCCCAGAGGGTTAAAAGAAGATTTTAATCACTCGTATTACTGCAATACCTTACTGCGTCCGTATCACTGCCTGTGGGTATGGGAATCGGTTTTGTTGTGAGTGCAATATTAAATGAAGCCTTGTTTCAAACGGGTGTTACTAACGTGGCTAGCGTTGCTAACAGAAGATAAACTAAACCTTGAAATAAAGTGAAAATTTTTCAAGTTCAAATGGCTGAGTTTTGATAAGCGCCTGGTACTCGGCCAGTGCTACCATAGCAACAGCTTTCCGGGTGGCGTCCATGTTTTTTTCCACTCGGACGCGCAAAACTTACCAGAACGCTTGAAGTGTGGAAATGGCGTCATATCCGAGGGCTGAGTCGGTTCGTTGACAATATTAGAACGCACCATTAATTCGGAAAAATATTGTGTGGTAGTCAATGGCGAGAGACAACAAATATTTTGATCTCGTTTGAATTGTGGCCTGAATTACACATATGATGTTTGTCAATTTAAAAGATACATTTTAAAGTCAAGAAAGTCACAGTTTGATGTAAAACTGTGAAAATACGTAATTACAAAGGGCATCTTGGATGCCCTTGAGGTAAGCTAAAACATACCAAAAATTAATTTCAAAGTGAACTATCCCTTTAACGTTAATTAGTTTAGTAAGAAAAGCCAATAAATTCAAATTTTTTCATACTGTGCTTACATACAGCCATATATTTGTTTAATTTACAACCCACAGATGTCAAAATTACCCTGTAACTACATTGCACAAGAACATATTTAGCCAGAAATGTGATAAAAACTTTTATATACAACAGACGTAATATATGCCAGGAATATATTAACAGAAAAGGTACCTGTTAGCTTTAAAATAATAACCTTATAAATAATTTGCTTGTATATCTGGTTGTGCCCCTTTATTACCCAAAACTTAACATTTTGTTCCCTTATACCTACACGGAAGTACACTATAATTACAAAAACGTACACAGTAATTTCGGTTTACTTACACAGTTGTTTGCGGGTCGTAATATAAAGTGTTACCGGAAATTTTCATTTTGAGGTGAACTAATCCTTTCAATTATATACAGGTATAGCATCATCTGAAACATGAACTATTTAGCTCAAAATATATAATAAGAACAGGATAGTTCTGTTCAGCCGACAGAAGCTCCTTTGGGTTTCAGGAGCTTTAGCCGGGGTTCCTATCCTCTCTTCGTCTCTGTATCGTTTCACTCGTCCAGACTCTTCACACTCATGTTGCAGACAGAAGGCGTCTCGCAGCGGGGTTTCTCTCACACACGTCGCTGTTGTTGTTGTTGTTGTTGTTGTTGTTGTTGTTATATGCAACAGGGACGGAGCCAGCGATGACGACGACACGTTTCTCCTGCTAATGTTCTCTCTCAGCACACAATCGAGTTAACACGAGCTGTAAGGGTTAAAAGGTCATTGTCTGATAGTCAGTATGGATGTTATAATAATGACAGCATGTTCTGTATGTACAGTTGTGGTCAGAAGGATTAAATATGATCAAAGATAGCTGTAAAAAATAAATCTGCATTGTTTATCCTTTTGATCTTTCATTCCAAAAATGTGCAAAACTCCAACCTTTTATTGAAGTAAATTAATTAAAAGTGGGGAGGAAATCATATTATTAAATAAATGTTTTTCTCCAAAACACATTGGCCATAATTATTGGCACCCTATTGCCTTTTTGCAACCTCCTTTTGCCAAGAGAACAGCTCTTCTCCTGTAATGCCGGATGAGTTTGGAGAACACCTGACGAGAGATCAGAGATTCATTCCTCCATACAGAAGCTCTCCAGATTCCCAGATCCATGTGGCGCAATTTCATCCAGAATATTATCCAGAATATTGGATCTGTGCATTCGCTCTTAAAGTGACAGTAGCCTATAAATACATCATCAATGTTAATCAAACAACAAAACACAGCTTTAACAAAGATTAATCTGTATCTAATCTATAGTGTTATTTAATTTCATGAAAAAGTCGAATATAATACAATTATACAAAAATAAGCTAATTTAAAAAAAGTAATAAATCATTTTTAAAAACCATTTTCGGCTTCAGTTTTCAGCAAAGAGCATCCAGAATTTTCAGTTTTGGGCCAGAATTTGTATTTTGGTGCCGATAGTCAGTACACTCTAAAAAATGCAGGGTTGTTTCAACCCAATTTTGGGTCAAACATGGACAAACCCAAACGTTGGATTAAAAATGCAAATTAAAAATTGAACCAACGGCTGGGTTTGTCCATATTTGACCCAAACCTGGGTTAAAACAACCCAGCATTTTTCAGAGTGTATGGATGTGATATAGGCTAATAGAATGACAGCTTATTCTGTATATACATATTTTTGGGTTACACTTTATTTCGATGGTCCACTTTAGACATTCTACTAACTATAAGTAACTTTGCAACTATGTCAACTAACTCTCATTAGAGTATTAGTAGACTGTTAGGTTAGGGTTAGGAGAATAAGTTGACTTGTAGATGCCAAGTTACTTATAGTCTGTTGAGGATCATCAGAATAAAGTGTTAGCAGATATCAAAGCATGCAGTCGATTAATACTCTAATGAGAGACATGTAGTTGCAAAGTTACTTATAGTTAGTAGAATATCTAAAGGGGACTATCGAAATAAAGTGTTACCTATTTTTGCACACAATTGTTCCATTAACACTGTTAGTCCGTT